>NC_133333.1:1470057-1771940 GCF_042186555.1 Aquarana catesbeiana | reverse complement strand
ATGGGAGTATAGAGCCCTACTACCCCCCCCATATCATAGTATGGGAATATGGAGCCCTACTACCCCCTCCCCATATCATAGTATGGGAGTATAGAGCCCTACTACCCCCCATATCATAGTATGGGAGTATGGAGCCCTACTACCCCCCCCCCCATATCATAGTATAGGAGTATGGTATGGAGCCCTACTACCCCCACCCCCCATATCATAGTATGGGAGTATAGAGTCCTACTACCCCCCCCATATCATAGTATGGGAGTATGGTATGGAGCCCTACTACCCCCTCCCGATATCATAGTATGGAAGTATGGAGCCCTACTACCCCACCCCCATATCATAGTATGGGAGTATGGAGCCCTACTACCCCCCCCCCCACCCCATATCATAGTATAGGAGTATGGATCCTTTCTACCCACCCCATATCATAGTATAGGAGTATGGAGCCTTACTACCCCCCCATATCATAGTATGGGAGTATGGTATGGAGCCCTACTACCCCACTCCCCCATATCATAGTATGGGAGTATGGTATGGAGCCCTACTACCCCCCCCCCCATATCATAGTATGGGAGTATGGAGCCCTACTACCCCACCCCCATATCATAGTATAGGAGTATGGAGCCTTACTAACCCCCCCCATATTGTAGTATAGGTGTATAGAGCCAGATGTAAAGCGGTCTCTTCTTCCTCATCTCCTCACCAGGAGGAGGAGGATGTGTGACCCCCCCCCCCCATGTTCCAGGGAAATAAGCTCTCCAGGCTAGGAATGCAGCGGCAGACGTCAGAAAGCCAGCAGGCCGACCACAGCTATTACCCCCCCCGGGGGGGGGACACCAGGCATATTATTACATCACATCAGCATCTGGGACCCCCGGGACGGGGGTCACCCTATGGAGACATCCCGGCATGCTCAGATGTACAGGGATGTCCTAGGATCCTGCCATATTGACAGACTTATAGTAGGGGTATATACTGTATATATAATAGGGGTGTATATATACTGAGGGTTCTCTCATGGTGCAGAGTCCCGGTCAATCCTGGTCAGTCAGTCAATGAGCAGACAGTGGACAGCTCATTCTTCTTCTACATCTGCAGTCAAAGGCAGACTGCTGTGACCTCCGGGCCACCAATAAAGGAAGAGGGAAGAGCCGAGAGAGGACAGGCCGAGGGAAGAGCCGAGAGAGGACAGGCCGAGGGAAGAGCCGAGAGAGGACAGGCCGAGGGAAGAGCCGAGAGAGGACAGGCCGAGGGAAGAGCCGAGAGAGGACAGGCCGAGGGAAGAGCTTAGAGAGGACAGGCCGAGAGAGGAGCTGAGAGGACAGGCCGAGAGAGGAGCTGAGAGGACAGGCGAGAGAGGAGCTGAGAGGACAGGCAGAGAGAGGAGCTGAGAGGACAGGCCGAGAGAGGAGCTGAGAGGACAGGCCGAGGGAAGAGCCGAGAGAGGACAGGCCGAGGGAAGAGCCGAGAGAGGACAGGCCGAGGGAAGAGCCGAGAGAGGTAGGCCGAGGGAAGAGCCGAGAGAGGACAGGCCGAGGGAAGAGCCGAGAGGACAGGCCGAGAGAGGAGCCGAGAGGACAGGCCGAGGGAAGAGCCGAGAGAGGACAGGCCGAGGGAAGAGCCGAGAGAGGACAGGCCGAGGGAAGAGCCGAGAGAGGACAGGCCGAGGGAAGAGCTGAGAGAGGACAGGCCGAGGGAAGAGCCGAGAGAGGACAGGCCGAGGGAAGAGCCGAGAGAGGACAGGCCGAGGGAAGAGCCGAGAGAGGGACAGGCCGAGGGAAGAGCCGAGAGAGGACAGGCCGAGGGAAGAGCCGAGAGAGGACAGGCCGAGGGAAGAGCCGAGAGAGGACAGGCCGAGGGAAGAGCCGAGAGAGGACAGGCCGAGGGAAGAGCCGAGAGAGGACAGGCCGAGGGAAGAGCCGAGAGAGGACAGGCCGAGGGAAGAGCCGAGAGAGGACAGGCCGAGGGAAGAGCCGAGAGGACAGGCCGAGGGAAGAGCCGAGAGAAGAGCCGAGAGGACAGGCCGAGAGAGGAGCCGAGAGGACAGGCCGAGGGAAGAGCCGAGAGGACAGGCCGAGGGAAGAGCCGAGAGGACAGGTCGAGGGAGGAGCCGAGAGGACAGGCCGAGGGAAGAGCCGAGAGGACAGGCCGAGGGAAGAGCCGAGAGGACAGGCCGAGGGAAGAGCTGAGAGGACAGGATGAGGGAAGAGCTGAGAGGACAGGCCGAGAGAAGAAGGACATGTCAGGGGGGGTGATGATGAAATCGGATGACACCATGTGTCTCGGCACGTAGAGCGCACTTCTCTGGAAGGAAGACATAGATCCCCATAGGCTTCCGCTGGTGACGCACAGATGGCTTTGTAGGGTAAAGGTGAATCATATACGTTGGGGGGGGAGGTGTGTCTACCAAACTAGCTTCCTATTGGCTGATGGAGACGAGCCTTCCTGAAAATATTACCAAGCTTCTCAGAAGGATTTCATCATGAAGGAACCGGCCGGAGGAAATGATTTCCTGTGTTCAGGAGGAGAGATGAGAAACACATGGCTAGAGATCCAACTCCTCCCCACATCTCATCTAATTCCCATTACCATTGGGGTACTACTATACCCCAACTCACTACACAGGGGTACTGGCATACCCCTAATTCCCAATACAGGGGTACTGCCATACCCCTAATTCACAGCCACCTCACCCTGGTCACTGGTATACAGCATTCACCGACAGGATATACACTGATCTGTAAAATCAGGAAAGCAGAAGCCTCCAGTGTGTAGAGAGTGTTCAGTGATTGGGATCCGCAACAATATACTCACCAGATATTCTGTATTCTCTTATACACCGAAACCTCGCACACCGCCTGCGAGCAATAAAAACTCTGCACCTCATTTATAAACACTGAAAACTCTGCATCTCGTTTATAATTACTGAACACTTTCATCTCTAATTGCACAGAGATGTGGTAAATCTCACCATCGGGGACACAGACAGTGATAGAAACCTGACAGAGGTTGTAATCCGCTCCATCCTCAGATACAGACGGAAGATCCTCCCCCCCCCCCCCCCCCTCCCATGTAATGATGTGTCTATAGAATCTCTCATGTGACTCCGGCTGATGGGGGTTATTCAGACTGGATGTGGCATTCAGCCATGACATGGAGGAAAAAAAATGTAAATTGTCACCTAGTGACTCAGGTTATTAGCACACCTCCCTAGAGAGGCATGACACCCGGCAACATACAAACATACAGAATACATTCCTCAGAAGGAACCCCTCCCCCACACCACTACAGGGCTGTAATACTCCCCCATAGTGAAGGTGAAGGATACCCCCCCCCAGCACAAGGCTGTAATACTCCCCCATAGTGAAGGATACCCCCAGCACAAGGCTGTAATACTCCCCCATAGTGAAGGATACCCCCAGCACAAGGCTGTAATACTCCCCCATATGATCGGTCACTTCTGATTCCCAGCACAGGAAGGTGGTGTGATGTATTTGGAAGTAATTGGCCATGATGAAAGTGAAATGTAATTCCAGCATTTCCCAGCTGGCACTGCTAACAGATCTGTTCCTGATCATTACAAATATCCTTTTAACTACGTCCCGCCTTATTATCTCTTACTGAGAAGACTTTAAACCACGGCATCAACCTATGAAGAATCCGTAATCTGGACATAATCCTTAACCAGGAGATACATCCGTAGTGACCAGGGTGGGGCAAGGGATCCGACTTTACTAGGAATTATAGAATCTGCTGGAAATACAAAGTGTTCGAGGAGTGTCAGGTCATATCACTGCTCTTCTGGGACCATATTCCGATGGTTCTACAGGTCCATGAAGTGTTAGAGGAGAGTCAGTACATATCACCAGTCTTCTGGGACCATATTCTGATGGTTCTACAGGTCTATGAAGTGTCAGTACATATCATCGATCTTCTGTGACCATATTCTGATGGTTCTACAGGTCTATGAAGTCTCAGTACATATCATCGATTTTCTGTGGCCATATTCTGATGGTTCTACAGGTCTATGAAGTCTCAGTACATATCATCGATCTTCTGTGACCATATTCTGATGGTTATACAGGTCTATGAAGTCTCAGTACATATCATCGATTTTCTGTGGCCATATTCTGATGGTTCTACAGGTCTATGAAGTCTCAGTACATATCATCAATCTTCTGTGACCATATTCTGATGGTTATACAGGTCTATGAAGTCTCAGTACATATCATCAATCTTCTGGGACCATATTCTGATGGTTCTACGGGTCTATGAAGTCTCAGTACATATCATCAATCTTCTGGGACCATATTCTGATGGTTCTACGGGTCTATGAAGTCTCAGTACATATCATCGGTCTTCTGGAACCAAGTTCTCATCCTGATGGTTCTTCAGGCCTACGAAGTGGGCTCAGGTCTCCTCCGTAAAGCCAGATTTAATCTTTACATTTCAACCAATCTGCACCTTGAATGGATGAAGAGCAGAAGTCAGGCTTGGTCTCAGGGGGCTGATATTTTAACAATGTCTGTGTATGAAGAAATCTGCTCAGTTTGGCAGTTTCCCCCCTGAACCTTTCCATCACTTAGGAAACCAAGGAAAGCTCGTAGTCTCTGGGGCTAGGGCTGTCAGAGATATGGAACTGAGACATAGATTTCACTCTCCTGTCATCAGATAATTAGGGGATGAGTTCCGATTGGCCGATATGAGTTATAGCCCTTTGTCTTAGTAAACATTTAGAGCTATTCTGCGCCATGTGACAAAGGAAGGAGCACCCCTGTCAGGCAGGTACCCCATACTCGTATTGTGCTCTTTATACCGGTATTTTGGTGGATTATTTTCAGAAATCTATTTGATTGGCCAAAGTTTTGTTTACAGTGGAGAAAGTAACAGCTTAGAATTATTGAAGCCCCCTGGTAGGACTTAAAGCTGCTTAGCGTGTGTTGGGCTGTTTAGCGGGGGGGGGGGTTGTTTTTGGAAAGAACTGATCCATTGATGAAGATGTCGTCAGAGAACAGACCTCACCTTCATCGCACGTCTGCACCCAAAACAAACCAGCGATTGTATGAAGGTTATGAAGGACCTGGCAGCTCTGGCACTACACCAGCAGCTTTTCTATGAGAGGATGATGTGCAGGCTGGGATACACAGAATGTGAGCGGTCCTATCTACTGCCCACAAAGAGGACTCTGCTCCGAAAATAGGTGGGACTTACTGTAACTGTGTTAGTGCAATGGTAGTAAGCCTATGGGGTCGTGTACTTTAGTGTTTACAATAGTATGAGTCTTAGGATGGGTTTCCCGTCTCTTCATCAGCTATTGACATTCAATGACAGTTAACCTACATCAAGGGGTCTTCTGGGTGTCCTCACCTTCTGACTCGATGTGATCATTAGGGGGCTCACTCAATGATGATCAATACAATGACCAGTTTCCTGGGAATCCCTTCTTTCTTACTTACCAACGCTGTTTAGATAAACTGTGCGCAATCAGGAATTTGCTGGTTTGGGTAGAAGAAGGTTGAAGTGGATGGAAGCCCTCAATCTCATTTTCATACCTCACTCTACACATTCTTCTTAAGAAAAACATTTTTTATTCATTTGTTTTAAAGTTTCCCACCTGTAGATCCTGCCAGTAACTTCCCTTCATGTTGCAGGGTGATAATACCAAGCGCCCTTGCTCACAATTAGTAGCACTGTTATCAGCCTACTGTGTGCGCTTACTCAACAGCTAGGTAACCAATTGCCAACAGAAGGAACTTGTGAGGTAGCAGATTAAGGCTGCTGTGCACACGAGCTGTTCAACAGAAAATCGCCAACATTCAGCCCATATGTACAGCAGCTTGTCTGGCCTCTGTGGAACGGACATGCTGGAGAACCAGCAGCTGACTGGTATGCGAGCGCTGACCGGCGTGTTCATCTTCTGGGGGGTCTGGGTGTCAGAACACAATAGCTCAGTGGGGAGATCGCATGGTTAGTACAGCGAGCTCCTCAGTTTTTTTCGTTCAGCCTGCTGGGTTGAACGAAAAAAAGAAAAAAAAAAACCTAGCTGTAAAAAAAAAAAAAAACAGGCTTTAGTATTTTCACCCTATGACAGATGTGCTGTTATGGTTTCTTACCAGGATCTGCCGGTAAGAAACTTTGCAACAGAAAGAATAAGTAAATATAATGATAAACCAGGAGGTGATACTATTGGCTCTTTCTGGTTGGTTGGTGAGATTTCTGACGTGTTTCTCTTGCTTACAGATGACGCTGAGGTTAATGGTCTCCGTGAGTGTCGCCGTACTTGGATCACTGCAGTTCGGCTACAACACAGGAGTGATCAACGCCCCGCAGAAGGTAGGTGGACTTCAGATGTTCAGTAATCAGAATAAGTCTATTTGATTAACAGCTAGAAAAGGACGTGTGTTGACTGTCTGCCCTTTAGTCCAGGCACTTAGAGTCTACAGAACGAGGGTCCTCAGCTTCCTAAAGCATTGGGGTTACAAACCCACTTCAATGTTGCCCTACAACCCAAGCTCCATTGTTTTCAGAGCTCTTGCTGACCTCCTGCCCTGGGGTAAATGCCAATTGTATTCCCTTGAGGACAGCCCTGAAAACAACCCAGAAATGATGGGCCTGTAAAAGGAGTCTACTGATCTGTCACAGGGACCTCCCTCAGCAAGATGGAGAGTTTATCTGGGGTAAAAGTGGGCGCAGCTTCTAAAGTATCCAGTGACCAATCACATTGCAGCAGATTGGTGTCACTGTGCTAAAACATAAACAAGACATGCAGACCAGCCGGGCCTAAAATAGTACATCTCATTAGGAAGATTAACCTGCCTGCTGAGATCCCATCATGCCTCAGGATTCCTGGGAATAAAGGATCCCAGTAACTCTTCTTCTGCTGGCACTGAGGTAACCCTGTGGCAGTAATCTGTTTGCATTGCCCTGTTTCAGTGTGGTTAGGGGATGGCGTTTCTTAGTGGTCGGTCCAACATCCCGCCCCTTCACCTCCTGCTTCCTCTTGTTACAGATCATTTATAAATGAAGTAGTCACTGCCCTCTCTGCTGTATATCTACAAATAGAGGTTCCATAGTCTCCAGGTCATTTCATATTCATGGGCCCCCTCACCCCACTGTACATATCTACTCCATAAAGCTCTGTCCTCTCCTATCACTCCTGACTGGTTTCTGTGATGGCTCCGATGAAGGCGGGTTCACGTAGCTGCTCACAAGAGACATGTGAGGCATCTGAAGGATCTCAGGGTTCTCCTCCCCTGCTGATCCCTGGCCTACAAGCAGGTGAGAGCAGCTGTGACCTGCTGTGAGCGGACTATGTAAGTCACAAGCTGTTCCTCATGCCGGGCCACACCTCAGCCATCTCCTTGTCACACTGGAACCTCAAGCTGTCCTTCAGGCGGGGAAGCTTGCCATTGTGTAACTCTGTCTAGTCCGTCCTTCCAGCTCAGGCCCCAACTTGTCCTCCATGAACCCTCGGGTGAGGGCGGAGCCTGGAACTCACATACCGAAAAGGGAACAACAATGATTTATACAGCTGCACATTGTGTCGGGGGGCTGTGCCAGTCTGCTCTTCCACATGACACTGTTTGGCTCCCCGCCATTGTTTGCTATGTCTGCTCTGTGCAGCACTTTCCTTAAATGCCAGGAAGTGGCGCCGGCTCAGGGAGAGATTGCCGAGTCACGGTGATCATCAGAATAGCAATTAACTCCTTTGGGTACAGAAGGCCTGAACTGCCTTAGGGAAGAAATGACCCAGAGGCTCAGATAAACTAGAGGCCCCAACTTCACACCTTGAATAGAGAAAAGCACCTCATGTCAGTAAATGGGTTAATATTTCAGCTGTCTGTCCTTTATAACGCTGCCGTCTCCTCCGATTTCACAGTGAGAGAAGGTCGTTCCTCAGAGTTTTGTCTAGATTTTATGACCGGATGACACCTCCACTGAATAGTAGGGCCCCTTAAATTCCAGTCTTTTCACTCAAGAGGTGACCCCTCCACTCAATTATTAGGGCCCCTCATATTCCAGTCCTTTCACTAAAGGTGACCCCTCCACTCAATTATTAGGACCCCTCATATTCCAGTCTTTTCACTCAAGAGGTGACCCCTCCAACTCAATTATTAGGGCCCCTCACATTCCAGTCTTTTCACTCAAGAGGTGACCCCTCCACTCAATTATTAGGACCCCTCATATTCCAGTCTTTTCACTCAAGAGGTGACCCCTCCACTCAATTATTAGGACCCCTCATATTCCAGTCCTTTCACTAAAGGTGACCCCTCCACTT
Organism: Aquarana catesbeiana; assembly: GCF_042186555.1. Classification (NCBI taxonomy): domain Eukaryota; kingdom Metazoa; phylum Chordata; class Amphibia; order Anura; family Ranidae; genus Aquarana; species Aquarana catesbeiana. The sequence goes on along the minus strand of NC_133333.1, from coordinate 1,763,665 downwards.
GATTATTAGGACCCCTCATATTCCAGTCTTATCACTGAAGAGGTGAAGATCCACAATATAAGGGGTCCCCCCATGATCTTTCATACACTAGACCTTGACCATCTATACTAATGTATTTGCCTGTTTAAAAGGTCACAGCGGACATTTCCTGACAGTATATGTCAGTAATTGATTTTCAGGGTGACATTTTTGCATGTATTTTGGGAGCCGGTGACATTGTGACATGCAAATATGTGCTTGCTTATGTCATCCAATCACAAGCTGCTTGGCCCACACACCCTCCTCAGTCAGCTTTGTGTACAGAAGAGGAATGTGTGCCTGGCAGAACGCACTCGTTCACCCCCAGCGTGGGGCGGATCGGATGACGTCTGGTAGTCCTCCTACTGGCTCACCAGAGTTTACATCAGCTGAGTAAATGCAGTAATAAGATCCCTGAACATGTCCTGGAGGCAGGAAAAAAAGGAGGGGTGAGGGGTGGGGGTGGGGGTGGGGGGGTTGGTGAGGTTGCAGAGACACCTGGTGGTGAAGCACAACTATTACACTATTCTACAGACCAGCCAGGAAAGAAAGAAGTAGTGTAGGCAGTCTATGAAATCTGCATGTAGAATAAGTTGAAGTGAAGTAGGTGGACATACAAGTGCAGGATAAAGGTGTCAATACATCAGAGGTATCACACTTCTGATCCTCAGTATTGGTGACTCTGTTCTCTTCTTGTTTGTAGGTGATTGAGAAGTTCTACAATGAGACCTGGCTAAGCCGCTATAATGAGCCCATTACAGAAGCCACGCTGACCTCACTCTGGTCCCTCTCTGTCGCCATCTTCTCAGTCGGTGGCATGATTGGCTCTTTTTCAGTGGGGCTGTTTGTGAACCGCTTTGGAAGGTGAGTCGTGCCTCTTTGAGGATCTCATGTACAGGACGGGGGAGTTTATTCTGATGAAGTTATAGAAGATGGAGGGGAGGGTAATGATCTAACTCCACATTCTGCTCCTTGGGGTTTCCCAACAGACAAGAGATTCTAATAATAACTGAGGCAGCTCTATGAAGGCCACTGTCCTCCCGGCCTTGTACTCTAATCCATAGAGGTTTACTCTGCAGGGTACATTTATTCAAACATCAGTAAAATGAGAAAACTGAAAATGAATCCTCAATATCGGGAAGGAAGACACGGAGTCTGGATGGATTTACAGCTCCGCAGCAATCTATAAACACTTCAAAGCTTTTCCTATTTCTATTTCCTTTCTCTGATTGAGAAATCCCAAATGATATAACTGGGAAAGCACCAAGAAGAGAAGAATTGTGGAAATAATGTATAGACTGATTAGATATCTGACTATATATAAAGTGGGGGGATCTATGTATTATTACAGAGGGAGAACTAAGCTTGTATTTTGCCCTTGTCCACAGGCGAAATTCCATGTTGATCGCCAACATCCTGGCATTCATTGCTGCTATATTTATGGGCTTCTCCAAGATGGCGTACTCCTTCGAGATGCTAATTCTTGGCCGGTTTGTGATTGGTCTGTACTGTGGTCTGACTACTGGATTTGTTCCCATGTACGTTGGAGAGATCGCCCCTACATCCCTAAGAGGTGCCCTGGGTACACTGCACCAGCTGGGTGTCGTGGTTGGAATCCTGATTGCCCAAGTAAGTAACAATAAGACTGTTCTATATGGGGACAATCGTTTCCATGAAGAGCGGCTGGCAGTAACTTCTCCTTGTATTTGCACAGATCTTTGGGCTTGAGCCGATCATGGGCAACGACTCATTGTGGCCTCTACTTCTGGGATGCATCTTCGTACCTGCACTGGTCCAGTGCGCAGCACTACCTTTCTGCCCTGAAAGTCCTCGCTTTCTGCTCATCAATCGCAATGAAGAAGATAAGGCCAAAAGTGGTGAGTAACCAAACTGCTCACACCACAAATGTCAGGCCACCTGTCAAAATGTTTCACTACCTGCAGTCTCCACCACAACTGAGAACATCTCCTCTCCTTCCTATAGCGTTGAAGAAACTTAGAGGCACCACAGATGTTACTGCTGACATGCAAGAGATGAAAGAGGAAAGTCGTCAGATGATGAGGGAAAAGAAGGTCAATATTCTGGAGCTTTTCCGGTCACCACTCTATCGCCAACCCATCTTAATCGCTGTTGTCCTTCAACTCTCCCAGCAGCTGTCCGGTATTAATGCGGTAAGGGCTGCACTCATGACCGTGTTTTGTTACATAGGATTCCACATTTCCTTCGTAATGTGATGTATAAACTCTAATGTATGGCTTTCCCCTTGCTTCAGGTTTTCTACTATTCCACGATGATCTTTGAAAAAGCTCAAGTTGAGCAGCCAGTCTATGCCACCATCGGGGCTGGAATTGTGAACACCGCATTTACTGTTGTCTCGGTGAGTAAAATGCAGAGAAATTTCTGTCATACACGTCATTGATTTTATAGGATTCTATAAACTTCCTAAAGCCGAATATTGCCTGACATCAGCCGGTACAGAGAAACAAGCTGACATTCGGCCGATCAACGCTCTCAGTCAATGGCTGCAAGCGCTGGCCAGTGTTTTCTGGTGTGGTTGGGATTGGGGAACAGTGGGAAGATCTCTGTACTAACATCGCATAGTTAGTACAGATAACTCCTCAGGTTTTTTTTTTGTTGAGCCCACTGGGTTAAATGAAATAAAAACTTACCATGTGTGCCAGGCATAAGTCTGGTTGATGGTTGGAAGGTGTGAGGGATAAAACATATCAAGGGAGGACTTCAGGAACCTAATATTTCCAGTCTGGAGAAAATAAGGGAAAGGATGGACACGACCGAATCCTTTAACCCAGGGGTCTCAAACTGGCGGCCCTCCAGCTGTTGTAAAACTACAAGTCCCATCATGCCTTTGCCTGTGGGAGTCATGCTTGTAACTGTCAGCCTTGCAATGCCTCACGGGACTTGTAGTTTCACAACAGCAGGAGGGCCAACAGTTTAAGACCGCTGCTTTAACCCCTTCATGTTTTCAGGAGGGCAGGATTGTTAATATGAAGCCAAGATGAAGAACATGGGGACATGACATCGAACTAGCAGAAGGAAAGTTCAACACTAAACCTAAAATGTATTACTTTTTTACTGGAAGAGTGGCGGATATTTGGAATAGACTTCCAGCAGAGGTAGTGACTCAGTCAACAGTAAGTGGCCTCAAACTGCTCCCAAAGTGTTTGGGACAACCATAGATCTATACTTAAAGAAATCAGAATAAGTATAACACGAACCTTAAGAGAGAAGTTTCAGGAAAAGAACCTCAAATTTTAAAATAAGGGTCAGTGCCCATCAATGCAGCCTGTTTAGTGTCCATCTGCAGACTCGCCTTTGCCCATCAATGCAGCCTGTTTAGTGTCCATCTGCAGACTGGCCTTTGCCGATCATTGCAGCCTCGCCAGTGCTGGATTACACAGATCCACAATCTCCTGTGTATCCAGTGCTCAGTCACTCACAGTCCCGCCCGGCTCATATGATGGGCAGAACAGTGGTAGAATGCCGGGCCAGGGGGGTGGGACTGTGTGTGACTGAGCACCGGATACAGAGGAGATCGCGGCTGTGTGTAATCCAGAGGCGCTCGTTCTCTCCTTCCACTCCGAGGCAGCAGGAAGCGGTGTATAACACGCACACATGATTTCCCCCCGATTTTCAGGGGGAAAAAAGCGTGCGTTATACGCCGATAAATACGGTATTTTTTTTTTATATAAATAAAAAAAAAAAAAATGGGCAGACTGGATGGACCCCTTGGCCTTTGTTCTGCCGTCACTCTTCTGTTTCTATGATGATTTGTAATCTTTGTGGAAGTTAGATATACTGAGAAATACTCCGATATCAGAGAATATATTTGTGGGCCCGGAAGTGAATACAATGAATGATGAGGTTTCCTTTGTCTTGCAGTTGTTTGTGGTGGAGAGAGCCGGCCGTCGCACACTGCATCTCATCGGACTGGCCGGCATGGCTGGATGTGCGATACTGATGACCATTGCCATGGCGTTGCTGGTAAGTGTCCGTTGCATTTATACAAACCGGAATAGCAATGTATAATTCCAGGCAAATGTCTATGTTGTAGTTTTAGTAAGCGGTGTAGAGTGGTTCCTGGTCTGCTTATAGGCGCTATATTTAGTTGGATGGAAACCCCTCACTGACACAGCTATTCTCAGCACTGTACAAGGACAGGACTAACCCCTTCTCATTTGTCTTCTATAGGACAGTGTGTCAGGGATGTCCTACCTCAGCATAGTAGCCATCTTCGGCTTTGTGGCATTCTTTGAAATTGGACCCGGTCCCATCCCATGGTTTATTGTGGCAGAACTGTTCAGCCAAGGTCCCCGACCTGCAGCTATTGCCGTTGCTGGTCTTTCCAACTGGACATCAAATTTCATTGTGGGAATGTGCTTCCAGTATGTAGAGGTGAGTGACTTACAACTTGGCTTCCATTACAATGTCAGTGAACATGAGAAGGTCAATGTATTCCAAGGACATTCTTCTAACCAGCTCTGCTTTCCATTGCAGAAACTCACTGGTGCCTACGTCTTCATTATATTTACTGTGCTGCTCATCTTCTTCTTCATCTTCACCTTCTTCAAAGTGCCAGAGACCAAAGGACGGACCTTTGATGAGATCGCCTCGGAATTCAGGCAGGCTGGTGGTGAAAGAAACACGGATAAACAAACTTCTCCAGAAGAATTACACAGTCTGGGGGATTCTCAAGTGTAACCCTTCACCTACAACACCTACCTCTGGGCATTTCCCTCTCCTTCTCTACCTGTGTCCAGGCTGCCAATAGATTACTGGCAGTGCAGGGGGACCTGGGGTGAGAAGAGTGAGAGGGAAAGGCTCCTCAGTTTAGTTTATGTTCAGCATAACAAGGCCTCCACCTGAAATCTTTGCCAGCACCTCAGGGAGGCACAGCTAGGCAGAAAACCATTCTTCAAACAATCCTGCTCACTGCATTTCAAACCTTCTGAATAACCACAGGGTAGATCTAGTATTCTTGGCATTTGTACTGGCCTAAGGTGGGTAGATGAAGGAGAAAGGAAAGAAGATCTTTGTGCTTTCCTTTTATAACAGAATGTTTTATAGAATGAGATATAGGGCCAGCAACACTAGGCAGGGAGTGGGGTATCCTTCACCCAACATGGACTCTGTTTACGTACTGTAGTAGCATTTTTTTAAACTTTTTTGTGACTGTTGAGGGAAGAAGAAGAACATGATCTACAGCAATTATTGGGCTACAGATACTTTCCTAACACTGGCTAGTGGTGGAGAAGTATTGAGAAGGATGTGATCTGGGAGAAGGTCTGGTGGAGACATTGAGAAGGATGTAATCTAGGAGAAGGGTTATTCTAATGCCTGATCTCAGAACGGGACCAGCACTGATGCAATGTATGTATATTCCCACCTGCAATGTACAGAACATGTCTGTCTTTCAGCAATCGCAGTGCCTAGTCCTTCCAGCTCTCTGTTTGCCCTAAAGATTTACATAGTCAGTTCACAGCTCTTTCTCTCCACAACAGTCTTATCATTCTACAAATGATCCAAAGCAGGCTTTGATGGTACAGATGTGGAGATTTGCCATTCCATTTATGTGTAACGTTTGCCAGGTACAAAACACTCCTTCATGTGATCAGTGGCTTCGCCCAGCAGTCAGGTCGGCACGGCACAAGGGGCGATGCCGAGATTCAGCTTGTCCTCAGGTGAGGGGAGGGTGGTAGATGGACTGCACTGATGACTCTTCTCTACACTGCTGGGCGGTGGGGAGAGGTCAGCCAGCACTGACTAGTACAGGACATTGGAAGGCGGCTCCCCCTTGGCGCTGGGGGTTGTAAGCAGCAGCACTGAATACTTTACGATGGCTGTGACCCTGCAGAGCGCCCCTTCCACATGTCCTCAGCCACATGGAGGTAGACAAACCCTGCCTTATATTACGGTTCTGCTGACCTCATCCTAGGCCTCCTGATAGTGATAGTCCTCTTTTATCGGTCTGGTGTGGGTCAAGAGGCAGGTCAAGATTTCCCGAGTTCCCCATTCCCGTATTTCATGACGTTATATTATTTCCATTGTCAGCCTTCTCCTTAGCAATTTCTCTCCCTGTGCTTTGGGCTTGCCTTCCTGATTTAGCCACAGGCAGAGACACATTTCTTTGTATAGTGTATAAGATATTTATATATATATATATTTATAGGTATATATATAAATATATCTATTTTTTTTTGGATGGTATTATTAGACAGGTGTAAGTATACCTGATGCTGTACTGTAAATATTAATATTTTAGTCACATGTGGTTTTTGCACAGTAAGTCAACAAACGTAGAGGTCAATTTTTTTAGTTGTAGCTTTTATTAATGTAATGCTTTTTATTGTTTTCGATGATCTTCTTATGTTTGTATGACACGGTCACTATAGACCATTCCCCAATGAGATGGACGTGAATTTTCCTCTGTGTACATATATACAAGATGGCTGCGGGGTCACCACGGAGGCCGCACTCCTCGTACTGACAAACCTCCCGCAGAGCAGTCAGCCTCTGTGACCAATGTGGGAACATTCATTCTCCTGCTATGAAGGGTTCTAGGCTGTGACCGATGAGGGAACATTCGTTCTCCTGCTATGAAGGCTTCTAGACTCTGTGACTGATGAGGGAACATTCGTTCTCCTGCTATGAAGGCTTCTACACTCTGTGACTGATGAGGGAACATTCGTTCTCCTGCTATGAAGGCTTCTAGGCTTTATGACCGATGAGGGAACATTCGTTCTCCTGCTATGAAGGCTTCTAGGCTTTATGACCGATGAGGGAACATTTGTTCTCCTGCTATGAAGGCTTCTAGGCTTTATGACCGATGAGGGAACATTCGTTCTCCTGCTATGAAGGCTTCTAGACTCTGTGACTGATGAGGGAACATTCGTTCTCCTGCTATGAAGGCTTCTAGACTCTGTGACCAATAAGGGAACATTCGTTCTCCTGCTATGAAGGCTTCTAGACTCTGTGACTGATGAGGGAACATTCATTCTCCTGCTATGAAGGCTTCTAGGCTTTATGACCGATGAGGGAACATTCATTCTCCTGCTATGAAGGCTTCTAGGCTTTATGACCGATGAGGGAACATTCGTTCTCCTGCTATGAAGGCTTCTAGACTCTGTGACCAATGAGGGAACATTCGTTCTCCTGCTATGAAGGCTTCTAAGCTTTATGACTGATGAGGGAACATTCGTTCTCCTGCTATAAAAGCTTCTAGGCTTTATGACCGATGAGGGAACATTCGTTCTCCTGCTATAAAAGCTTCTAGGCTTTATGACCGATGAGGGAACATTCGTTCTCCTGCTATAAAAGCTTCTAGGCTTTATGACCGATGAGGGAACATTTGTTCTCCTGCTATGAAGGCTTCTAGACTTTATGACCAATGAGGGAACATTCGTTCTCCTGCTATGAAGGCTTCTAGACTCTGTAACTGATGAGGGAACATTCGTTCCCATGAAGCAGTAATCATGTTTCCTCATGCTGAACCCGCATATCATGATAAGAGAGATTTCATGGTGAAACAGCCTGACGTGCAATCGCTTTGTCAGTTCCTGGATTTCACAAGACCCGATCGTCAGCCATCTCTCCTCCTCCGTTCAATGTACTGTAATGCCATTGTTTGTATACTGAACTCGTAGAACACAATGTTGTTGTGGGGCGCACAGCCAGGAGTGAATCAGTGTGTATCGATCGATGGACTCATATAATCCCAGTGTGTATGTGGATCTATGTCTATTGTCACAGGGTATAGTCAGTACTCATGATTTTCATTTCATTTATTGTTGTTAAATAGATTTTTTTTATTTATTGTGAGTTTGTAACACAAACCTCTTAAAATAAAAATAACAAGTAAAAAATGTGTGTGTGATAAATCGATGGCCAGAGGGGGCAATACTAAGGAGAGCCGGGTACAATCACTGGGAAGTCGCAACATTTTACTTTTATTGTGTCATTGGAACGTACGTCCATCTTCACCTCCTTCCAGAATACAATGATGAGAGTCATGGATTAGACACACCCCCTACACCAGGAACCTCTGTATACTAAAGCTGGATACACACTATACAACCTTTTGTTGTTTGATTTCCTTTAGATTTACCAAAACCACGTAGTGAAAGGGCCTGCCTGATCGCATCATACAAAACTGAAACTTTGACCTCATATTATATGGTTTTGGTAAATCTAAAGAAAATTGTATAGTGTGTATCCAGCCTAATCGAGCACTGAGCGCATACCAACCCAACCCAACTGGAAAGACTGGTCCTTAGACTTTCGTGTACAGAAGAATGATGGAAGTATAAATAGAACTGGGACTTTCCCAGAGACCTTTACAGGGAAACATTCTACTACCCAACACAAGGCTCCTCCCAATTGCCTCATAAATGAATCACCAGTGCTAGCGATGGTGGACAACGGGAGTCTCCACAAAGTAGAAGGCTTCTAAATTATACCCACCAGAATATACTCCGTTCCCGACCTTCTCTCTACCTTCCTAATTACACCCACCCCAAGGATATCATACCCACCAGAATATACTCTGCCCCCTCGATCTTCCCTCTACCTTCCTAATTACACCCACCCCCAGGATATCATACCCACCCAGAAATACTCTGCCCCCCCCGACCTTCTCTCTACCTTCCTAATTACACCCACCCCCAGGATATCATACCCACCAGAAATACCCTGCCCCCTCGATCTTCCCTCTACCTTCCTAATTACACCCACCCCCAGGATATCATACCCACCAGAAATACCCTGCCCCCTCGATCTTCCCTCTACCTTCCTAATTACACCCACCCCCAGGATATTATACCCACCCAGAAATACTCTGCCCCCCCCGACCTTCTCTCTACCTTCCTAATTACACCCACCCCCAGGATATCATACCCACCAGAAATACCCTGCCCCCTCGATCTTCCCTCTACCTTCCTAATTACACCCCCCCCAGGATATCATACCCACCAGAAATACTCTGCCCCCTCGACCTCCTCTCTACCTTCCTAATTACACCCACCCCCAGGATATCATACCCACCAGAAATACTCTGCCCCCCCGACCTTCTCTCTACCTTCCTAATTACACCCACCCCCAGGATATCATACCCACCAGAAATACTCTGCCCCCTCGATCTTCCCTCTACCTTCCTAATTACACCCACCCCCAGGATATCATACCCACCAGAAATACTCTGGCCCCCCCCCCCCACCTTTCCTCTACCTGCTTTATTACACCCACCCCCAGGATATCATACCCCACAGAATATACTCCGTTCCCGACCTTCTCTCTACCTTCCTAATTACACCCACCCCAAGGATATCATACCCACCAGAAATACTCTGCCCCCTCGATCTTCCCTCTACCTTCCTAATTACACCCACCCCCAGGATATCATACCCACCAGAAATACTCTACCCCCTCGATCTTCCCTCTACCTTCCTAATTACACCCACCCCCAGGATATCATACCCACCAGAAATACTCCCCCCCGACCTTCCCTCTACCTGCTTAATTACACCCACCCCCAGGATATCATAACCACCAGAAATACCCCCCCGACCTTCTCTCTACCTTCCTAATTACACCCACCCCCAGGATATCATACCCACCAGAAATACTCCCCCCCCCGACCTTTCCTCTACCTGCTTAATTACACCCACCCCCAGGATATCATACCCACCAAAAATACTCTGCCCAAGCCCCCCCCCCGACCTTCTCTCTACCTGCTTAATTACACCCACCCCCAGGATATCATACCCACCAGAAATACTCTGCCCCCCCCCCCCCCGACCTTCCCTCTACCTGCTTAATTACACCCACCCCTGGGATATCATACCCACCAGAAATACTCTGCCCCCCCCGACCTTCTCTCTACCTGCTTAATTACACCCACCCCCAGGATATCATACCCACCAGAAATACTCTGCCCCCCCCGACCTTCCCTCTACCTGCTTAATTACACCCACCCCCAAGATATCATACCCACCAGAAATACTCTGCCCCCCCCGACCTTCTCTCTACCTGCTTAATTACACCCACCCCCAGGATATCATACCCACCAGAAATACTCTGCCCCCCCCCCCCCGACCTTCCCTCTACCTGCTTAATTACACCCACCCCCAGGATATCATACCCACCAGAAATACTCTTCCCCCCCCGACCTTCTCTCTACCTGCTTAATTACACCCACCCCCAGGATATCATACCCACCAGAAATACTCTGCCCCCCCCCCACCTTCCCTATACCTTCCTAATTACACCCACCCCCAGGATATCATACCCACCAGAAATACTCCCCCCCGACCTTCCCTCTACCTGCTTAATTACACCCACCCCCAGGATATCATACCCACCAGAAATATTCTGCCCCCCGCGACCTTCCCTCTACCTGCTTAATTACACCCACCCCCAGGATATCATACCCACCAGAAATACTCTGCCCCCCCCCCCGACCTTCTCTCTACCTGCCTAATTACACCCACCCCCAGGATATCATACCCACCAGAAATACTCCCCCCCCCCGACCTTCCCTCTACCTGCTTAATTACACCCACCCCCAGGATATCATACCCACCAGAAATACTCTGCCCCCCCCCGACCTTTCCTCTACCTGCTTAATTACACCCACCCCCAGGATATCATACCCACCAGAAATACTCTTCCCCCCCCCGACCTTCTCTCTACCTGCTTAATTACACCCACCCCCAGGATATCATACCCACCAGAAATACTCTGCCCCCCCCCCCCCAACCTTCCCTCTACCTGCTTAATTACACCCACCCCCAGGATATCATACCCACCAGAAATACTCTGCCCCCCGACCTTCTCTCTACCTTCCTAATTACACCCACCCCCAGGATATCATACCCACCAGAAATACTCTGCCCCCCGACCTTCTCTCTACCTTCCTAATTACACCCACCCCCAGGATATCATACCCACCAGAAATACTCTGCCCCCCCCCCCCCGACCTTCTCTCTACCTGCTTAATTACACCCACCCCCAGGATATCATACCCACCAGAAATACTCTGCCCCCCCCGACCTTCCCTCTACCTGCTTAATTACACCCACCCCCAGGATATCATACCCACCAGAAATACTCTGCCCCCCCCCCCGACCTTTCCTCTACCTGCTTAATTACACCCACCCCCAGGATATCATACCCACCAAAAATACTCTGCCCCCCCCCCCGACCTTCTCTCTACCTGCTTAATTACACCCACCCCCAGGATATCATACCCACCAGAAATACTCTGCCCCCCCGACCTTCCCTCTACCTGCTTAATTACACCCACCCCCAGGATATCATACCCACCAGAAATACTCCCCCCCCCGACCTTCTCTCTACCTTCCTAATTACACCCACCCCCAGGATATCATACCCACCAGAAATACTCCCCCCCGACCTTCCCTCTACCTGCTTAATTACACCCACCCCCAGGATATCATACCCACCAGAAATACTCTGCCCCCCCCCCCCCGACCTTTCCTCTACCTGCTTAATTACACCCACCCCCAGGATATCATACCCACCAGAAATACTCCCCCCGACCTTTCCTCTACCTGCTTAATTACACCCACCCCCAGGATATCATACCCACCAAAAACACTCTGCCCAAGCCCCCCCCCCCCCCCGACCTTCCCTCTACCTGCTTAATTACACCCACCCCCAGGATATCATACCCACCAGAAATACTCCCCCCCAACCTTCCCTCTACCTGCTTAATTACACCCACCCCTGGGATATCATACCCACCAGAAATACTCTGCCCCCCCCCCCCCACCTTCCCTATACCTTCCTAATTACACCCACCCCCAGGATATCATACCCACCAGAAATACTCCCCCCCGACCTTCCCTCTACCTGCTTAATTACACCCACCCCCAGGATATCATACCCACCAGAAATACTCTGCCCCCCCCCGACCTTCTCTCTACCTGCCTAATTACACCCACCCCCAGGATATCATACCCACCAGAAATACTCTCCCCCCCCCCCGACCTTCCCTCTACCTGCTTAATTACACCCACCCCCAGGATATCATAACCACCAGAAATACTCCCTCCCCGACCTTCTCTCTACCTTCCTAATTACACCCACCCCCAGGATATCATACCCACCAGAAATACTCCCCCCCCCCCCCCCGACCTTCCCTCTACCTGCTTAATTACACCCACCCCCAGGATATCATAACCACCAGAAATACTCCCTCCCCGACCTTCTCTCTACCTTCCTAATTACACCCACCCCCAGGATATCATACCCACCAGAAATACTCTGCCCCCCCCCGACCTTCTCTCTACCTGCTTAATTACACCCACCCCCAGGATATCATACCCACCAGAAATACTCTGCCCCCCCCCCCGACCTTCCCTCTACCTGCTTAATTACACCCACCCCCAGGATATCATACCCACCAGAAATAATCTCCCCCCCGACCTTCCCTCTACCTGCTTAATTACATCCACCCCCAGGATATCATACCCACCAGAAATACTCCCCCCCTCCCCGAACTTCCCTCTACCTGCTTAATTACACCCACCCCCAGGATATCATAACCACCAGAAATACTCTCCCCCCGACCTTCTCTCTACCTGCTTAATTACACCCACCCCCAGGATATCATACCCACCAGAAATACTCTCCCCCCCCGACCTTCTCTCTACCTGCTTAATTACACCCACCCCCAGGATATCATACCTACCAGAAATACTCTGCCCCCCCCCCCGACCTTCCCTCTACCTGCTTAATTACACCCACCCCCAGGATATCATACCCACCAGAAATACCCCCCCCCCCCCCCGACCTTCCCTCTACCTGCATTATTACACCCACCCCCAGGATATCATACCCACCAGAAATACCCCCCCCCCCCGACCTTCCCTCTACCTGCTTAATTACACCCACCCCCAGGATATCATACCCACCAGAAATACTCTGCTCCCAACCTTCCTGCCATCCACCACTGGGATATCGTAACCTCCAGAAAATACTCTGCTCCCGACCTTCCCTGTAACTTCCTAGTTACACACACCCCCGGGATATCATACCCTCCAGAATAGACTCTGCCCCCAACCTTCTCTCTACCTTCCTAATTTCCCCCCGGGATGTCAAACCCTTCAGAAAATACTCTGCTCCCAACCTTGCTTCTACCTTCCCAATTAAACCACCCCTGGGATATCATACCTTCCACAAATGACTCTGCTCCCAACCTTGCCTCTACTCTCTTAATTACACCCACCCCGGGATATCATACCTTCCAGAAAATACTCTGCTCCCAACTCTCCTGCCATCCACCACCAGGATATCATACCCTCCAAAATATATATACCCTGACCCCTGACCTACTCTCTACCTTCCCAATCACACCCACCCCGGGATATCATACCCTCCAAAATATACTCTGCTCAGACCTTCCCTCTACCTTCTTACACCCACCCCCGGGATATCATACCCTCCAAAATATATATACCCTGACCTACTCTCTACCTTCCCAATCACACCCACCCCGGGATATCATACCCTCCAGACAATACTCTGTCCCCCACCTTCCCTATACCTTCCTAATTACACCCACCCCCAAGAAATCATACCCTCCAGAAGATACTCCACTCTCGACCTTCCCTATATATTCTTAATTACACCCAACCCCGGGATATCATACCCTCCAAAAAAATACTCCGCTCATGACCTTCTCTTTACCTTCCTAATTACACTCTTCCTGCCATCCACCACCGGGATATCATACACTCCAGAAAATACTCTGTCCCCCGAATTTCCCTCTACCTTCCTAATTACACCCACCCCCAGGATATCATACCGTCCAGATAATACTCTGCTTCCGATCTTCCCTCTACCTTCCTAATTACACCCTTTACCCTCCAGAAAATAATTTTGTCATGATCAGGCTCTGAGACCAGTAACTATAGCTCTAGAGAGGCTCCCACCAACCAGCTGGGTAAGTAAGCACTGAAGGTCACCCTGGCGGATGATGTGGGCCCATCCAAGGTGCGGGGGTCGGAGTACAGGTTGAGACCTGGGTTCTGACAACTCTGCTCCCGAACTCCTCTCTACCTTCTTGCTTACACCCATCATCAGGAGAAAATACTCTGCTCCTGACCTTCTCTACCTTTCGGATTACACTTAGCACAAGGGTATAACACCTTCCAATATGGCCATCTCTGATAAAATGTAAAAATATACCTTATTAAGAACATATTCTTCAAGTTCTAAATATGCTATTAAAAAAAAAAAAAAGGTGATTACATAATTAAATAAATAATACTTATGTGGAAATAAAACAAGTAAGTCTTGTGCCCTGTACACACAGTTGGACTTTCCGACGGAATATGTGCGATCGGCGCTTGTTGTCGGAAATTCTGACCGTGTGTGTGGGCTCCATCGGGGACTTTTTCCATCGGATTTTTTCCGACACACAAAGATTGAGAGCAGGATATAACATTTTCCGACAACAAAATCAGTTCGCGTAAATTCCGACCGCGTGTGGACAAATCTGACGGACAAAGTGCCACGCATGCTCAGAATAAATAAAGAGATGAAAGCTATTGGCCACTGCCCCGTTTATAGTCCCGACGTACGTGTTTTACATCACCGCGTTCAGAACGATTGGATTTTCCGACAACTGTGCGACCGCATGTATGCAAAACAAGTTTGAGCCAACATCCATCGGAAAAAATCCATGGATTTTGTTGTCGGAATGTCCGATCAATGTCCGACCAATGTCCGATTGTGTGTGCAGGGCATTAGAGTATTGTGAGATGTAAAGATGGACTATAAGGCCTGTGTAAGAGCAGTGTGAACGGCAAGCTTTGACAAAGCACTTGCAGAGCTTATTAGCAGGCTTTGAAAAAGCTTCAAGTAGTATTGAAGCCTGCTAGTAGCTTGCTTAAAGTGGCAATCAGCACTATTATGGATTTGTAATACATCTTTTAGAAACCAGAGCTGAATGGGACTTTAAATGCTTCAACAAAGCCGTTCACACGCCTCTTATACCGGCTGAAGCCCGCGTGATATCAGCCTTAGAAGCTTCGAGACACTCAACAGAACTATTCACCAAGGAGCTCAATGGACCTCAATGGAGACGTGCGTGGATAAGGACGGTGTACAAAGGAGTCCGCTGCCCCAACAAGACTTTGTTGTAATGAAAGAAGCATCATCTTACCCAATACCCCGCAAATACTCCACTGAGGTACAATGTAAGGTCTAATCTTTGTCCATCTACTCTGTAATTCCACTCTTCTTCTCCTCCCACATGTGGAATGCTGGCAGCGCATGAACCGTGTACACAGTAATGAGGTGTCATCCAGTCATGTAATTCTCTCCCTGACCTGGGCTCCACACATCTCCATATACATATCAAGGACTCTACTGCCCTCCAGAGGCTGAGGAGCAGAATAACCTAGAAGGTACAGCAAGCCATACAGTTCATATATAGGAAAGAATGATTGATTTACCAGACATGCAGAATACTCCCCCCCCCCCCAAAGAGTTCAGTCAGAGCAGAGAGATCCTTCTATATACCCCTATAATGTATAGAAGTGATAGTTCAGGAGGGGAGATCCCTGAATCTAAACAATATTACCAAAAGTATTGGTCCCCCCCCCCCCCCCCTTTACACACACATGACCTTTAATGACATCCCAGTCTTAGTCCGGAGGGTTCAATATTGAGTTGGCTCCGCCCTTTACAGCTATAACAGCTTCATCTCTTCTGGGAAGGCCGTCCACAAGGTTTAGGAGGGTGTCTATGGGAATGTTTGACCATTCTTCCAGAAGAGCATTTGTAAGGTCAGGCACTGATGTTGGAGGAGAAGGCCTGGCTCACAGTCTCCGCTCTAATTCATCCCAAAGGTGTTCTATGGGATTGAGGTCAGGACTCTGTGCAGGCCAGTCAAGTTCCTCCACCCCAAACTCTCTCATCCATGTCTTTATGGACCTTGCTTTGGGCACTGGTGGGCAGTCCTGTTGGAACAGGAAGGGGCCGTCCCCAAACTCCTCCCACAAAGTTGGGAGCATGAAATTGTCCAAAATGTCTTGGTATGCTGACGCCTTAAGAGTTCCCTTCACTGGAACAAAGGGGCCAAACCCGACCCCTGAAAAACAACCCCCCACCATAATCCCCCCTCCTCCCACACTATAATCCCCCCTCACCTCCACACCATAATCCCCCTCCCCCCCACACCATAATCCCCCCTCCCCCCACACCATAATCCCCCCTCCACCCCCCACACCATAATCCCCCCTCCACCCCCCACACCATAATCCCCCCTCCACCCCCCACACCATAATCCCCCCTCCACCCCCCACACCATAATCCCCCCTCCCCACACCATAATCCACCCTTCCCCCACACCATAATCCCCCTCCTCCCCACACTATAATCCCCCCTCCCCCCACACCATAATCCCCCCTCCTCCCCACACCATAATCCCCCCTTCCCCCACACCATAATCCCCCCTCCACTAAATTATTTGGACCAGTGCACAAAGCAAGGTCCATAAAGACATGGATGAGCAAGTTTGGGGTGGAGGAACTTGACTGGCCTGCACAGAGTCCTGACCTCTACCCGACAGAACACCTTTGGAATGAATTAGAGCGGAGACTGCGAGCCAGACCTTCTTGTCCAACATCAGTGCCTGACCTCACAAATGCTCTTCTGGAAGAATGGTCAAACCTTCCCATAGACACCCTCCTAAACCTTGTGGACGGCCTTCCCAGAAGAGGTGAAGCTGTTATTGCTGTAAAGGGCGGAGCCAACTCAATATTGAACCCTCCGGACTAAGACTGGGATGTCATTAAAGGTCATGTAAAGGCAGGCGTCCCAATACTTTTGATAATATAGTGTGTGTAATAAATATATATATTATAATAATATAATTCAGGGCGGAGATCAGGAGAGGAGATCCTTGTACTGATCTTTAGGGACCAACTCCAGGTTTGTAGAGCCCCCCTCCCGAGCACAGAGTGATCTGTGTCCTAAACTCCAGGAAACACATTTTACTGGTAAGTTAGAAGTTCACTGATCTCTGGATACGGGGTGATCCTCCACAGCGACCCTCAACGGCCAGGGCCACCACAGGGACCGCCCTTTTCTGTAGGAAAACGGTCCTCTATAGGATATTGCTGAGCACATCATTTTGGAGGAGCGAAGAGCTGACAATGATGAGGGCCATCATTGGACAAGGTGTGGCCCCAGCAGTGGGGGGGACCAGGAAGGTCTCAGCAGATTTGGGAGATTTTAGGGGATCAATACTGGAGACATCATGGTGTGCAGACTCAACAAGCAGAGTATACAGAATCAGTCAGGGGAACCATGGTGTCCTCAGGCTTGGATCTACTCTCCCCTGAAGGTGTTCAACGTTCTTCTGATTCCATAGGAGAAGATGGAGGGATCTCGCCCCGCCCCCGGGCTATATGCCCCCCTACAATCTACTACCTCCTGAAAGATGGAGATCCCGCCCATGAGATCAGACAGAAACCTCCCCTGGATGAAGACTACCACCAATGAAAATTTGCACTGATGTCCTTTTCCAGAGACCAATCACATTCTTTCCTCCATCTTCCCATAATGCAGCAGGAGAGCAGAATCTGATCTGTTTTTCGATTCTGTTGAAGTTTTGCTGCAAATTACAAACAACCATAAAAAATGTATCTTCTCATGTCTCCACCCCTCCCCCTATCACAGCGTCCTTGAGCGGAGGAGATAGCGGAGCGCGGTATGAACAGTCTGTACTATGGACGGGTAGGACTTCTTCCTGGAATAGGTAAGACATGTGACAACTGTCATTCCACAGAAGCCTGTAGTGGGAACTCATATGGGAGAAGAGCCTCAATGACTGGCTGTACCCTCGGTGACACCCCCTATTCTCACACAAACGCTCATTATTATTACATCAGAGGACAGAATACATGAAAAACTAGGACCGATCGTACATCCCCAGAGATACCCCCTACTGGCACTGGGCGGAGCTCACCGCCAGTGACGGCCCCAGAGGAGCCCCGGGTACACTACATGTCTGGGATGGGAAGGGCGGAGTTCACTGCCGGCCCCAGAGGAGCCCCGAGTACACTACATGTCTGGGATGGGAAGGGCAGAGCTCACTGCCAGTGACGGCCCCAGAGGAAAGGAGCCCCGAGTACACTACATGTCTGGGATGGGAAGGGCGGAGCTCACCACCAGTGACAGCCCCAGAGGAGCCCCGAGTGCACTACATGTCTGGGAAGGGAAGGGCAGAGCTCACTGTCGGCCCCAGAGGAGCCCCGAGTACACGACATGTCTGGGAAGGGCGGAGCTCACCGCCAGTGACGGCCCCAGAGGAGCTCCGAGTACACTACATGTCTGGGATTGGAAGGGCGGAGCTCACCGCCAGTGACAGCCCCAGAGGAGCCCCGAGTGCACTACATGTCTGGGAAGGGAAGGGCAGAGCTCACTGTCGGCCCCAGAGGAGCCCCGAGTACACGACATGTCTGGGAAGGGCGGAGCTCACCGCCAGTGACGGCCCCAGAGGAGCTCCGAGTACACTACATGTCTGGGATTGGAAGGGCGGAGCTCACCGCCAGTGACGGTTCCAGAGTAGCCCGAGTACACTACATGTCTGGGAAGGGCGGAGCTCACTGCCAATAATGGCCCCAGAGGAGCACCGAGTACACTACATGTCTGGGATGAGAAGGGCGGAGCTCACCACTAGCGACGGCATCAGAGGAGAGGAGCCCAGAGTACACATGTCTGTAATGGGTAGGGCGGAGTTCACTGCCAGTGACGGCCCCAGAGGACCCCTGAGTACACTACATGCCTGGGATTGGAAGGGCAGAGCTCACTGCCAGTGACAGCCCCAGAGGAGAGGAGACCCGAGTACACTACATGTCTGGGATGAGAAGGGCGGAGCTCACCAACAGCGACGGCATCAGAGGAGAGGAGCCCAGAGTACACATGTCTGGAATGGGAAGGGCGGAGTTCACTGCCAGTGACGGCCCCAGAGGAGCCCCGAGTACACTACGTGTCTGGGATGGGAAGGGCGGAGTTCACTGCCGGCCCCAGAGGAGCCCCGAGTACACTACATGTCTGGGATGGGAAGGGCGGAGTTCACTGCCGGCCCCAGAGGAGACCTGAGTACACTACATGTCTGGGATGGGAAGGGCAGAGCTCACTGCCAGTGACGGCCCCAGAGGAAAGGAGCCCCGAGTACACTACATGTCTGGGTTGGGAAGGTCGGAGTTCACTGCCGGCCCCAGAGGAGCCCCGAGTACACTACATGTCTGGGATGGGAAGGGCGGAGCGCACTGCCAGTGACGGCCCCAGAGGAGAGGATCCCCAAGTACACTACATGTCTGGGATGGGAAGGGCGGAGCTCACTGCTGGCCCCAGAGGAGCACCGAGTACACTACATGTCTGGGAAGGGTGGAGCTCACTGCCAGCGACAGCCCCAGAGGAGAGGAGCCCCGAGTACACTACATGTCTGGGATGGGAAGGGCGGAGCTCACTGCCAGTGACGGCCCCAGAGGACCCCTGAGTACACTACATGCCTGGGATTGGAAGGGCAGAGCTCACTGCCAGTGACGGCCCCAGAGGAGCCCTGAGTACACTACATGTCTGGGATGGGAAGGGCGGAGTGCACTGCCAGTGACGGCCCAAGAGGAGAGGAGCCCCGAGTACACTACATGTCTGGGATGGAAAGGGCGGAGCTCACTGCCAGTGACGGCCCCAGAGGAGAGGAGCCCCGAGTACACTACATGTCTGGGATGGGAAGGGCGGAGTTCACTGCCTCTGACGGCCCCAGAGGAGCCCCGAGTACACTACATGTCTAGGATGGGAAGGGCGGAGCTCACTGCCAGTGATGGCCCCAGAGGAGAGGAGCCCCGAGTGCTGACAGGGAACCCTAGAAGAGGAGACCTACACATATATATCACCTACCTACAAAAAGTTACATAGTAGGTGAGGTTGAAAAAAGACACAAATCCATAAAGTCCAACCTATGTGTGTGATTATGTGTCATATTACATTATATATCTCTGTATGTTGTGTGATTATATGTCATATTACATTATATATCTCTGTATGTTGTGTGATTATATGTCATATTACATTATATATCTCTGTATGTTGTGTGATTATATGTCATATTACATTATATATCTCTGTATGTTGTGTGATTATATGTCATATTACATTATATATCTCTGTATGTTGTGTGATTATATGTCATATTACATTATATATCTCTGTATGTTGTGTGATTATATGTCATATTACATTATATATCTCTGTATGTTGTGTGATTATATGTCATATTACATTATATATCTCTGTATGTTGTGTGATTATATGTCATATTACATTATATATCTCTGTATGTTGTGTGATTATATGTCATATTACATTATATATCCTGTATGTTGTGTGATTATATGTCATATTACATTATATATCCTGTATGTTGTGTGATTATATGTCATATTACATTATATATCTCTGTATGTTGTGTGATTATATGTCATATTATATTATATATCTCTGTATGTTGTGTGATTATATGTCATATTACATTATATATCTCTGTATGTTGTGTGATTATATGTCATATTACATTATATATCTCTGTATGTTGTGTGATTATATGTCATATTACATTATATATCTCTGTATGTTGTGTGATTATATGTCATATTACATTATATATCTCTGTATGTTGTGTGATTATATGTCATATTACATTATATATCTCTGTATGTTGTGTGATTATATGTCATATTACATTATATATCTCTGTATGTTGTGTGATTATATGTCATATTACATTATATATCTCTGTATGTTGTGTGATTATATGTCATATTACATTATATATCTCTGTATGTTGTGTGATTATATGTCATATTACATTATATATCTCTGTATGTTGTGTGATTATATGTCATATTACATTATATATCTCTGTATGTTGTGTGATTATATGTCATATTACATTATATATCCTGTATGTTGTGTGATTATATGTCATATTACATTATATATCCTGTATGTTGTGTGATTATATGTCATATTACATTATATATCTCTGTATGTTGTGTGATTATATGTCATATTACATTATATATCTCTGTATGTTGTGTGATTATATGTCATATTACATTATATATCTCTGTATGTTGTGTGATTATATGTCATATTACATTATATATCTCTGTATGTTGTGTGATTATATGTCATATTACATTATATATCTCTGTATGTTGTGTGATTATATGTCATATTACATTATATATCCTGTATGTTGTGTGATTATATGTCATATTACATTATATATCTCTGTATGTTGTGTGATTATATGTCATATTACATTATATATCTCTGTATGTTGTGTGATTATATGTCATATTACATTATATATCCTGTATGTTGTGTGATTATATGTCATATTACATTATATATCCTGTATGTTGTGTGATTATATGTCATATTACATTATATATCTCTGTATGTTGTGTGATTATATGTCATATTACATTATATATCCTGTATGTTGTGTGATTATATGTCATATTACATTATATATCTCTGTATGTTGTGTGATTATATGTCATATTACATTATATATCCTGTATGTTGTGTGATTATATGTCATATTACATTATATATCTCTGTATGTTGTGTGATTATATGTCATATTACATTATATATCTCTGTATGTTGTGTGATTATATGTCATATTACATTATATATCCTGTATGTTGTGTGATTATATGTCATATTACATTATATATCTCTGTATGTTGTGTGATTATATGTCATATTACATTATATATCTCTGTATGTTGTGTGATTATATGTCATATTACATTATATATCCTGTATGTTGTGTGATTATATGTCATATTACATTATATATCCCTGTATGTTGCGGTCATTCAGGTGATTATCTAATAGTTTCTTGAAGCTATCAATGCTCCCCGCTGAGACCACCGCCTGTGGAAGGGAATTCCACATCCTTGCCGCTCTTACAGTAAAGAACCCTCTACGTAGTTTAAGGTTAAACCTCTTTTCTTCTAATTGTAATGAGTGGCCACGAGTCTTATTAAACTCTCTTCTGCGAAAAAGTTTTCTCCCTATTGTGGGGTCACCAGTCCGGTATTTATATATTGTGGGGTCACCAGTCCGGTATTTGTATATTGTGGGGTCACCAGTCCGGTATTTATATATTGTGGGGTCACCAGTCCGGTATTTGTATATTGTGGGGTCACCAGTCCGGTATTTATATATTGTGGGGTCACCAGTCCGGTATTTGTATATTGTGGGGTCACCAGTACAGTATTTGTATATTGTGGGGTCACCAGTCCGGTATTTGTATATTGTGGGGTCACCAGTCTGGTATTTATATATTGTGGGGTCACCAGTCCGGTATTTGTATATTGTGGGGTCACCAGTCCGGTATTTGTATATTGTGGGGTCACCAGTCCGGTATTTATATATTGTGGGGTCACCAGTCCGGTATTTGTATATTGTGGGGTCACCAGTCCGGTATTTATATATTGTGGGGTCACCAGTCCGGTATTTGTATATTGTGGGGTCACCAGTACAGTATTTGTATATTGTGGGGTCACCAGTCCGGTATTTATATATTGTGGGGTCACCAGTCCGGTATTTATATAATGAAATCATATCCCCTCTCAAGCGTCTCTTCTCCAGAGAGAATAAGTTCAGAGCTCACAACCTTTCCTCATAACTAAGATCCTCCAGACCCTTTATTAGCTTTGTTGCCCTTCTTTGTACTCGCTCCATTTCCAGTACATCCTTCCTGAGGACTGGTGCCCAGAACTGGACAGCATACTCCAGGTGCGGCCGGACCAGAGTCTTGTAGAGCGGGAGAATTATCGTTTTATCTCTGGAGTTGATCCCTTTTTAATGCCAATATTCTGTTTGCTTTGTTAGCAGCAGCTTGGCATTGCATGTCATTGCTGAGCCTATCATCTACTGGGACCCCCAAGTCCTTTTCCATCCTAGATTCCCCCAGAGGTTCTCCCCCCAGTCTATAGATTGCAGTCAGATTTTTACCACCCAAATACATTATTTTACATTTTTCTACATTGAACCTCATTTGCCATGTAGTCGCCCCTCCCCCATTAATTTTGTTCAGATCTTTTTGCAAGATTTCCACATCCTGCAGAGAAGTTATTGCCCTGCTTAGCTTAGTATCGTCTGCAAATACAGAGATTGAACTGTTTATCCCATCCTCCAGATCGTTTATGAACAAATTAAATAGGATTGGTCCCAGCACAGAACCCTGGGGAACCCCACTACCCACCCCTGACCATTCCGAGTACTCCCCATTTATCACCACCCTGTGGAAGATCACAGAGCCGGGAAGTCGGACATGTCTTCCATTCTAAGGGAAACTCCACTTTCACGAGAAAAAGAAATGGCAAATAAATAATCTACAATCGTAACTGAAGGATAATAATAATAAGATGTGAGTGTGTGTCTCCACTACAGACACTGAATAGATCCTCTGCACACCACTACAACCATCCATTCAGTATTTGTCACCCCGCTACTAACTGATAGGGGTGTATATATAAAAATCATGTGACTTGAACACCCCTCACTCCATATAACATGGGGGAGGGGCCTGTGCTGGGAATATATAACATGGGGGAGGGGCCTGTGCTGGGAATATATAACATGGGGGAGGGGTCTGTGCTGAGACCGGGTATATCTCCCCTGACATGACAGGTGGTACTCACTGTGCCAGCATTGGATGGAGGACACTTCCTGTGATGGGGAAAGTGTTCGACGGCCATCTTGGAGGAGTCCTGTAAGTGGAGACAATGAAGATGAGACACGGGGGGGAGGTGACACGTGTGTGTCACATGATCTCAGTGTACTACGATATTTATGGTGGGGGTGGGGTGATCTGTGCAAATAGATCTCTGGTTAGATATTAGGGATAACCTTCCTGCTCACTGATATTATCCCCCCCCCTCCCCCACCATACTGTGCTAACATCCCCATAAACCCCTCCCCCCCAATCATCTATTACACACAAGGGGAGTACCCAAAATGGCGGCTGCCCTGTGGACACCCCCCCAGATTAAATGTCTGTATACACCATATATATTATAATATAAAACAAGAATCCAGAAAATCACATTGTATGATTTTTAAGTAATTAATTAGCATTTTATTCCATGACATAAATATTTGATACATCAGAAAAGCAGAACTTAATATTTGGTACAGAATCCTTTGTTTGCAATTGCAGAGATCAGACGTTTCCTGTAGTTCTTCACCAGGTTTTTTTGCACACACTGCAGCAGGGATTTTGGCCCACTCCTCCATACAGACCTTCTCCAGATCCTTCAGGTTTCTGGGCTGTCACTTGGCAATACGGACATTCAGCTTCCTCCAAAGATTCTCTATTGGGTTCAGGTCTGGAGACTAGGCTAGGCCACTCCAGGACCTTGAGATGCTTCTTACGGAGCCACTCCTTAGTTGCCCTGGCTGTGTGTTTCGGGTCGTTGTCATGCTGGAAAACCCGGCCACGACCCATCTTCAATGCTCCTACTGAGGGAAGGAGGTTGTTGGCCAAGATCTCATGATAGATGGCCCCATCCATCCTCCCCTCAATACGGTTGCAGAAAAGCAGCACCAAAGAATGATGTTTCCACCTTCATGCTTCACGGTTGGGATGGTGTTCTCTGGGTTGTACTCATCCTTCTTCTTCCTCCAAACACGAGAAGTGGAGTTTAGACCAAAAAGCTCATCAGACCACATGACCTTCTCTTATTCCTCTTTTGGATCATCCAGATGGTTATTGGCAAACTTCAGACGGGCCTGGACATGCGCTGGCTTGAGCAGGAGGACCTTGTGTGCTGCAGGATATGAATCCATGACAGCGTAGTGTGTTACTAATGGTTTTCTTTGAGACTGTGGTCCCAGCTCTCTTCAGGTCATTGACCAGGTCCTGCCGTGTAGTTCTGGGCTGATCCCTCACCTTCCTCATGATCATTGATACCCCACGAGGTGAGATCTCGTATGGAGCCCCAGACCGAGGGAGATTGACCGTCATCTTGAACTTCTTCCATCTTCTAATCATTACGCCAACAGTTGTTGCCTTCTCACCAAGCCGCTTGTCTATTGTCCTGTAGTCCATCCCAGCCTTGTGCAGGTCTACAATGTTATCCCCGATGTCCTTACACAGCTCTCTGGTCTCATACAGGTAATGAGTGAAGAACAGGAGGGCTTCATAAAGAAAAGGTAAGTGAGAGGCGGAATTCTTACTGGACGGCAGATAATCAAATATTAATGTCATAGAATGTGATTTTCTGGATCTTTAGATTCCGTCTCTCACAGATGACGAGAACCTATGATAAAAATGACCGACCTCTACATGAAAACCTGCAACATCGTCCGTCTATCAAATCCTTCTTCTCCCCACTATATATACACCTATATACAACCCGCTACCTACCCCCACATCACCCCGGACTCTGAACATCTCATATCCACTGTGGCCCTAAAGAACACAAGATGGCCGCCTCCTGCAAGCAATGGGACCTACAGAAGACGCCCACCATGTGGTCAGGTAAGTATAGAAGATGATTCTGTCAAGTCAGGTAGGTGGATATGGAGAGGAGGTAGGTGGTTTCTCTCAGGTAGGTGGATATGGGGAGGAGGTAGGTGGTTTCTCTCAGGTAGGTGGATATGGGGAGGAGGTAGGTGGTTTCTCTCAGGTAGGTGGATATGGGGAGGAGGTAGGTGGTTTCTCTCAGGTAGGTGGATATGGGGAGGAGGTAGGTGGTTTCTCTCAGGTAGGTGGATATGGGGAGGAGGTAGGTGGTTTCTCTCAGGTAGGTGGATATGGGGAGGAGGTAGGTGGTTTCTCTCAGGTAGGTGGATATGGGGAGGAGGTAGGTGGTTTCTCTCAGGTAGGTGGATATGAGGAGGTAGGTGGTTTCTCTCAGGTAGGTGGATATGGGGAGGAGGTAGGTGGTTTCTCTCAGGTAGGTGGATATGGGGAGGAGGTAGGTGGTTTCTCTCAGGTAGGTGGATATGGGGAGGTAGGTGGTTTCTCTCAGGTAGGTGGATATGGGGAGGAGGTAGGTGGTTTCTCTCAGGTAGGTGGATATGGGGAGGAGGTAGGTGGTTTCTCTCAGGTAGGTGGATATGAGGAGGAGGTAGGTGGTTTCTCTCAGGTAGGTGGATATGGGGAGGTAGGTGGTTTCTCTCAGGTAGGTGGATATGGGGAGGTAGGTGGTTTCTCTCAGGTAGGTGGATATGGGGAGGTAGGTGGTTTCTCTCAGGTAGGTGGATATGGGGAGGTAGGTGGTTTCTCTCAGGTAGGTGGATATGAGGAGGTAGGTGGTTTCTCTCAGGTAGGTGGATATGAGGAGGAGGTAGGTGGTTTCTCTCAGGTAGGTGGATATGAGGAGGAGGTAGGTGGTTTCTCTCAGGTAGGTGGATATGGGGAGGTAGGTGGTTTCTCTCAGGTAGGTGGATATGAGGAGGAGGTAGGTGGTTTCTCTCAGGTAGGTGGATATGAGGAGGTAGGTGGTTTCTCTCCGGTAGGTGGATATGGGGAGGAGGTAGGTGGTTTCTCTCAGGTAGGTGGATATGGGGAGGAGGTAGGTGGTTTCTCTCAGGTAGGTGGATATGGGGAGGTAGGTGGTTTCTCTCAGGTAGGTGGATATGGGGAGGAGGTAGGTGGTTTCTCTCAGGTAGGTGGATATGGGGAGGAGGTAGGTGGTTTCTCTCAGGTAGGTGGATATGGGGAGGAGGTAGGTGGTTTCTCTCAGGTAGGTGGTTTCTCTCAGGTAGGTGGATATGGGGAGGAGGTAGGTGGTTTCTCTCAGGTAGGTGGATATGAGGAGGTAGGTGGTTTCTCTCAGGTAGGTGGATATGAGGAGGTAGGTGGTTTCTCTCAGGTAGGTGGATATGAGGAGGAGGTAGGTGGTTTCTCTCAGGTAGGTGGATATGAGGAGGTAGGTGGTTTCTCTCAGGTAGGTGGATATGAGGAGGTAGGTGGTTTCTCTCAGGTAGGTGGATATGGGGAGGTAGGTGGTTTCTCTCAGGTAGGTGGATATGAGGAGGTAGGTGGTTTCTCTCAGGTAGGTGGATATGGAGAGGAGGTAGGTGGTTTCTCTCAGGTAGGTGGATATGGGGAGGAGGTAGGTGGTTTCTCTCAGGTAGGTGGATATGGGGAGGTAGGTGGTTTCTCTCAGGTAGGTGGATATGAGGAGGTAGGTGGTTTCTCTCAGGTAGGTGGATATGAGGAGGTAGGTGGTTTCTCTCAGGTAGGTGGATATGGGGAGGTAGGTGGTTTCTCTCAGGTAGGTAGATATGGGGAGGTAGGTGGTTTCTCTCAGGTAGGTAGATATGAGGAGGTAGGTGGTTTCTCTCAGGTAGGTGGATATGAGGAGGTAGGTGGTTTCTCTCAGGTAGGTGGATATGGGGAGGTAGGTGGTTTCTCTCAGGTAGGTGGATATGGGGAGGTAGGTGGTTTCTCTCAGGTAGGTGGATATGGGGAGGTAGGTGGTTTCTCTCAGGTAGGTGGATATGGGGAGGTAGGTGGTTTCTCTCAGGTAGGTGGATATGAGGAGGAGGTAGGTGGTTTCTCTCAGGTAGGTGGATATGGGGAGGAGGTAGGTGGTTTCTCTCAGGTAGGTGGATATGGGGAGGTAGGTGGTTTCTCTCAGGTAGGTGGATATGGGGAGGAGGTAGGTGGTTTCTCTCAGGTAGGTGGATATGGGGAGGAGGTAGTTGGTTTCTCTCAGGTAGGTGGATATGAGGAGGTAGGTGGTTTCTCTCAGGTAGGTGGATATGGAGAGGAGGTAGGTGGTTTCTCTCAGGTAGGTGGATATGGAGAGGAGGTAGGTGGTTTCTCTCAGGTAGGTGGATATGAGGAGGTAGGTGGTTTCTCTCAGGTAGGTGGATATGAGGAGGAGGTAGGTGGTTTCTCTCAGGTAGGTGGATATGAGGAGGAGGTAGGTGGTTTCTCTCAGGTAGGTGGATATGAGGAGGTAGGTGGTTTCTCTCAGGTAGGTGGATATGGGGAGGAGGTAGGTGGTTTCTCTCAGGTAGGTGGATATGAGGAGGTAGGTGGTTTCTCTCAGGTAGGTGGATATGAGGAGGAGGTAGGTGGTTTCTCTCAGGTAGGTGGATATGAGGAGGTAGGTGGTTTCTCTCAGGTAGGTGGATATGAGGAGGAGGTAGGTGGTTTCTCTCAGGTAGGTGGATATGAGGAGGTAGGTGGTTTCTCTCAGGTAGGTGGATATGAGGAGGAGGTAGGTGGTTTCTCTCAGGTAGGTGGATATGAGGAGGTAGGTGGTTTCTCTCAGGTAGGTGGATATGAGGAGGAGGTAGGTGGTTTCTCTCAGGTAGGTGGATATGGGGAGGAGGTAGGTGGTTTCTCTCAGGTAGGTGGATATGGGGAGGTAGGTGGTTTCTCTCAGGTAGGTGGATATGGGGAGGTAGGTGGTTTCTCTCAGGTAGGTGGATATGGGGAGGAGGTAGGTGGTTTCTCTCAGGTAGGTGGATATGGGGAGGTAGGTGGTTTCTCTCAGGTAGGTGGATATGAGGAGGAGGTAGGTGGTTTCTCTCAGGTAGGTGGATATGGGGAGGAGGTAGGTGGTTTCTCTCAGGTAGGTGGATATGAGGAGGTAGGTGGTTTCTCCCAGGTAGGTGGATATGAGGAGGAGGTAGGTGGTTTCTCTCAGGTAGGTGGATATGAGGAGGAGGTAGGTGGTTTCTCTCAGGTAGGTGGATATGGGGAGGAGGTAGGTGGTTTCTCTCAGGTAGGTGGTTTCTCTCAGGTAGGTGGATATGGGGAGGAGGTAGGTGGTTTCTCTCAGGTAGGTGGATATGAGGAGGTAGGTGGTTTCTCTCAGGTAGGTGGATATGAGGAGGAGGTAGGTGGTTTCTCTCAGGTAGGTGGATATGAGGAGGTAGGTGGTTTCTCTCAGGTAGGTGGATATGGGGAGGTAGGTGGTTTCTCTCAGGTAGGTGGATATGAGGAGGAGGTAGGTGGTTTCTCTCAGGTAGGTGGATATGAGGAGGTAGGTGGTTTCTCTCCGGTAGGTGGATATGGGGAGGAGGTAGGTGGTTTCTCTCAGGTAGGTGGATATGGGGAGGAGGTAGGTGGTTTCTCTCAGGTAGGTGGATATGGGGAGGTAGGTGGTTTCTCTCAGGTAGGTGGATATGGGGAGGAGGTAGGTGGTTTCTCTCAGGTAGGTGGATATGGGGAGGAGGTAGGTGGTTTCTCTCAGGTAGGTGGATATGGGGAGGAGGTAGGTGGTTTCTCTCAGGTAGGTGGTTTCTCTCAGGTAGGTGGATATGGGGAGGAGGTAGGTGGTTTCTCTCAGGTAGGTGGATATGAGGAGGTAGGTGGTTTCTCTCAGGTAGGTGGATATGAGGAGGTAGGTGGTTTCTCTCAGGTAGGTGGATATGAGGAGGAGGTAGGTGGTTTCTCTCAGGTAGGTGGATATGAGGAGGTAGGTGGTTTCTCTCAGGTAGGTGGATATGAGGAGGTAGGTGGTTTCTCTCAGGTAGGTGGATATGGGGAGGTAGGTGGTTTCTCTCAGGTAGGTGGATATGAGGAGGTAGGTGGTTTCTCTCAGGTAGGTGGATAGGAGGAGGTAGGTGGTTTCTCTCAGGTAGGTGGATATGAGGAGGAGGTAGGTGGTTTCTCTCAGGTAGGTGGATATGAGGAGGTAGGTGGTTTCTCTCAGGTAGGTGGATATGAGGAGGTAGGTGGTTTCTCTCAGGTAGGTGGATATGGGGAGGTAGGTGGTTTCTCTCAGGTAGGTGGATATGGAGAGGAGGTAGGTGGTTTCTCTCAGGTAGGTGGATATGGGGAGGAGGTAGGTGGTTTCTCTCAGGTAGGTGGATATGGGGAGGTAGGTGGTTTCTCTCAGGTAGGTGGATATGAGGAGGTAGGTGGTTTCTCTCAGGTAGGTGGATATGAGGAGGTAGGTGGTTTCTCTCAGGTAGGTGGATATGGGGAGGTAGGTGGTTTCTCTCAGGTAGGTAGATATGGGGAGGTAGGTGGTTTCTCTCAGGTAGGTGGATATGAGGAGGAGGTAGGTGGTTTCTCTCAGGTAGGTGGATATGAGGAGGTAGGTGGTTTCTCTCAGGTAGGTGGATATGAGGAGGTAGGTGGTTTCTCTCAGGTAGGTGGATATGAGGAGGTAGGTGGTTTCTCTCAGGTAGGTGGATATGGGGAGGTAGGTGGTTTCTCTCAGGTAGGTGGATATGGGGAGGTAGGTGGTTTCTCTCAGGTAGGTGGATATGGGGAGGTAGGTGGTTTCTCTCAGGTAGGTGGATATGAGGAGGTAGGTGGTTTCTCTCAGGTAGGTGGATATGGGGAGGTAGGTGGTTTCTCTCAGGTAGGTGGATATGGGGAGGTAGGTGGTTTCTCTCAGGTAGGTGGATATGAGGAGGAGGTAGGTGGTTTCTCTCAGGTAGGTGGATATGGGGAGGAGGTAGGTGGTTTCTCTCAGGTAGGTGGATATGGGGAGGTAGGTGGTTTCTCTCAGGTAGGTGGATATGAGGAGGTAGGTGGTTTCTCTCAGGTAGGTGGATATTAGGAGGTAGGTGGTTTCTCTCAGGTAGGTGGATATGGGGAGGTAGGTGGTTTCTCTCAGGTAGGTGGATATGGGGAGGAGGTAGGTGGTTTCTCTCAGGTAGGTGGATATGGGGAGGAGGTAGTTGGTTTCTCTCAGGTAGGTGGATATGAGGAGGTAGGTGGTTTCTCTCAGGTAGGTGGATATGGAGAGGAGGTAGGTGGTTTCTCTCAGGTAGGTGGATATGGAGAGGAGGTAGGTGGTTTCTCTCAGGTAGGTGGATATGAGGAGGTAGGTGGTTTCTCTCAGGTAGGTGGATATGAGGAGGTAGGTGGTTTCTCTCAGGTAGGTGGATATGAGGAGGTAGGTGGTTTCTCTCAGGTAGGTGGATATGAGGAGGTAGGTGGTTTCTCTCAGGTAGGTGGATATGAGGAGGTAGGTGGTTTCTCTCAGGTAGGTGGATATGAGGAGGTAGGTGGTTTCTCTCAGGTAGGTGGATATGAGGAGGAGGTAGGTGGTTTCTCTCAGGTAGGTGGATATGAGGAGGTAGGTGGTTTCTCTCAGGTAGGTGGATATGGGGAGGTAGGTGGTTTCTCTCAGGTAGGTGGATATGAGGAGGAGGTAGGTGGTTTCTCTCAGGTAGGTGGATATGAGGAGGTAGGTGGTTTCTCTCAGGTAGGTGGATATGAGGAGGAGGTAGGTGGTTTCTCTCAGGTAGGTGGATATGAGGAGGAGGTAGGTGGTTTCTCTCAGGTAGGTGGATATGGGGAGGAGGTAGGTGGTTTCTCTCAGGTAGGTGGATATGAGGAGGAGGTAGGTGGTTTCTCTCAGGTAGGTGGATATGGGGAGGAGGTAGGTGGTTTCTCTCAGGTAGGTGGATATGGGGAGGTAGGTGGTTTCTCTCAGGTAGGTGGATATGGGGAGGTAGGTGGTTTCTCTCAGGTAGGTGGATATGAGGAGGAGGTAGGTGGTTTCTCTCAGGTAGGTGGATATGAGGAGGTAGGTGGTTTCTCTCAGGTAGGTGGATATGGGGAGGAGGTAGGTGGTTTCTCTCAGGTAGGTGGATATGAGGAGGTAGGTGGTTTCTCTCAGGTAGGTGGATATGAGGAGGAGGTAGGTGGTTTCTCTCAGGTAGGTGGATATGGGGAGGAGGTAGGTGGTTTCTCTCAGGTAGGTGGATATGAGGAGGTAGGTGGTTTCTCTCAGGTAGGTGGATATGAGGAGGAGGTAGGTGGTTTCTCTCAGGTAGGTGGATATGGGGAGGTAGGTGGTTTCTCTCAGGTAGGTGGATATGGGGAGGAGGTAGGTGGTTTCTCTCAGGTAGGTGGATATGAGGAGGTAGGTGGTTTCTCTCAGGTAGGTGGATATGAGGAGGTAGGTGGTTTCTCTCAGGTAGGTGGATATGGGGAGGTAGGTGGTTTCTCTCAGGTAGGTGGATATGGGGAGGTAGGTGGTTTCTCTCAGGTAGGTGGATATGAGGAGGAGGTAGGTGGTTTCTCTCAGGTAGGTGGATATGAGGAGGAGGTAGGTGGTTTCTCTCAGGTAGGTGGATATTGGGAGGAGGTAGGTGGTTTCTCTCAGGTAGGTGGATATGAGGAGGAGGTAGGTGGTTTCTCTCAGGTAGGTGGATATGAGGAGGTAGGTGGTTTCTCTCAGGTAGGTGGATATGAGGAGGTAGGTGGTTTCTCTCAGGTAGGTGGATATGAGGAGGTAGGTGGTTTCTCTCAGGTAGGTGGATATGAGGAGGTAGGTGGTTTCTCTCAGGTAGGTGGATATGGGGAGGAGGTAGGTGGTTTCTCTCAGGTAGGTGGATATGGGGAGGTAGGTGGTTTCTCTCAGGTAGGTGGATATGAGGAGGTAGGTGGTTTCTCTCAGGTAGGTGGATATGGGGAGGAGGTAGGTGGTTTCTCTCAGGTAGGTGGATATGGAGAGGAGGTAGGTGGTTTCTCTCAGGTAGGTGGATATGGGGAGGTAGGTGGTTTCTCTCAGGTAGGTGGATATGGGGAGGTAGGTGGTTTCTCTCAGGTAGGTGGATATGAGGAGGAGGTAGGTGGTTTCTCTCAGGTAGGTGGATATGGGGAGGAGGTAGGTGGTTTCTCTCAGGTAGGTGGATAGGAGGAGGTAGGTGGTTTCTCTCAGGTAGGTGGATATGAGGAGGAGGTAGGTGGTTTCTCTCAGGTAGGTGGATATGGGGAGGTAGGTGGTTTCTCTCAGGTAGGTGGATATGAGGAGGAGGTAGGTGGTTTCTCTCAGGTAGGTGGATATGAGGAGGTAGGTGGTTTCTCTCAGGTAGGTGGATATGGGGAGGTAGGTGGTTTCTCTCAGGTAGGTGGATATGAGGAGGAGGTAGGTGGTTTCTCTCAGGTAGGTGGATATGGGGAGGTAGGTGGTTTCTCTCAGGTAGGTGGATATGAGGAGGAGGTAGGTGGTTTCTCTCAGGTAGGTGGATATGGGGAGGTAGGTGGTTTCTCTCAGGTAGGTAGATATGAGGAGGTAGGTGGTTTCTCTCAGGTAGGTGGATATGAGGAGGTAGGTGGTTTCTCTCAGGTAGGTGGATATGGGGAGGTAGGTGGTTTCTCTCAGGTAGGTGGATATGGGGAGGTAGGTGGTTTCTCTCAGGTAGGTGGATATGAGGAGGAGGTAGGTGGTTTCTCTCAGGTAGGTGGATATGAGGAGGTAGGTGGTTTCTCTCAGGTAGGTGGATATGAGGAGGTAGGTGGTTTCTCTCAGGTAGGTGGATATGGGGAGGTAGGTGGTTTCTCTCAGGTAGGTGGATATGAGGAGGAGGTAGGTGGTTTCTCTCAGGTAGGTGGATATGAGGAGGTAGGTGGTTTCTCTCAGGTAGGTGGATATGAGGAGGTAGGTGGTTTCTCTCAGGTAGGTGGATATGGGGAGGTAGGTGGTTTCTCTCAGGTAGGTGGATATGGGGAGGTAGGTGGTTTCTCTCAGGTAGGTGGATATGAGGAGGTAGGTGGTTTCTCTCAGGTAGGTGGATATGGGGAGGTAGGTGGTTTCTCTCAGGTAGGTGGATATGAGGAGGAGGTAGGTGGTTTCTCTCAGGTAGGTGGATATGAGGAGGTAGGTGGTTTCTCTCAGGTAGGTGGATATGAGGAGGAGGTAGGTGGTTTCTCTCAGGTAGGTGGATATGAGGAGGTAGGTGGTTTCTCTCAGGTAGGTGGATATGAGGAGGTAGGTGGTTTCTCTCAGGTAGGTGGATATGGGGAGGTAGGTGGTTTCTCTCAGGTAGGTGGATATGAGGAGGAGGTAGGTGGTTTCTCTCAGGTAGGTGGATATGAGGAGGTAGGTGGTTTCTCTCAGGTAGGTGGATATGAGGAGGTAGGTGGTTTCTCTCAGGTAGGTGGATATGGGGAGGAGGTAGGTGGTTTCTCTCAGGTAGGTGGATATGAGGAGGTAGGTGGTTTCTCTCAGGTAGGTGGATATGAGGAGGTAGGTGGTTTCTCTCAGGTAGGTGGATATGGGGAGGAGGTAGGTGGTTTCTCTCAGGTAGGTGGATATGGGGAGGAGGTAGGTGGTTTCTCTCAGGTAGGTGGATATGAGGAGGAGGTAGGTGGTTTCTCTCAGGTAGGTGGATATGAGGAGGTAGGTGGTTTCTCTCAGGTAGGTGGATATGGGGAGGTAGGTGGTTTCTCTCAGGTAGGTGGATATGAGGAGGTAGGTGGTTTCTCTCAGGTAGGTGGATATGGAGAGGAGGTAGGTGGTTTCTCTCAGGTAGGTGGATATGGGGAGGAGGTAGGTGGTTTCTCTCAGGTAGGTGGATATGAGGAGGTAGGTGGTTTCTCTCAGGTAGGTGGATATGAGGAGGTAGGTGGTTTCTCTCAGGTAGGTGGATATGGGGAGGTAGGTGGTTTCTCTCAGGTAGGTGGATATGAGGAGGTAGGTGGTTTCTCTCAGGTAGGTGGATATGGGGAGGTAGGTGGTTTCTCTCAGGTAGGTGGATATGAGGAGGTAGGTGGTTTCTCTCAGGTAGGTGGATATGGGGAGGTAGGTGGTTTCTCTCAGGTAGGTGGATATGAGGAGGTAGGTGGTTTCTCTCAGGTAGGTGGATATGGGGAGGAGGTAGGTGGTTTCTCTCAGGTAGGTGGATATGAGGAGGTAGGTGGTTTCTCTCAGGTAGGTGGATATGGGGAGGTAGGTGGTTTCTCTCAGGTAGGTGGATATGAGGAGGTAGGTGGTTTCTCTCAGGTAGGTGGATATGAGGAGGTAGGTGGTTTCTCTCAGGTAGGTGGATATGGGGAGGAGGTAGGTGGTTTCTCTCAGGTAGGTGGATATGGGGAGGAGGTAGGTGGTTTCTCTCAGGTAGGTGGATATGGGGAGGTAGGTGGTTTCTCTCAGGTAGGTGGATATGGGGAGGAGGTAGGTGGTTTCTCTCAGGTAGGTGGATATGAGGAGGAGGTAGGTGGTTTCTCTCAGGTAGGTGGATATGAGGAGGAGGTAGGTGGTTTCTCTCAGGTAGGTGGATATGGGGAGGAGGTAGGTGGTTTCTCTCAGGTAGGTGGATATGAGGAGGTAGGTGGTTTCTCTCAGGTAGGTGGATATGGAGAGGAGGTAGGTGGTTTCTCTCAGGTAGGTGGATATGAGGAGGAGGTAGGTGGTTTCTCTCAGGTAGGTGGATATGAGGAGGTAGGTGGTTTCTCTCAGGTAGGTGGATATGAGGAGGTAGGTGGTTTCTCTCAGGTAGGTGGATATGAGGAGGAGGTAGGTGGTTTCTCTCAGGTAGGTGGATATGAGGAGGTAGGTGGTTTCTCTCAGGTAGGTGGATATGGAGAGGAGGTAGGTGGTTTCTCTCAGGTAGGTGGATATGAGGAGGAGGTAGGTGGTTTCTCTCAGGTAGGTGGATATGAGGAGGTAGGTGGTTTCTCTCAGGTAGGTGGATATGAGGAGGTAGGTGGTTTCTCTCAGGTAGGTGGATATGAGGAGGTAGGTGGTTTCTCTCAGGTAGGTGGATATGGGGAGGAGGTAGGTGGTTTCTCTCAGGTAGGTGGATATGGGGAGGTAGGTGGTTTCTCTCAGGTAGGTGGATATGAGGAGGAGGTAGGTGGTTTCTCTCAGGTAGGTGGATATGAGGAGGTAGGTGGTTTCTCTCAGGTAGGTGGATATGAGGAGGTAGGTGGTTTCTCTCAGGTAGGTGGATATGAGGAGGTAGGTGGTTTCTCTCAGGTAGGTGGATATGAGGAGGAGGTAGGTGGTTTCTCTCAGGTAGGTGGATATGGGGAGGTAGGTGGTTTCTCTCAGGTAGGTGGATATGAGGAGGAGGTAGGTGGTTTCTCTCAGGTAGGTGGATATGGGGAGGTAGGTGGTTTCTCTCAGGTAGGTGGATATGAGGAGGTAGGTGGTTTCTCTCAGGTAGGTGGATATGAGGAGGTAGGTGGTTTCTCTCAGGTAGGTGGATATGGGGAGGTAGGTGGTTTCTCTCAGGTTGGTGGATATGAGGAGGAGGTAGGTGGTTTCTCTCAGGTAGGTGGATATGGGGAGGTAGGTGGTTTCTCTCAGGTAGGTGGATATGAGGAGGAGGTAGGTGGTTTCTCTCAGGTAGGTGGATATGGGGAGGTAGGTGGTTTCTCTCAGGTAGGTGGATATGGGGAGGTAGGTGGTTTCTCTCAGGTAGGTGGATATGAGGAGGTAGGTGGTTTCTCTCAGGTAGGTGGATATGAGGAGGTAGGTGGTTTCTCTCAGGTAGGTGGATATGGGGAGGTAGGTGGTTTCTCTCAGGTAGGTGGATATGGGGAGGAGGTAGGTGGTTTCTCTCAGGTAGGTGGATATGAGGAGGTAGGTGGTTTCTCTCATGTAGGTGGATATGAGGAGGTAGGTGGTTTCTCTCAGGTAGGTGGATATGGGGAGGTAGGTGGTTTCTCTCAGGTAGGTGGATATGGGGAGGTAGGTGGTTTCTCTCAGGTAGGTGGATATGAGGAGGAGGTAGGTGGTTTCTCTCAGGTAGGTGGATATGAGGAGGTAGGTGGTTTCTCTCAGGTAGGTGGATATGAGGAGGTAGGTGGTTTCTCTCAGGTAGGTGGATATGAGGAGGTAGGTGGTTTCTCTCAGGTAGGTGGATATGAGGAGGTAGGTGGTTTCTCTCAGGTAGGTGGATATGAGGAGGTAGGTGGTTTCTCTCAGGTAGGTGGATATGAGGAGGTAGGTGGTTTCTCTCAGGTAGGTGGATATGGAGAGGAGGTAGGTGGTTTCTCTCAGGTAGGTGGATATGGGGAGGAGGTAGGTGGTTTCTCTCAGGTAGGTGGATATGAGGAGGTAGGTGGTTTCTCTCAGGTAGGTGGATATGAGGAGGAGGTAGGTGGTTTCTCTCAGGTAGGTGGATATGAGGAGGTAGGTGGTTTCTCTCAGGTAGGTGGATATGGAGAGGAGGTAGGTGGTTTCTCTCAGGTAGGTGGATATGGGGAGGAGGTAGGTGGTTTCTCTCAGGTAGGTGGATATGAGGAGGTAGGTGGTTTCTCTCAGGTAGGTGGATATGGGGAGGTAGGTGGTTTCTCTCAGGTAGGTGGATATGAGGAGGAGGTAGGTGGTTTCTCTCAGGTAGGTGGATATGAGGAGGTAGGTGGTTTCTCTCAGGTAGGTGGATATGGGGAGGTAGGTGGTTTCTCTCAGGTAGGTGGATATGGGGAGGAGGTAGGTGGTTTCTCTCAGGTAGGTGGATATGAGGAGGTAGGTGGTTTCTCTCAGGTAGGTGGATATGAGGAGGTAGGTGGTTTCTCTCAGGTAGGTGGATATGGGGAGGTAGGTGGTTTCTCTCAGGTAGGTGGATATGAGGAGGTAGGTGGTTTCTCTCAGGTAGGTGGATATGAGGAGGTAGGTGGTTTCTCTCAGGTAGGTGGATATGAGGAGGTAGGTGGTTTCTCTCAGGTAGGTGGATATGAGGAGGTAGGTGGTTTCTCTCAGGTAGGTGGATATGAGGAGGTAGGTGGTTTCTCTCAGGTAGGTGGATATGAGGAGGTAGGTGGTTTCTCTCAGGTAGGTGGATATGAGGAGGTAGGTGGTTTCTCTCAGGTAGGTGGATATGAGGAGGTAGGTGGTTTCTCTCATGTAGGTGGATATGGGGAGGTAGGTGGTTTCTCTCAGGTAGGTGGATATGAGGAGGAGGTAGGTGGTTTCTCTCAGGTAGGTGGATATGAGGAGGTAGGTGGTTTCTCTCATGTAGGTGGATATGGGGAGGTAGGTGGTTTCTCTCAGGTAGGTGGATATGAGGAGGTAGGTGGTTTCTCTCAGGTAGGTGGATATGAGGAGGTAGGTGGTTTCTCTCAGGTAGGTGGATATGAGGAGGTAGGTGGTTTCTCTCATGTAGGTGGATATGGGGAGGTAGGTGGTTTCTCTCAGGTAGGTGGATATGAGGAGGAGGTAGGTGGTTTCTCTCAGGTAGGTGGATATGAGGAGGTAGGTGGTTTCTCTCATGTAGGTGGATATGGGGAGGTAGGTGGTTTCTCTCAGGTAGGTGGATATGAGGAGGTAGGTGGTTTCTCTCAGGTAGGTGGATATGAGGAGGTAGGTGGTTTCTCTCAGGTAGGTGGATATGAGGAGGTAGGTGGTTTCTCTCAGGTAGGTGGATATGGAGAGGAGGTAGGTGGTTTCTCTCAGGTAGGTGGATATGGGGAGGAGGTAGGTGGTTTCTCTCAGGTAGGTGGATATGAGGAGGTAGGTGGTTTCTCTCAGGTAGGTGGATATGAGGAGGAGGTAGGTGGTTTCTCTCAGGTAGGTGGATATGAGGAGGTAGGTGGTTTCTCTCAGGTAGGTGGATATGGAGAGGAGGTAGGTGGTTTCTCTCAGGTAGGTGGATATGGGGAGGAGGTAGGTGGTTTCTCTCAGGTAGGTGGATATGAGGAGGTAGGTGGTTTCTCTCAGGTAGGTGGATATGGGGAGGTAGGTGGTTTCTCTCAGGTAGGTGGATATGAGGAGGTAGGTGGTTTCTCTCAGGTAGGTGGATATGAGGAGGTAGGTGGTTTCTCTCAGGTAGGTGGATATGAGGAGGTAGGTGGTTTCTCTCAGGTAGGTGGATATGAGGAGGTAGGTGGTTTCTCTCAGGTAGGTGGATATGAGGAGGTAGGTGGTTTCTCTCACACAGACAAGATGGCGGCATTACCTCATTCCTGCCTCTTCGCTCCTCCCGCCAATTCCTCCTCCTGCTATTGGCTCCGGAAGTCACGTGTCCGGCCGCTGTAGCCCTGCAGAGAGAGGGCAGACTCTATACTGACTGCCGCATCCAATCAGCGCCGGTAGATCGGAGACCCCGCCCCCTCACATCCGAATCCCTCCCCGCCGCCTCAGTGACCTCTGAACGCGGGAAGGATTGTGATTGGACGGAGTGCTGAGTGACGCCTCCCCCAGGAGAGGTAAGTGAAGGAGGAGATCATTATATTATATATAGAATGAGACTCCGCCCCCCAGGAGAGACACACCCCTATCCCTCCCCCAGGAAAGAGACACTCCCCGACCCCGCCCCCCAGGAAAGAGACACTCCTGACCCCTCCCCCAGGAAAGAGACACTCCCCAACCCCGCCCCCCAGGAAAGAGACACTCCCCAACCCCGCCCCCCAGGAAAGAGACACTCCTGACCCCTCCCCCAGGAAAGAGACACTCCTGACCCCTCCCCCAGGAAAGAGACACTCCCCAACCCCGCCCCCCAGGAAAGAGACACTCCTGACCCCTCCCCCAGGAAAGAGACACTCCGCAACCCCGCCCCCCAGGAAGGAGACACTCCCCTATCCCTCCCCCACGAAAGAGACACTCCCCAACCCCGCCCCCCAGGAAGGAGACACTCCCCTATCCCTCCCCCAGGAAAGAGACACTCCTGACCCCTCCCCCAGGAAGGAGACACTCCCCTATCCCTCCCCCAGGAAAGAGACACTCCGCAACCCCTCCCCCAGGAAAGAGACACTCCCCAACCCCGCCCCCCAGGAAAGAGACACTCCTGACCCCTCCCCCAGGAAAGAGACACTCCGCAACCCCGCCCCCCAGGAAGGAGACACTCCCCTATCCCTCCCCCAGGAAAGAGACACTCCCCAACCCCGCCCCCCAGGAAAGAGACACTCCTGACCCCTCCCCCAGGAAAGAGACACTCCTGACCCCTCCCCCAGGAAAGAGACACTCCCCAACCCCGCCCCCCAGGAAAGAGACACTCCTGACCCCTCCCCCAGGAAAGAGACACTCCGCAACCCCGCCCCCCAGGAAGGAGACACTCCCCTATCCCTCCCCCACGAAAGAGACACTCCCCAACCCCGCCCCCCAGGAAGGAGACACTCCCCTATCCCTCCCCCAGGAAAGAGACACTCCTGACCCCTCCCCCAGGAAGGAGACACTCCCCTATCCCTCCCCCAGGAAAGAGACACTCCGCAACCCCTCCCCCAGGAAAGAGACACTCCCCAACCCCGCCCCCCAGGAAAGAGACACTCCTGACCCCTCCCCCAGGAAAGAGACACTCCGCAACCCCGCCCCCCAGGAAGGAGACACTCCCCTATCCCTCCCCCAGGAAAGAGACACTCCGCAACCCCGCCCCCCAGGAAGGAGACACTCCCCTATCCCTCCCCCAGGAAAGAGACACTCCCCAACCCCGCCCCCCAGGAAGGAGACACTCCCCTATCCCTCCCCCAGGAAAGAGACACTCCGCAACCCCGCCCCCCAGGAAGGAGACACTCCCCTATCCCTCCCCCAGGAAAGAGACACTCCCCAACCCCGCCCCCCAGGAAAGAGACACTCCTGACCCCTCCCCCAGGAAAGAGACACTCCTGACCCCTCCCCCAGGAAAGAGACACTCCCCAACCCCGCCCCCCAGGAAAGAGACACTCCTGACCCCTCCCCCAGGAAAGAGACACTCCGCAACCCCGCCCCCCAGGAAAGAGACACTCCCCAACCCCGCCCCCCAGGAAAGAGACACTCCCCAACCCCGCCCCCCAGGAAAGAGACACTCCTGACCCCTCCCCCAGGAAAGAGACACTCCCCAACCCCGCCCCCCAGGAAAGAGACACTCCTGACCCCTCCCCCAGGAAAGAGACACCTCCTATACAGGACGTCCCCTCTTCTATAACCCCTCCTATACAGGACGTCCCCTCTTCTATAATCCCTCCTATACAGGACGTCCCCTCTTCTATAACCCCTCCTATAGAGGACGTCCCCTCTTCTATAACCCCTCCCATACAGGACGTCCTCTCTTCTATAACCCCTCCCATACAGGACGTCCCCTCTTCTATAACCCCTCCTATACAGGACGTCCCCTCTTCTATAACCTCTCCTATACAGGACGTCCCCTCTTCTATAACCCCTCCTATACAGGACGTCTCCTCTTCTATAATCCCTCCTATACAGGACGTCCCCTCTTCTATAACCTCTCCTATACAGGATGTCCCCTCTTCTATAACCTCT
The DNA here is from genome assembly GCF_042186555.1 of Aquarana catesbeiana. Classification (NCBI taxonomy): domain Eukaryota; kingdom Metazoa; phylum Chordata; class Amphibia; order Anura; family Ranidae; genus Aquarana; species Aquarana catesbeiana. The sequence goes on along the minus strand of NC_133333.1, from coordinate 1,722,671 downwards.
CCTATACAGGATGTCCCCTCTTCTATAATCCCTCCTATACAGGACGTCCCCTCTTCTATAACCTCTCCTATACAGGATGTCCCCTCTTCTATAACCTCTCCTATACAGGATGTCCCCTCTTCTATAACCCCTCCTATACAGGACGTCCCCTCTTCTATAACCCCTCCCATACAGGACGTCCCCTCTTCTATAACCCCTCCCATACAGGATGTCCCCTCTTCTATAACCTCTCCTATACAGGACGTCCCCTCTTCTATAACCTCTCCTATACAGGATGTCCCCTCTTCTATAACCTCTCCTATACAGGACGTCCCCTCTTCTATAACCTCTCCTATACAGGACGTCCCCTCTTCTATAACCTCTCTTATACAGGACGTCCTCTCTTCTATAACCTCTCCTATACAGGACGTCCCCTCTTCTATAACCCCTCCTATACAGGACGTCCCCTCTTCTATAACCTCTCCTATACAGGACGTCCTCTCTTCTATAACCTCTCCTATACAGGACGTCCCCTCTTCTATAACCTCTCCTATACAGGACGTCCCCTCTTCTATAACCCCTCCTATACAGGACGTCCCCTCTTCTATAACCTCTCCTATACAGGACGTCCCCTCTTCTATAACCCCTCCTATACAGGACGTCCCCTCTTCTATAACCCCTCCTATACAGGACGTCCCCTCTTCTATAACCTCTCCCATACAGGACGTCCCCTCTTCTATAACCCCTCCTATACAGGACGTCCCCTCTTCTATAATCCCTCCTATACAGGACGTCCCCTCTTCTATAACCTCTCCCATACAGGACGTCCCCTCTTCTATAACCCCTCCTATACAGGATGTCCCCTCTTCTATAACCTCTCCTATACAGGACGTCCTCTCTTCTATAACCTCTCCTATACAGGACGTCCCCTCTTCTATAACCCCTCCTATACAGGACGTCCCCTCTTCTATAACCCCTCCTATACAGGACGTCCCCTCTTCTATAACCTCTCCTATACAGGACGTCCCCTCTTCTATAATCCCTCCTATACAGGACGTCCCCTCTTCTATAACCCCTCCCATACAGGACGTCCCCTCTTCTATAACCTCTCCTATACAGGACGTCCCCTCTTCTATAACCTCTCCTATCCAGGACGTCCCCTCTTCTATAACCCCTCCTATACAGGACGTCCCCTCTTCTATAACCCCTCCTATACAGGACGTCCCCTCTTCTATAACCTCTCCTATACAGGACGTCCCCTCTTGTATAACCCCTCCTATACAGGACGTCCCCTCTTCTATAACCCCTCCTATACAGGACGTCCCCTCTTCTATAACCTCTCCCATACAGGACGTCCCCTCTTCTATAACCCCTCCCATACAGGACGTCCCCTCTTCTATAACCCCTCCCATACAGGACGTCCCCTCTTCTATAACCCCTCCCATACAGGACGTCCCCTCTTCTATAACCTCTCCTATACAGGACGTCCCCTCTTCTATAACCCCTCCCATACAGGACGTCCCCTCTTGTATAACCCCTCCCATACAGGACGTCCCCTCTTCTATAACCCCTCCCATACAGGACGTCCCCTCTTCTATAACCCCTCCTATACAGGATGTCCCCTCTTCTATAATCCCTCCTATACAGGATGTCCCCTCTTCTATAACCTCTCCTATACAGGACGTCCTCTCTTCTATAACCTCTCCTATACAGGACGTCCCCTCTTCTATAACCTCTCCTATAGAGGACGTCCCCTCTTCTATAACCCCTCCTATACAGGACGTCCCCTCTTCTATAACCCCTCCCATACAGGACGTCCCCTCTTCTATAACCTCTCCTATACAGGACGTCCCCTCTTCTATAACCTCTCCTATACAGGACGTCCCCTCTTCTATAACCTCTCCTATACAGGACGTCCCCTCTTCTATAACCTCTCCTATACAGGACGTCCCCTCTTCTATAACCTCTCCTATACAGGATGTCCCCTCTTCTATAACCCCTCCTATACAGGACGTCCCCTCTTCTATAACCCCTCCCATACAGGACGTCCCCTCTTCTATAACCTCTCCTATACAGGACGTCCCCTCTTCTATAACCCCTCCTATACAGGACGTCCCCTCTTCTATAACCTCTCCTATACAGGACGTCCCCTCTTCTATAACCTCTCCTATACAGGACGTCCCCTCTTCTATAACCTCTCCTATACAGGACGTCCCCTCTTCTATAACCCCTCCTATACAGGACGTCCCCTCTTCTATAACCTCTCCTATACAGGACGTCCCCTCTTCTATAACCTCTCCTATACAGGACGTCCCCTCTTCTATAATCCCTCCTATACAGGACGTCCCCTCTTCTATAACCCCTCCTATACAGGACGTCCCCTCTTCTATAACCCCTCCTATACAGGACGTCCCCTCTTCTATAACCCCCTCCTATACAGGACGTCCCCTCTTCTATAATCCCTCCTATACAGGACGTCCCCTCTTCTATAATCCCTCCTATACAGGATGTCCCCTCTTCTATAACCTCTCCTATACAGGACGTCCTCTCTTCTATAACCTCTCCTATACAGGACGTCCCCTCTTCTATAACCTCTCCTATACAGGACGTCCCCTCTTCTATAACCTCTCCTATACAGGACGTCCCCTCTTCTATTATCTCTCCTATACAGGACGTCCCCTCTTCTATAACCTCTCCTATACAGGACGTCCCCTCTTCTATTATCTCTCCTATACAGGACGTCCCCTCTTCTATAACCTCTCCTATACAGGACGTCCCCTCTTCTATTATCTCTCCTATACAGGACGTCCCCTCTTCTATAACCCCTCCTATACAGGACGTCCCCTCTTCTATAACCCCTCCTATACAGGACGTCCCCTCTTCTATAACCCCTCCCATACAGGACGTCTCCTCTTCTATAACCTCTCCTATACAGGACGTCCCCTCTTCTATAACCCCTCCTATACAGGACGTCCCCTCTTCTATAACCCCTCCCATACAGGACGTCCCCTCTTCTATAACCTCTCCTATACAGGACGTCCCCTCTTCTATAACCTCTCCTATACAGGACGTCCCCTCTTCTATAACCTCTCCTATACAGGACGTCCCCTCTTCTATAACCCCTCCTATACAGGACGTTCCCTCTTCTATAACCCCTCCTATACAGGACGTCCCCTCTTCTATAACCCCTCCCATACAGGACGTCCCCTCTTCTATAACCTCTCTTATACAGGAAGTCCCCTCTTCTATAACCCCTCCTATACAGGACGTCCCCTCTTCTATAACCCCTCCCATACAGGACGTCCCCTCTTCTATAACCCCTCCTATACAGGACGTCCCCTCTTCTATAACCTCTCCTATACAGGACGTCCCCTCTTCTATAACCCCTCCCATACAGGACGTCCCCTCTTCTATAACCCTTCCCATACAGGACGTCCCCTCTTCTATAACCTCTCCTATAGAGGACGTCCCCTCTTCTATAACCCCTCCTATACAGGACGTCCCCTCTTCTATAACCCCTCCCATACAGGACGTCCCCTCTTCTATAACCTCTCCTATACAGGACGTCCCCTCTTCTATAACCTCTCCTATACAGGACGTCCCCTCTTCTATAACCTCTCCTATACAGGACGTCCCCTCTTCTATAACCTCTCCTATAGAGGACGTCCCCTCTTCTATAACCCCTCCTATACAGGACGTCCCCTCTTCTATAACCCCTCCCATACAGGACGTCCCCTCTTCTATAACCTCTCCTATACAGGACGTCCCCTCTTCTATAACCCCTCCTATACAGGACGTCCCCTCTTCTATAACCTCTCCTATACAGGACGTCCCCTCTTCTATAACCTCTCCTATACAGGACGTCCCCTCTTCTATAACCTCTCCTATACAGGACGTCCCCTCTTCTATAACCCCTCCTATACAGGACGTCCCCACTTCTATCACCTCTCCTTTACAGGACGTCCCCTCTTCTATAACCTCTCCTATACAGGACGTCCCCTCTTCTATATCCCCTCCTATACAGGACGTCCCCTCTTCTATAACCTCTCCTATACAGGACGTCCCCTCTTCTATAACCCCTCCCATACAGGACGTCTCCTCTTCTATAACCTCTCCTATACAGGACGTCCCCTCTTCTATAACCCCTCCTATACAGGACGTCCCCTCTTCTATAACCCCTCCCATACAGGACGTCCCCTCTTCTATAACCTCTCTTATACAGGAAGTCCCCTCTTCTATAACCCTTCCCATACAGGACGTCCCCTCTTCTATAACCTCTCCTATACAGGACGTCCCCTCTTCTATAACCTCTCCTATACAGGACGTCCCCTCTTCTATAACCCCTCCCATACAGGACGTCCCCTCTTCTATAACCTCTCCTATAGAGGACGTCCCCTCTTCTATAACCTCTCCTATACAGGACGTCCCCTCTTCTATAACCTCTCCTATACAGGATGTCCTCTCTTCTATAACCTCTCCCATACAGGACGTCCCCTCTTCTATAACCCCTCCTATACAGGACGTCCCCTCTTCTATAACCCCTCCTATACAGGACGTCCCCTCTTCTATAATCCCTCCCATACAGGACGTCCCCTCTTCTATAACCCCTCCCATACAGGACGTCCCCTCTTCTATAATCCCTCCCATACAGGACGTCCCCTCTTCTATAACCCCTCCCATACAGGACGTCCCCTCTTCTATAACCTCTCCTATACAGGATGTCCTCTCTTCTATAACCTCTCCCATACAGGACGTCCCCTCTTCTGTAACCTCTCCTATACAGGACGTCCCCTCTTCTATAACCTCTCCCATACAGGACGTCCCCTCTTCTATAACCTCTCCTATACAGGACGTCCCCTCTTCTATAACCTCTCCCATACAGGACGTCCCCTCTTCTATAATCCCTCCCATACAGGACGTCCCCTCTTCTATAACCTCTCCTATACAGGACGTCCCCTCTTCTATAACCTCTCCTATACAGGACGTCCCCTCTTCTATAACCTCTCCTATACAGGACGTCCCCTCTTCTATAACCTCTCCTATACAGGACGTCCCCTCTTCTATAACCTCTCCTATACAGGACGTCCCCTCTTCTATAACCTCTCCTATACAGGACGTCCCCTCTTCTATAATCCCTCCCATACAGGACGTCCCCTCTTCTATAACCTCTCCTATACAGGACGTCCCCTCTTCTATAACCTCTCCCATACAGGACGTCCCCTCTTCTATAACCTCTCCTATACAGGACGTCCTCTCTTCTATAACCTCTCCTATATAGGACGTCCCCTCTTCTATAACCTCTCCTATACAGGACGTCCCCTCTTCTATAACCTCTCCCATACAGGACGTCCCCTCTTCTATAACCTCTCCTATAGAGGACGTCCCCTCTTCTATAACCCCTCCCATACAGGACGTCCCCTCTTGTATAACCCCTCCCATACAGGACGTCCCCTCTTCTATTATCTCTCCTATACAGGACGTCCCCTCTTCTATAACCTCTCCTATACAGAACGTCCCCTCTTCTATTATCTCTCCTATACAGGACGTCCCCTCTTCTATAACCTCTCCTATACAGAACGTCCCCTCTTCTATAACCCCTCCTATACAGGACGTCCCCTCTTCTATAACCCCTCCTATACAGGACGTCCCCTCTTCTATAACCCCTCCTATACAGGACGTCCCCTTTTCTATAACCTCTCCTATACAGGACGTCCCCTCTTCTATAACCCCTCCTATACAGGACGTCCCCTCTTCTATAACCCCTCCTATACAGGACGTCCCCTCTTCTATAACCTCTAATATACAGGACGTCCCCTCTTCTATAACCCCTCCTATACAGGACGTCCCCTCTTCTATAACCTCTCCTATACAGGACGTCCCCTCTTCTATAACCCCTCCTATACAGGACGTCCCCTCTTCTATAACCCCTCCCATACAGGACGTCCCCTCTTCTATAACCTCTCTTATACAGGAAGTCCCCTTCTATAACCCCTCCTATACAGGACGTCCCCTCTTCTATAACCTCTCCTATACAGGACGTCCCCTCTTCTATAACCTCTCCCATACAGGACGTCCCCTCTTCTATAACCCCTCCTATACAGGACGTCCCCTCTTCTATAACCCCTCCTATACAGGACGTCCCCTCTTCTATAACCCCTCCTATACAGGACGTCCCCTCTTCTATAACCCCTCCCATACAGGACGTCCCCTCTTCTATAACCTCTCCTATACAGGACGTCCCCTCTTCTATAACCCCTCCCATACAGGACGTCCCCTCTTCTATAACCTCTCCTATACAGGATGTCCTCTCTTCTATAACCTCTCCCATACAGGACGTCCTCTCTTCTATAACCCCTCCCATACAGGACGTCCCCTCTTCTATAACCCCTCCTATACAGGACGTCCCCTCTTCTATAACCCCTCCCATACAGGACGTCCCCTCTTCTATAACCTCTCCTATACAGGACGTCCCCTCTTCTATAACCCCTCCCATACAGGACGTCCCCTCTTCTATAACCTCTCCCATACAGGACGTCCCCTCTTCTATAACCTCTCCTATAGAGGACGTCCCCTCTTCTATAACCCCTCCCATACAGGACGTCCCCTCTTCTATAACCTCTCCTATACAGGACGTCCCCTCTTCTATAACCCCTCCCATACAGGACGTCCCCTCTTCTATAACCTCTCCCATACAGGACGTCCCCTCTTCTATAACCCCTCCTATACAGGACGTCCCCTCTTCTATAACCCCTCCTATACAGGACGTCCCCTCTTCTATAACCCCTCCTATACAGGACGTCCCCTCTTCTATAACCCCTCCTATACAGGACGTCCCCTTTTCTATAACCTCTCCTATACAGGACGTCCCCTCTTCTATAACCTCTCCTATAGAGGACGTCCCCTCTTCTATAACCCCTCCCATACAGGACGTCCCCTCTTGTATAACCCCTCCCATACAGGACGTCCCCTCTTCTATTATCTCTCCTATACAGGACGTCCCCTCTTCTATAACCTCTCCTATACAGAACGTCCCCTCTTCTATTATCTCTCCTATACAGGACGTCCCCTCTTCTATAACCTCTCCTATACAGAACGTCCCCTCTTCTATAACCCCTCCTATACAGGACGTCCCCTCTTCTATAACCCCTCCTATACAGGACGTCCCCTCTTCTATAACCCCTCCTATACAGGACGTCCCCTTTTCTATAACCTCTCCTATACAGGACGTCCCCTCTTCTATAACCCCTCCTATACAGGACGTCCCCTCTTCTATAACCCCTCCTATACAGGACGTCCCCTCTTCTATAACCTCTAATATACAGGACGTCCCCTCTTCTATAACCCCTCCCATACAGGACGTCCCCTCTTCTATAACCTCTCTTATACAGGAAGTCCCCTTCTATAACCCCTCCTATACAGGACGTCCCCTCTTCTATAACCTCTCCTATACAGGACGTCCCCTCTTCTATAACCTCTCCCATACAGGACGTCCCCTCTTCTATAACCCCTCCTATACAGGACGTCCCCTCTTCTATAACCCCTCCTATACAGGACGTCCCCTCTTCTATAACCCCTCCTATACAGGACGTCCCCTCTTCTATAACCCCTCCCATACAGGACGTCCCCTCTTCTATAACCTCTCCTATACAGGACGTCCCCTCTTCTATAACCCCTCCCATACAGGACGTCCCCTCTTCTATAACCTCTCCTATACAGGATGTCCTCTCTTCTATAACCTCTCCCATACAGGACGTCCTCTCTTCTATAACCCCTCCCATACAGGACGTCCCCTCTTCTATAACCCCTCCTATACAGGACGTCCCCTCTTCTATAACCCCTCCCATACAGGACGTCCCCTCTTCTATAACCTCTCCTATACAGGACGTCCCCTCTTCTATAACCCCTCCCATACAGGACGTCCCCTCTTCTATAACCTCTCCCATACAGGACGTCCCCTCTTCTATAACCTCTCCTATAGAGGACGTCCCCTCTTCTATAACCCCTCCCATACAGGACGTCCCCTCTTCTATAACCTCTCCTATACAGGACGTCCCCTCTTCTATAACCCCTCCCATACAGGACGTCCCCTCTTCTATAACCTCTCCCATACAGGACGTCCCCTCTTCTATAACCCCTCCTATACAGGACGTCCCCTCTTCTATAACCTCTCCCATACAGGACGTCCCCTCTTCTATTATCTCTCCTATACAGGACGTCCCCTCTTCTATAACCTCTCCCATACAGGACGTCCCCTCTTCTATTATCTCTCCTATACAGGACGTCCCCTCTTCTATAACCTCTCCTATACAGAACGTCCCCTCTTCTATAACCCCTCCCATACAGGACGTCCCCTCTTCTATAATCCCTCCTATACAGAATGTCCCCTCTTCTATAACCCCTCCTATACAGGACGTCCCCTCTTCTATGACCTCTCCTATACAGGACGTCCCCTCTTCTATGACCTCTCCTATACAGGACGTCCCCTCTTCTATAACCTCTCCTATACAGGACGTCCCCTCTTCTATAACCTCTCCTATACAGGACGTCCCCTCTTCTATGACCTCTCCTATACAGGACGTCCCCTCTTCTATGACCTCTCCTATACAGGACGTCCCCTCTTCTATAACCTCTCCTATACAGGACGTCCCCTCTTCTATAACCCCTCCTATACAGGACGTCCCCTCTTCTATAACCTCTCCTATATAGGACGTCCCCTCTTCTATAACCTCTCCTATATAGGACGTCCCCTCTTCTATAACCCCTCCTATACAGGACGTCCCCTCTTCTATAACCCCTCCTATACAGGACGTCCCCTCTTCTATAACCTCTCCTATACAGGACGTCCCCTCTTCTATGACCTCTCCTATACAGGACGTCCCCTCTTCTATAACCCCTCCTATACAGGACGTCCCCTCTTCTATAACCTCTCCTATATAGGACGTCCCCTCTTCTATAACCTCTCCTATATAGGACGTCCCCTCTTCTATAACCCCTCCCATACAGGACGTCCCCTCTTCTATAACCCCTCCTATACAGGACGTCCCCTCTTCTATAACCCCTCCTATACAGGACGTCCCCTCTTCTATAACCCCTCCCATACAGGACGTCCCCTCTTCTATAACCCCTCCTATACAGGATGTCCCCTCTTCTATAACCTCTCCTATACAGGACGTCCCCTCTTCTATAACCCCTCCTATACAGGACGTCCCCTCTTCTATAACCCCTCCTATACAGGACGTCCCCTCTTCTATAACCCCTCCCATACAGGACATCCCCTCTTCTATAACCTCTCCTATACAGGATGTCCCCTCTTCTATAACCTCTCCTATACAGGACGTCCCCTCTTCTATAACCTCTCCTATATAGGACGTCCCCTCTTCTATAACCCCTCCTATACAGGACGTCCCCTCTTCTATAACCCCTCCTATACAGGACGTCCCCTCTTCTATAACCTCTCCTATACAGGACGTCCCCTCTTCTATAACCCCTCCTATACAGGACGTCCCCTCTTCTATAACCCCTCCTATACAGGATGTCCCCTCTTCTATAACCTCTCCTATACAGGACGTCCCCTCTTCTATAACCTCTCCTATATAGGACGTCCCCTCTTCTATAACCCCTCCTATACAGGACGTCCCCTCTTCTATAACCCCTCCTATACAGGACGTCCCCTCTTCTATAACCTCTCCTATACAGGACATCCCCTCTTCTATAACCCCTCCTATACAGGACGTCCCCTCTTCTATAACCCCTCCTATACAGGATGTCCCCTCTTCTATAACCTCTCCTATACAGGACGTCCCCTCTTCTATAACCCCTCCTATACAGGACGTCCCCTCTTCTATAACCCCTCCTATGCAGGACGTCCCCTCTTCTATAATCCCTCCTATACAGGACGTCCCCTCTTCTATAATCCCTCCTATACAGGATGTCCCCTCTTCTATAACCTCTCCTATACAGGACGTCCCCTCTTCTATAACCTCTCCTATACAGGACGTCCCCTCTTCTATAACCTCTCCTATACAGGACGTCCCCTCTTCTATAACCTCTCCTATACAGGACGTCCCCTCTTCTATTATCTCTCCTATACAGGACGTCCCCTCTTCTATAACCTCTCCTATACAGGACGTCCCCTCTTCTATTATCTCTCCTATACAGGACGTCCCCTCTTCTATAACCCCTCCCATACAGGACGTCCCCTCTTCTATAACCCCTCCTATACAGGACGTCCCCTCTTCTATAACCTCTCCTATACAGGACATCCCCTCTTCTATAACCTCTCCTATACAGGACGTCCTCTCTTCTATAACCTCTCCTATACAGGACGTCCCCTCTTCTATAACCTCTCCTATACAGGACGTCCCCTCTTCTATAACCTCTCCTATACAGGACGTCCCCTCTTCTATAACCCCTCCTATACAGGACGTCCCCTCTTCTATAACCCCTCCTATACATGACGTTCCCTCTTCTATAACCCCTCCTATACAGGACGTCCCCTCTTCTATAACCCCTCCCATACAGGACGTCCCCTCTTCTATAACCTCTCTTATACAGGAAGTCCCCTCTTCTATAACCCTTCCCATACAGGACGTCCCCTCTTCTATAACCTCTCCTATACAGGACGTCCCCTCTTCTATAACCCCTCCTATACAGGGTGTCCCCTCTTCTATAACCTCTCCTATACAGGACGTCCCCTCTTCTATAACCCCTCCCATACAGGACGTCCCCTCTTCTATAACCCTTCCCATACAGGACGTCCCCTCTTCTATAACCTCTCCTATAGAGGACGTCCCCTCTTCTATAACCCCTCCTATACAGGACGTCCCCTCTTCTATAACCCCTCCCATACAGGACGTCCCCTCTTCTATAACCTCTCCTATACAGGACGTCCCCTCTTCTATAACCTCTCCTATACAGGACGTCCCCTCTTCTATAACCTCTCCTATACAGGACGTCCCCTCTTCTATAACCTCTCCTATAGAGGACGTCCCCTCTTCTATAACCCCTCCTATACAGGACGTCCCCTCTTCTATAACCCCTCCCATACAGGACGTCCCCTCTTCTATAACCTCTCCTATACAGGACGTCCCCTCTTCTATAACCCCTCCTATACAGGACGTCCCCTCTTCTATAACCTCTCCTATACAGGACGTCCCCTCTTCTATAACCTCTCCTATACAGGACGTCCCCTCTTCTATCATCTCTCCTATACAGGACGTCCCCTCTTCTATAACCCCTCCTATACAGGACGTCCCCTCTTCTATCACCTCTCCTTTACAGGACGTCCCCTCTTCTATAACCTCTCCTATACAGGACGTCTCCTCTTCTATAACCCCTCCTATACAGGACGTCCCCTCTTCTATAACCCCTCCTATACAGGACGTCCCCTTTTCTATAACCTCTCCTATACAGGACGTCCCCTCTTCTATAACCCCTCCTATACAGGACGTCCCCTCTTCTATCACCTCTCCTTTACAGGACGTCCCCTCTTCTATAACCCCTCCCATACAGGACGTCTCCTCTTCTATAACCTCTCCTATACAGGACGTCCCCTCTTCTATAACCCCTCCTATACAGGACGTCCCCTCTTCTATAACCCCTCCTATACAGGACGTCCCCTCTTCTATAACCCCTCCCATACAGGACGTCCCCTCTTCTATAACCTCTCTTATACAGGAAGTCCCCTCTTCTATAACCCTTCCCATACAGGACGTCCCCTCTTCTATAACCTCTCCTATACAGGACGTCCCCTCTTCTATAACCTCTCCTATACAGGACGTCCCCTCTTCTATAACCCCTCCCATACAGGACGTCCCCTCTTCTATAACCTCTCCTATACAGGATGTCCTCTCTTCTATAACCTCTCCCATACAGGACGTCCCCTCTTCTATAACCTCTCCTATACAGGACGTCCCCTCTTCTATAATCCCTCCCATACAGGACGTCCCCTCTTCTATAACCCCTCCCATACAGGACGTCCCCTCTTCTATAACCTCTCCTATACAGGACGTCCTCTCTTCTATAACCTCTCCCATACAGGACGTCCCCTCTTCTATAACCTCTCCTATACAGGACGTCCCCTCTTCTATAATCCCTCCCATACAGGACGTCCCCTCTTCTATAACCCCTCCCATACAGGACGTCCCCTCTTCTATAACCTCTCCCATACAGGACGTCCCCTCTTCTATAACCTCTCCTATAGAGGACGTCCCCTCTTCTATAACCCCTCCTATAGAGGACGTCCCCTCTTCTATAACCCCTCCCATACAGGACGTCCCCTCTTCTATTATCTCTCCTATACAGGACGTCCCCTCTTCTATAACCTCTCCTATACAGAACGTCCCCTCTTCTATTATCTCTCCTATACAGGACGTCCCCTCTTCTATAACCTCTCCTATACAGAACGTCCCCTCTTCTATAACCTCTCCTATACAGGACGTCCCCTCTTCTATAACCTCTCCTATATAGGACGTCCCCTCTTCTATAACCCCTCCCATACAGGACGTCCCCTCTTCTATAACCCCTCCTATACAGGACGTCCCCTCTTCTATAACCCCTCCTATACAGGACGTCCCCTCTTCTATAACCCCTCCTATACAGGACGTCCCCTTTTCTATAACCTCTCCTATACAGGACGTCCCCTCTTCTATAACCCCTCCTATACAGGACGTCCCCTCTTCTATAACCCCTCCTATACAGGACGTCCCCTCTTCTATAACCCCTCCTATACAGGACGTCCCCTTTTCTATAACCTCTCCTATACAGGACGTCCCCTCTTCTATAACCCCTCCTATACAGGACGTCCCCTCTTCTATAACCTCTCCTATACAGGACGTCCCCTCTTCTATAACCCCTCCTATACAGGACGTCCCCTCTTCTATAACCTCTCCTATACAGGACGTCCCCTCTTCTATAACCCCTCCCATACAGGACGTCCCCTCTTCTATAACCCCTCCCATACAGGACGTCCCCTCTTCTATAACCTCTCCTATACAGGACGTCCCCTCTTCTATAACCCCTCCCATACAGGACGTCCCCTCTTCTATAACCTCTCCTATACAGGATGTCCTCTCTTCTATAACCTCTCCCATACAGGACGTCCTCTCTTCTATAACCCCTCCCATACAGGACGTCCCCTCTTCTATAACCCCTCCTATACAGGACGTCCCCTCTTCTATAACCCCTCCCATACAGGACGTCCCCTCTTCTATAACCTCTCCTATACAGGACGTCCCCTCTTCTATAACCCCTCCCATACAGGACGTCCCCTCTTCTATAACCTCTCCCATACAGGACGTCCCCTCTTCTATAACCTCTCCTATAGAGGACGTCCCCTCTTCTATAACCCCTCCTATACAGGACGTCCCCTCTTCTATAACCTCTCCCATACAGGACGTCCCCTCTTCTATTATCTCTCCTATACAGGACGTCCCCTCTTCTATAACCTCTCCCATACAGGACGTCCCCTCTTCTATTATCTCTCCTATACAGGACGTCCCCTCTTCTATAACCTCTCCTATACAGAACGTCCCCTCTTCTATTATCTCTCCTATACAGGACGTCCCCTCTTCTATAATCCCTCCTATACAGAATGTCCCCTCTTCTATAACCCCTCCTATACAGGACGTCCCCTCTTCTATGACCTCTCCTATACAGGACGTCCCCTCTTCTATGACCTCTCCTATACAGGACGTCCCCTCTTCTATAACCTCTCCTATACAGGACGTCCCCTCTTCTATAACCTCTCCTATACAGGACGTCCCCTCTTCTATGACCTCTCCTATACAGGACGTCCCCTCTTCTATGACCTCTCCTATACAGGACGTCCCCTCTTCTATAACCTCTCCTATACAGGACGTCCCCTCTTCTATAACCCCTCCTATACAGGACGTCCCCTCTTCTATAACCTCTCCTATATAGGACGTCCCCTCTTCTATAACCTCTCCTATATAGGACGTCCCCTCTTCTATAACCCCTCTTATACAGGACGTCCCCTCTTCTATAACCCCTCCTATACAGGACGTCCCCTCTTCTATAACCTCTCCTATACAGGACGTCCCCTCTTCTATGACCTCTCCTATACAGGACGTCCCCTCTTCTATAACCCCTCCTATACAGGACGTCCCCTCTTCTATAACCTCTCCTATATAGGACGTCCCCTCTTCTATAACCTCTCCTATATAGGACGTCCCCTCTTCTATAACCCCTCCCATACAGGACGTCCCCTCTTCTATAACCCCTCCTATACAGGACGTCCCCTCTTCTATAACCCCTCCTATACAGGACGTCCCCTCTTCTATAACCTCTCCTATACAGGACGTCCCCTCTTCTATAACCTCTCCTATACAGGACGTCCCCTCTTCTATAACCCCTCCTATACAGGACGTCCCCTCTTCTATAACCCCTCCTATACAGGATGTCCCCTCTTCTGTAACCTCTCCTATACAGGACGTCCCCTCTTCTATAACCCCTCCCATACAGGACGTCCCCTCTTCTATAACCCCTCCTATACAGGACGTCCTCTCTTCTATAACCTCTCCTATACAGGACGTCCCCTCTTCTATAACCCCTCCTATACAGGACGTCCCCTCTTCTATAACCCCTCCTATACAGGACGTCCCCTCTTCTATAACCCCTCCCATACAGGACGTCCCCTCTTCTATAACCCCTCCTATACAGGACGTCCCCTCTTCTATAACCTCTCCTATACAGGATGTCCCCTCTTCTATAACCTCTCCTATACAGGACGTCCCCTCTTCTATAACCCCTCCTATACAGGACGTCCCCTCTTCTATAACCCCTCCTATACAGGACGTCCCCTCTTCTATAACCCCTCCTATACAGGACGTCCCCTCTTCTATAACCTCTCCTATACAGGACGTCCCCTCTTCTATAACCTCTCCTATACAGGATGTCCCCTCTTCTATAACCTCTCCTATACAGGACGTCCCCTCTTCTATAACCTCTCCTATATAGGACGTCCCCTCTTCTATAACCCCTCCTATACAGGATGTCCCCTCTTCTATAACCCCTCCTATACAGGATGTCCCCTCTTCTATAACCTCTCCTATACAGGACGTCCCCTCTTCTATGACCTCTCCTATACAGGACGTCCCCTCTTCTATAATCCCTCCTATACAGGACGTCCCCTCTTCTATAACCCCTCCTATACAGGACGTCCCCTCTTCTATAACCTCTCCTATACAGGACGTCCTCTCTTCTATAACCTCTCCTATATAGGACGTCCCCTCTTCTATAACCCCTCCTATACAGGACGTCCCCTCTTCTATAACCTCTCCTATACAGGACGTCCTCTCTTCTATAACCTCTCCTATATAGGACGTCCCCTCTTCTATAACCCCTCCTATACAGGATGTCCCCTCTTCTATAACCTCTCCTATACAGGATGTCCCCTCTTCTATAACCTCTCCTATACAGGACGTCCCCTCTTCTATAACCCCTCCTATACAGGACGTCCCCTCTTCTATAACCTCTCCTATACAGGTCGTCCCCTCTTCTATAACCCCTCCCATACAGGACGTCCCCTCTTCTATAACCCCTCCTATACAGGATGTCCCCTCTTCTATAACCTCTCCTATACAGGACGTCCTCTCTTCTATAACCTCTCCTATATAGGACGTCCCCTCTTCTATAACCTCTCCTATACAGGACGTCCTCTCTTCTATAACCTCTCCTATATAGGACGTCCCCTCTTCTATAACCCCTCCTATACAGGATGTCCCCTCTTCTATAACCTCTCCTATACAGGATGTCCCCTCTTCTATAACCCCTCCCATACAGGACGTCCCCTCTTCTATAACCTCTCCTATACAGGACGTCCCCTCTTCTATGACCTCTCATATACAGGACGTCCCCTCTTCTATAACCCCTCCTATACAGGACGTCCCCTCTTCTATAACCTCTCCTATACAGGATGTCCTCTCTTCTATAACCTCTCCTATATAGGACGTCCCCTCTTCTATAACCCCTCCTATACAGGACGTCTCCTCCTCTGTAACCCCTCCCATACAGGAAGTCTCCTCTTCTATATCCCCTCCCATACAGAAAGTGCCCTCTATAACCCCTCCCATACAGGACGTCTCCTTCTCTGTAACCCCTCCCATACAGGAAGTCTCCTCTTCTATAACCCCTCCCATACAGGAAGTCCCCTTCTCTGTAACCCCTCCCATACAGGAAGTCCCCTGCTCTAAACCCCTCCCCTGTAGGCGGGACTTCCGTTTCTGTCCAGTGTGTGAAGGGGATAGGCACAGCTCTCAGTATAATTCTGCCCACTTCTCTGAGGATCCATCCAGGTTCAGGTTCTCTCCAGATCTGTTCCTGCAGCTATCATCACTCAGAATGGTACCCGGACCTGGAACCTGGCAGTCCCCAGCTGAAACTGGACCCTGCCTATACAAAACCCTGCGTTGTGTACATGCTGCCTGGTGTACCCCCGTAGGGTGCTGTATGGGTACAGGGCAGTGAGCTCCAGATGGGGGATCAGGTCCCAGAGGGCAGCCTCCTGCTATTGGTGAAGATAAGGGGAGAAGGCTGTGGTTGGAGGTATATGGGGTGCTCCTATCGCCCACTGCTGTAAATCGGCAGTTGGATTTCCTCTTTGTGCCCCTGGAGGGGTGAAGGAAAGGTCATGCCCCTCTGGGTCTGCAGTGACTAGGCCCGGCACATCGCACTTCCTCTGGTCACAGTATATTGCTGGAATCATCACCAGATCCCCCCCTCCAGAATTGAGGTCTGTGATTTTCAGGAGGACTTCCTGTTGCCGGTGTCAGCGGCACATGGCCCCGGTAGTGAGGATCGCTGTGTCCTGTGACATGGATTGGACGGATCAGACCCCCGATCTGGGGGATGTTTAGTTATGTGTCTTATAAACAATATATCATTGTGTGATATTCCGGGGGAGGGGGGGGGGTTCTCCCTCCAGGGGCAGAGCACGAAACCCTGGACTGGGACTGGCGGCCCATCTTCACCCCCCTCACCTCCGGAAGATTTACCCCCCTTCATGACCAGACCATAGCCTGCTATTCAGCACTGCCCTACTTTACCTGACAATTGTGCGGTCGTGCAGTACTGTACACTAATTACATTTTCCTACATAGAGCTTTCTTTTGGGGGGATTTGATAACCTCTGGGGGGGGGGGGGTATTTTTTGTTATTTAAATGAAAACGGACTAAAAATTATTTTTATTTTTTTACTTTCTGTTACAAAACATCCAATAAAAATATCTAAAAATTCAAATTTCTTCATAAATTTTGGCCAAAGTGTATTCTGCTCCATGTCTTTGGAGGAAAAGAAAATCCCAATAAGTGTTTATTGATCGGTGTGTGAAAGTTATATCCTCCACTAAATATCGGATATATGTACTGGAATTTAAATTTTTTTTAATGATCAGCTAATTATAATGGGACTGTGATAGTGTGGCGAAAAAATCTGACACTAACTGATGCTGGGAGGGAACTGACTGACACTAACACAGAGATCTGTGATAATACTATGCACTGTCACTGTACTGATGACACCGGCTGGGAAGGGATTACATGCAGGGCGGATAAAAATCAATGATTTTTTTTTTTTTTTTAAATCCTTTTTTTTTTTTTTTAATCAATTTTATTTGAATAAAATGCTTTTGGGGTAAAGCAGGCTGTATATTCTGCAATATTTACAATTTTGGTAAACTCATTCAAAGAATGCAAGCTGAGATAACATGTACTGCATTGATGTCACAGCAATCGTGAGATAAAACAAAGTTCCGGAATATTCCTCTATGTACACTACAAACTGTATGATTGAATCGGTTCTGATATCGCTTGTTTTACTAACCTGACAGCTTATCATTCTAAATAGGAAACCTTCATTTTGTTTGCAAATATTAAAGATTCTAATTACCAGCAAGAATGAGTCCTTCCATATAGAGAGCCCCTGTCATTATAGATCCATCATGGCAGCACCTGTTAGCGGGCGTCCAATCACCTGCTGCCGCCACATCCCTCCCCTTGTTGTGCCGCATCACCAGCTGTCCTATTAAAGTGAATGGGACTGTCGGTGAGTCACCAGTGCGTCAGAGGAGGAGCCAACAGCAGGTCAGAGGAGGAGCCAACAGCGGGTCAGAGGTGGAGCCAACAGCGGGTCAGAGGAGCAGCCAACAGCGGGTCAGAGGAGGAGCCAACAGTGGGTCAGAGGAGGAGCCAACAGCGGGTCAGAGGTGGAGCCAACAGCGGGTCAGAGGAGCAGCCAACAGCGGGTCAGAGGAGGAGCCAACAGTGGGTCAGAGGAGGAGCCAACAGCGGGTCAGAGGTGGAGCCAACAGCGAGTCAGAGGAGCAGCCAACAGCGGGTCAGAGGAGCAGCCAACAGCGGGTCAGAGGAGGAGCCAACAGTGGGTCAGAGGAGGAGCCAACAGCGGGTCAGAGGAGGAGCCAACAGCGGGTCAGAGACAACAGCGGGTCAGAGGAGGAGACAACAGCTGGTCAGAGAAGGAGCCAACAGCGGGTCAGAGGAGGAGACAACAGCAGGTCAGAGAAGGAGCCGCTGCACGTCAGAGGAGGAGACAACAGCTGGTCAGAGGAGGAGCCAACAGCGGGTCAGAGGAGGAGACAACAGCGGGTCAGAGAAGGAGCCGCTGCACGTCAGAGGAGGAGACAACAGCGGGTCAGAGGAGGAGACAACAGCTGGTCAGAGGGGGAGCCAACAGCGGGTTAGAGGAGGAGACAACAGTGGGTCAGAGAAGGAGCCGCTGCACGTCAGAGGAGGAGACAACAGCGGGTCAGAGGAGGAGACAACAGCTGGTCAGAGAAGGAGCCAACAGCGGGTCAGAGGAGGAGACAACAGCGGGTCAGAGAAGGAGCCAACAGCGGGTCAGAGGAGGAGACAACAGCGGGTCAGAGGAGGAGACAACAGCGGGTCAGAGAAGGAGCCAACAGCGGGTCAGAGAAGGAGCCGCTGCACGTCAGAGGAGGAGACAACAGCGGGTCAGAGGAGGAGACAACAGCTGGTCAGAGGAGGAGCCAACAGCGGGTCAGAGGAGGAGACAACAGCGGGTCAGAGAAGGAGCCGCTGCACGTCAGAGGAGGAGACAACAGCGGGTCAGAGGAGGAGACAACAGCTGGTCAGAGAAGGAGCCAACAGCGGGTCAGAGGAGGAGACAACAGCGGGTCAGAGAAGGAGCCAACAGCGGGTCAGAGGAGGAGACAACAGCGGGTCAGAGAAGGAGCCAACAGCGGGTCAGAGGAGGAGCCGCTGCACGTCAGAGGAGGAGACAACAGCGGGTCAGAGAAGGAGCCAACAGCGGGTCAGAGGAGGAGACAACAGTGGGTCAGAGGAGGAGACAACAGCGGGTCAGAGGAGGAGACAACAGCGGGTCAGAGGAGGAGACAACAGCGGGTCAGAGGTGGAGCCAACAGCGGGTCAGAGAAGGAGCCAACAGCGGGTCAGAGGAGGAGACAACAGCGGGTCAGAGGAGGAGACAACAGCGGGTCAGAGGAAGAGACAACAGCGGGTCAGAGGAGGAGCCAACAGCGGGTCAGAGGAGGAGACAACAGCTGGTCAGAGAAGGAGCCAACAGCGGGTCAGAGGAGGAGCCAACAGCTGGTCAGAGGAGGAGCCAACAGCGGGTCAGAGGAGGAGACAACAGCGGGTCAGAGAAGGAGCCGCTGCACGTCAGAGGAGGAGACAACAGCGGGTCAGAGGAGGAGACAACAGCTGGTCAGAGAAGGAGCCAACAGCGGGTCAGAGGAGGAGACAACAGCGGGTCAGAGAAGGAGCCAACAGCGGGTCAGAGGAGGAGACAACAGCGGGTCAGAGAAGGAGCCAACAGCGGGTCAGAGGAGGAGCCGCTGCACGTCAGAGGAGGAGACAACAGCGGGTCAGAGAAGGAGCCAACAGCGGGTCAGAGGAGGAGACAACAGCGGGTCAGAGGAGGAGACAACAGCGGGTCAGAGGAGGAGACAACAGCGGGTCAGAGGTGGAGCCAACAGCGGGTCAGAGAAGGAGCCAACAGCGGGTCAGAGGAGGAGACAACAGCGGGTCAGAGGAGGAGACAACAGCGGGTCAGAGGAGGAGACAACAGCTGGTCAGAGAAGGAGCCAACAGCGGGTCAGAGGAGGAGACAACAGCGGGTCAGAGGAGGAGACAACAGCTGGTCAGAGAAGGAGCCAACAGCGGGTCAGAGGAGGAGCCAACAGCGGGTCAGAGGAGGAGCCAACAGCGGGTCAGAGGAGGAGACAACAGCGGGTCAGAGAAGGAGCCAACAGCGGGTCAGAGGAGGAGACAACAGCGGGTCAGAGGAGGAGACAACAGCTGGTCAGAGAAGGAGCCAACAGCGGGTCAGAGGAGGAGACAACAGCGGGTCAGAGAAGGAGCCAACAGCGGGTCAGAGGAGGAGACAACAGCGGGTCAGAGAAGGAGCCGCTGCACGTCAGAGGAGGAGACAACAGCGGGTCAGAGGAGGAGACAACAGCGGGTCAGAGGAGGAGACAACAGCTGGTCAGAGAAGGAGCCAACAGCGGGTCAGAGGAGGAGACAACAGCGGGTCAGAGAAGGAGCCAACAGCGGGTCAGAGGAGGAGACAACAGCGGGTCAGAGAAGGAGCCAACAGCGGGTCAGAGGAGGAGACAACAGTGGGTCAGAGGAGGAGACAACAGCTGGTCAGAGAAGGAGCCAACAGCGGGTCAGAGGAGGAGACAACAGCGGGTCAGAGAAGGAGCCAACAGCGGGTCAGAGGAGGAGACAACAGCGGGTCAGAGAAGGAGCCGCTGCACGTCAGAGGAGGAGACAACAGCGGGTCAGAGGAGGAGACAACAGCGGGTCAGAGGAGAAGACAACAGCTGGTCAGAGAAGGAGCCAACAGCGGGTCAGAGGAGGAGACAACAGCGGGTCAGAGAAGGAGCCGCTGCACGTCAGGGGAGGAGACAACAGCGGGTCAGAGGAGGAGACAACAGCGGGTCAGAGGAGGAGACAACAGCTGGTCAGAGAAGGAGCCAACAGCGGGTCAGAGGAGGAGACAACAGCGGGTCAGAGAAGGAGCCAACAGCGGGTCAGAGGAGGAGACAACAGCGGGTCAGAGAAGGAGCCAACAGCGGGTCAGAGGAGGAGACAACAGCGGGTCAGAGGAGGAGACAACAGCGGGTCAGAGGAGGAGACAACAGCGGGTCAGAGGAGGAGACAACAGCTGGTCAGAGAAGGAGCCAACAGCGGGTCAGAGGAGGAGACAACAGCGGGTCAGAGGAGGAGACAACAGCGGGTCAGAGAAGGAGCCAACAGCGGGTCAGAGGAGGAGACAACAGCGGGTCAGAGGAGGAGACAACAGCTGGTCAGAGAAGGAGCCAACAGCGGGTCAGAGGAGGAGACAACAGCGGGTCAGAGAAGGAGCCGCTGCACGTCAGAGGAGGAGACAACAGCGGGTCAGAGGAGGAGACAACAGCGGGTCAGAGGAGGAGACAACAGCTGGTCAGAGAGGGAGCCAACAGCGGGTCAGAGGAGGAGACAACAGCGGGTCAGAGAAGGAGCCAACAGCGGGTCAGAGGAGGAGACAACAGCGGGTCAGAGAAGGAGCCAACAGCGGGTCAGAGGAGGAGACAACAGCGGGTCAGAGAAGGAGCCGCTGCACGTCAGAGGAGGAGACAACAGCGGGTCAGAGGAGGAGACAACAGCTGGTCAGAGGAGGAGCCAACAGCGGGTCAGAGGAGGAGCCAACAACGTGTCAGAGAAGGAGCCGCTGCACGTCAGAGGAGGAGACAACAGCGGGTCAGAGGAGGAGCCAACAGCGGGTCAGAGGAGGAGACAACAGCAGGTCAGAGGAGGAGACAACAGCGGGTCAGAGGAGGAGACAACAGCGGGTCAGAGGAGGAGACAACAGCGGGTCAGAGGTGGAGCCAACAGCGGGTCAGAGAAGGAGCCAACAGCGGGTCAGAGGAGGAGACAACAGTGGGTCAGAGGAGGAGACAACAGCGGGTCAGAGGAGGAGACAACAGCGGGTCAGAGGAGGAGACAACAGCTGGTCAGAGAAGGAGCCAACAGCGGGTCAGAGGAGGAGACAACAGCGGGTCAGAGGAGGAGACAACAGCGGGTCAGAGAAGGAGCCAACAGCGGGTCAGAGGAGGAGACAACAGCGGGTCAGAGGAGGAGACAACAGCTGGTCAGAGAAGGAGCCAACAGCGGGTCAGAGGAGGAGCCAACAGCGGGTCAGAGGAGGAGACAACAGCGGGTCAGAGAAGGAGCCAACAGCGGGTCAGAGGAGGAGACAGCAGCGGGTCGGAGGAGACAACAGCGGGTCAGAGGAGGAGACAACAGCGGGTCAGAGGAGGAGACAACAGCGGGTCAGAGAAGGAGCCAACAGCGGGTCAGAGGAGGAGACAACAGCGGGTCAGAGGAGGAGACAACAGCGGGTCAGAGAAGGAGCCAACAGCGGGTCAGAGGAGGAGCCAACAGCGGGTCAGAGAAGGAGACAACAGCGGGTCAGAGAAGGAGCCAACAGCGGGTCAGAGAAGGAGCCAACAGCGGGTCAGAGGAGGAGCCAACAGCGGGTCAGAGAAGGAGCCAACAGCGGGTCAGAGGAGGAGACAACAGCGGGTCAGAGGAGGAGACAACAGCGGGTCAGAGGAGGAGACAACAGCGGGTCAGAGGAGGAGACAACAGCGGGTCAGAGAAGGAGCCAACAGCGGGTCAGAGGTGGAGCCAACAGCGGGTCAGAGGAGGAGCCAACAGCGGGTCAGAGGAGGAGACAACAGCGGGTCAGAGGAGGAGACAACAGCGGGTCAGAGAAGGAGACAACAGCGGGTCAGAGGAGGAGACAACAGCGGGTCAGAGGAGGAGACAACAGCGGGTCAGAGGAGGAGACAACAGCGGGTCAGAGAAGGAGACAACAGCGGGTCAGAGGAGGAGCCAACAGCGGGTCAGAGAAGGAGCCAACAGCGGGTCAGAGGAGGAGACAACAGCGGGTCAGAGGAGGAGACAACAGCGGGTCAGAGGAGGAGACAACAGCGGGTCAGAGAAGGAGCCAACAGCGGGTCAGAGGTGGAGCCAACAGCGGGTCAGAGGAGGAGCCAACAGCGGGTCAGAGGAGGAGCCAACAGCGGGTCAGAGGAGGAGCCAACAGCGGGTCAGAGGAGGAGCCAACAGCGGGTCAGAGAAGGAGACAACAGCGGGTCAGAGGAGGAGACAACAGCGGGTCAGAGGAGGAGACAACAGCGGGTCAGAGGAGGAGACAACAGCGGGTCAGAGGAGGAGACAACAGCGGGTCAGAGAAGGAGCCAACAGCGGGTCAGAGGAGGAGCCAACAGCGGGTCAGAGGAGGAGACAACAGCTGGTCAGAGGAGGAGCCAACAGCGGGTCAGAGGTGACAGTTGCTCTTTAAATTATGGTTTAAATTGAGCCTTTTTACTTGTGATTTAAATGAAATAAAAAGCCGGCACATGGCTGCTGTCTGTGGAGAGCTCTGTGTTGTTTTCCAGCACAGAGATTTCTCTTCTGTCATTCGCTAAGCCGATCATTGGGTCCCAGACAGAAATAATTGTCCGGGACCCAGTGATCGGCATGGAGCGAAGGTCAGCATAGCCGGAGAGGCGGGCGTGCGCCCACCCACTACCCCGAACAGCTGGATCGCATACATGTACTTGACCCGGTGCAGTGGGGCCGCTCTGCCGCAGTATATCAGCCATAGGGGCCACTAAGTGTAAGTGGTTAAGGCTCCATTCACACTGGCCTGTCTCCAAAGCCACACGACTTTGGTGCAACTTTTGGTGTGATTTTACATTCTATGAATCAAAGTCGCACCAAAGCAGTGATTTGAATGGGTGCCATTGATAATAACGGGGTGCGGTTTGTCCAAAGTCGCATGACAAATGGCACCAGTGTGAAAAAAGACACAAGTCCATCCAGTCCAACCTATGTGTGTGATTATATGTCATATTACATTATATATCTCTGTATGTTGTGTGATTATATGTCATATTACATTATATATCTCTGTATGTTGTGTGATTATATGTCATATTACATTATATATCCTGTATGTTGTGTGATTATATGTCATATTACATTATATATCTCTGTATGTTGTGTGATTATATGTCATATTACATTATATATCTCTGTATGTTGTGTGATTATATGTCATATTACATTATATATCTCTGTATGTTGTGTGATTATATGTCATATTACATTATATATCTCTGTATGTTGTGTGATTATATGTCAGTATTACATTATATATCTCTGTATGTTGTGTGATTATATGTCAGTATTACATTATATATCTCTGTATGTTGTGTGATTATATGTCATATTACATTATATATCTCTGTATGTTGTGTGATTATATGTCATATTACATTATATATCCTGTATGTTGTGTGATTATATGTCATATTACATTATATATCTCTGTATGTTGTGTGATTATATGTCATATTACATTATATATCCTGTATGTTGTGTGATTATATGTCATATTACATTATATATCCCTGTATGTTGTGTGATTATATGTCATATTACATTATATATCTCTGTATGTTGTGTGATTATATGTCATATTACATTATATATCCTGTATGTTGTGTGATTATATGTCATATTACATTATATATCCCTGTATGTTGTGTGATTATATGTCATATTACATTATATATCCCTGTATGTTGTGTGATTATATGTCATATTACATTATATATCCTGTATGTTGTGTGATTATATGTCATATTACATTATATATCCTGTATGTTGTGTGATTATATGTCATATTACATTATATATCTCTGTATGTTGTGTGATTATATGTCATATTACATTATATATCTCTGTATGTTGTGGTCATTCAGGTGATTATCTAATAGTTTCTTGAAGCTATCAATGCTCCCCGCTGAGACCACCGCCTGTGGAAGGGAATTCCACATCCTTGCCGCTCTTACAGTAAAGAACCCTCTACGTAGTTTAAGGTTAAACCTCTTTTCTTCTAATTGTAATGAGTGGCCACGAGTCTTATTAAACTCTCTTCTGCGAAAAAGTTTTCTCCGTATTGTGGGGTCACCAGTCCGGTATTTATATATTGTGGGGTCACCAGTCCGGTATTTGTATATTGTGGGGTCACCGGTCCGGTATTTATATATTGTGGGGTCACCCGTCCGGTATTTATATATTGTGGGGTCACCGGTCCGGTATTTATATATTGTGGGGTCACCCTACCGGTATTTATATATTGTGGGGTCACCAGTCCGGTATTTATATATTGTGGGGTCACCAGTCCGGTATTTGTATATTGTGGGGTCACCAGTCCGGTATTTGTATATTGTGGGGTCACCAGTCTGGTATTTGTATATTGTGGGGTCACCAGTCCGGTATTTATATATTGTGGGGTCACCAGTCCGGTATTTGTATATTGTGGGGTCACCAGTCCTGTATTTGTATATTGTGGGGTCACCAGTCTGGTATTTATATATTGTGGGGTCACCAGTCCGGTATTTGTATATTGTGGGGTCACCAGTCCGGTATTTGTATATTGTGGGGTCACCAGTCCGGTATTTATATATTGTGGGGTCACCAGTCCGGTATTTGTATATTGTGGGGTCACCAGTCCGGTATTTATACAATGAAATCACATCCCCTCTCAAGCGTCTCTTCTCCAGAGAGAATAAGTTCCCCTCACAGGGGTTTCCTCACCACTTCCAAACACAAAAGCAAAACGTCATTGAGCCTCCCAGCTTCTTCTTGCGGTATCACCGCTTTGGCTGCACGCTCAGGTCTTGTGTCTGCTCCTTCAGCTCACATACTAACTCTGTACTCCCGCACCCCCACCCCCCGCTGCTCTGATCCACACCCCGACCTCTGGACAGGGGACCTTCTGTCTCCCGGGTGGCATCTTGAATCGCTACCGGCCCCTTGATTACAAAGGCTGTGTGACCTGTACAGTCCGGCTGATTGTCTCTAGAGGCTTTATTCCTCCCAAGACTCTTCGAAATCTCTGGACTCCACAACCCAGTTCAGGAGTTCCCAGTTCTGGAGTAAAGTGTAAGACCAGTTTTCTCCACTCAGAGAAGCCACCCTGGAGCCCCTCATCCTTCATCAGTGAGAAGCCTGATATTTCCTGTCAGGGCATTGCCACGATTTTATCACAGTTCCTCTTTACACCACATCTCAGTGCTGCGGATGTCTGCCACCTCTTTGCAGCCACATCCGGTCTCCATACACTTCCAGCACTGACTATACGGCACCCCTCAGGGCGGGTTTCCTGATGGTGGACCATGTCTGTGTGACAGGGTGACAACACAGGCGAACAATTGGGAGACGGGGACAGAGCGTTGTCACTCTATAAGAGGACGTGGCCGAACAAGAACCTTCCTCTACACTATTATTATAACGAAGGCTGCAGATTTAATGTGATGACAAATGATTCATCTACGTTACCATCCCATCTCCAGGAAGGGGAACCTTCTCTCTATGACCTCTTCCATGGACACAGCCTGACCTGAGACCCCGCAGTTACCAGCTGATCTGTGGGATTTCTCCAGTTAGAAGCAGCTGCCAATCAGCGGAGGGGAGGGGAATTGTGCCGGGTTCTGACTAAAGTCCGTGGGATTTCTGTGGTCAGGAACAGCTGCCGATCAGCGGTGTGGCAGAGCTTGTGCCAGAGTTCTAGTTACACCTAGAAAACTTTTAAAAGTGAACCGGGACTTATTTTAAAATGGAATCCCAGATGCATTATTCCGACCTGAGCCATCTCCATCATACTCATCTCCGTCCCTCATCCACCACGCTCATCTCCGTCCCTCGTCCACCGCGCTCATCTCCGTCCCTCGTCCACCGCGCTCATCTCCGTCCCTCGTCCACCGCGCTCATCTCCATCCCTCGTCCACCGCGCTCATCTCGGTCCCTCGTCCACCACGCTCATCTCTGTCCCTCTTCCAGTGCACTCATCTCGGTCCCTCATCCACCGCACTCAACTCGGTCCCTCGTCCACTGCGCTCATCTCTGTCCCTCGTCCACCGCGATCATCTCGGTACCTCGTCCACCGCGATCATCTCGGTACCTCGTCCACCGCGCTCATCTCGGTCCCTCGTCCACCGCGATCATCTCGGTACCTCGTCCACCGCGCTCATCTCGGTCCCTTGTCCACTGCGCTCATCTCTGTCCCTCGTCCAGCGATCTCATCTCGGTCCCTCGTCCACCGCGATCATCTCGGTACCTCGTCCACCGCGCTCATCTCGGTCCCTCGTCCACCGCGATCATCTCGGTACCTCGTCCACCGCGATCATCTCGGTACCTCGTCCACCGCGCTCATCTCGGTCCCTCGTCCACCGCGCTCATCTCGGTCACTCATCCAGCGCGCTCATCTCGGTCACTCGTCCAGCGCGATCATCTCGGTACCTCGTCCAGTGCTCTCATCTCGGTCCCTCGTCCAGCGTGCTCATCTCAGTCCCTCGTCCAGCGTGCTCATCTCGGTCCCTCGTCCAGCGTGCTCATCTCAGTCCCTCGTCCAGCACTCTCATCTCGGTCCCTCGTCCACAGCGCTCATCTCGGTCACTCGTCCAGTGCTCTCATCTCGGTCCCTCGTCCAGCGTGCTCATCTCAGTCCCTTGTCCAGCGTGCTCATCTCGGTCCCTCGTCCACAGCGCTCATCTCGGTCCCTCGTCCAGCGTGCTCATCTCGGTCCCTCGTCCACCGCGCTCATCTCGGTCCCTTGTCCACCGCGCTCATCTCGGTCCCTCGTCCAGCGCGCTCATTTCGGTCCCTCGTCCAGCGCGCTCATTTCGGTCCCTCGTCCAGTGCTCTCATCTCGGTCCCTCGTCCAGCGTGCTCATCTCGGTCCCTCCTCCAGCGTGCTCATCTCGGTCCCTCGTCCAGCGTGCTCATCTCGGTCCCTCGTCCAGCACTCTCATCTCGGTCCCTCGTCCACCGCGCTCATCTCGGTCCCTCGTCCACCAGGCTCATCTTGGTCCCTCGTCCACCGCGCTCATCTCGGTCCCTCGTCCAGCGCGCTCATCTCGGTCCCTCGTCCACCGCGCTCATCTCGGTCCCTCGTCCACCGCGATCATCTCGGTACCTCGTCCACCGCGATCATCTCGGTACCTTGTCCACCGCGATCATCTCGGTACCTTGTCCACCGCGCTCATCTCGGTCCCTCGTCCAGCGCGCTCATCTCGGTCCCTCGTCCACCGCGCTCATCTCGGTCCCTCGTCCACCGCGATCATCTCGGTACCTCGTCCACCGCGATCATCTCGGTCCCTCGTCCACCGCGATCATCTCGGTCCCTCGTCTACCGCGCTCATCTCGGTCACTCGTCCAGCGCGCTCATCTCGGTCACTCGGACAGTGCGATCATCTCGGTACCTCGTCCAGTGCGATCATCTCGGTCACTCGGACAGTGCGATCATCTCGGTACCTCGTCCAGTGCGATCATCTCGGTCCCTCGTCCAGCGATCTCATCTCGGTGCCTCAGTGCCATGTGCAGAGCCGCTGATACCATCCAGACGCCACAGTGTTTGTGGGAGAGCTCAATTTTTTCTCGGTCTTCTTTATCCATTATCTGAGTAGGGTGAGGCTGTGCCCTGTGCACCGTGTTATCAGCCGCTCTGATCTTTGTGTCCTCTAGATATGACAGTGTGAGGGGATAGGCACTCCCTGTCCTGATTCCACTCTTATCTCTGACAAAGGAATTTGTCTCATCCTCCTCCCTGGAGACATCAGAAGATCTTCAAGGCTCAGAGGAACTGTGAAAGGGTTAATCGGTTTATAATTAAGCTGAGTGTTGGAAAAAAAAACAGAGTGCAGGTGAGATACCAATCCACAACCTATAGAGAGGACAGAGCCGAGCGGCAGACATACCGATCCACAACCTATAGAGACTAGAGAGGAAAGAGAAGAGCGACAGACACACCGATATACAGGACAGAGCTTCAGGTAGAAGGACAGGACAGGTTTCTGTAGAAGACATGAAGTCCTATGTCTGGCTGTTCCTCCTCCTCCTGTCACTTCCCGGATCCCCAGCAAAAAAAATTCAGGTAAGCGATTAATCACCGTTCTATCACTGGAGGGCATAAGCCTTGCTTATGGAGAGAGCAAAGTCTCCCCCTTTCCCATGGTGAGCCTTAGGGGCCCCACAATACAGATTCACCTGTTTATAGAAATTTAAAGGTAGCATGGTGCATGTCCTGGAAGATACCATAGAGGTGGAAGGTAGCATGGTGCATGTCCTGGAAGATACGATAGAGGTGGAAGGTAGCATGGTGCACGTACTCTAAGATACCATAGGGGGGTAAAAGGTAGCATGGTACATGTACTGGGAGATACCATAGGGGTATAAAGTGACATGGTGCATGTACTAGGAGATTCCACAGGGGTGGTAGGTAGCATGGTGCATGTACTGGAAGATGCTATAGGGGTGGAAGGTAACATGGTGCTTGTGCCAGGCACTGGTACTGGACAGGTCACAGACAAAGCTGAGTGTACTAATTCTACAGGTTCTATCCCCTCAGCTTTGTATCTGCTATATGATATAAGGACAGACTCATGACCTCCAGAAAGATAAAACCTGATTAGTCAATGTGCGAGTGTAACAAGGGGTTAATAACAAGGGGTTAACTTCTGTGTTACATTTATTCATAGGTTCATTCATATATTTACCCTTTTCAGATATGTGGTCAGTAAATGCAAGGATTAAAACACACACAAAGAATGTAATAAAGGAAATTTACTTAGCTTTGATTAAAGATGTATTACAGATGATACGATACAGGATAAATACGGCATATTCAATCCAGGGGAGTCACAATCTCAGAAATGAGATACCTGGAGACGATAGTCAACTTGATTCAGACCTTCTCTTCAGTCCTGAATCAAACCTCAAACTTGGGACTGGCCTCCCAGTCATATTTATATGGTAGGGAAAACAATAGCTACAACTGATGAAAAGAAAAGCTCAAAGGTTCCCAACTTCCCATAGCATAATGAAGCAGATGTCTCATGCATTAAACATGTTGTATATAGATAGAAGTGATTACTTATAAAACTATTACTAATTCAATAACTAAAGTTATATATGAATATAGACCCATACTACAGCGAGGCAGTCCAAGTTTTGCTTAGATTCGATGGTAGATTCGCAGAGAGTACATTGATAACAGATAGGGCAGCAGATGATACATCCATAGAGAAATGTGGACAGTGGTGTAATATTCTGGTGAATGGGCTGTTTTTCAGGTGGGGAAATTCACCTTCTTGGTGGAGTCTGTGTTGAAACTGAAGGATTTTCTAGAAGAAGAAGAGAAGGATCCCATAGTTGCAACCTCCGAAGCCTGCCGTGACCCCAGACTTCCCGAAGAATTCATTCCAGTGTGTGAAGAGGCTGATGCCCCAGACATCTTCATGAAGCTAAGTAGGTACACAGCGGTACCCTGGTGTCACTGCAGGAAGACAGGTTTCTGGTCTTAGAGGGACCCATAGACCTTTCTTAGATTTGTTTGTAAGCTTTAAACGGTGTGGTGCCACTGGGCCTATGGTGGGTGGTCTGTGGTGGACGGTTTGTGGTGGGTGGTCTGTGGTGGACGGTTTGTGGTGGGTGGTCTGTGGTGGACGGTTTGTGGTGGGTGGTCTGTGGCAGATGGTTTGTGGTGGGCGGTCTGCGGCAGATGGTTTGTGGTGGGCTGCCTGTGGCAGATGGTTTGTGGTGGGCGGTCTGCGGCAGATGGTTTGTGGTGGGCGGCCTGTGGCAGATGGTTTGTGGTGGGCGGCCTGTGGCAGATGGTTTGTGGTGGGCGGCCTGTGGCAGATGGTTTGTGGTGGGCGGCCTGTGGCAGATGGTTTGTGGTGGGCGGTCTGTGGCAGATGGTTTGTGGTGGGCGGTCTGTGGCAGATGGTTTGTGGTGGGCGGTCTGTAGCAGATGGTTTGTGGTGGGCGGTCTGTGGCAGATGGTTTGTGGTGGGCGGTCTGTGGCAGATGGTTTGTGGTGGGCGGTCTGTGGCAGATGGTTTGTGGTGGGCGGCCTGTGGCAGATGGTTTGTGGTGGGCGGCCTGTGGCAGATAGTGTGTGGCGAATGGTCTGTGGCAGGCATCCTGGTCTGTGATGGATGGTCTGTGGCAGATGTCCTTCTGGTCTGTGATGGATAGTCTGTGGGGGATGTCCTTCTGGTCTGTGGTGGATGTCCTTCTGGTCTGTGGTGGATGTCCTTCTGGTCTGTGGGGGATATCCTTCTGGTCTGTGATGGACGGTCTATGGTGGATGTCCTTCTGGTCTGTGGTAAATGACCTTCTGGCATGTGGCGGATGTCCTTTTGGTCTGTGATGGATGGTCTGTGGGGGATGTCCTTCTGGTCTGTGATGGAAGGTCTGTGGGGGATGTCCTTCTGGTCTGTGATGGACAGTCTGTGGTGGATGTCCTTCTGGTCTGTGGGGGATGTCTTTCTGGTCTGTGATGGATGGTCTGTAATGAATGGTCTGTGGGGGATGTCTTTCTGGTCTGTGATGGATGGTCTGTGGTAGATGTCCTTCTGGTCTGTGATGGATGGTCTGTGGTGGATGTCCTTCTGGTCTGTGATTGGTGGTCTGTGGTGAACGGTCTGTGGGGGATGTCCTTCTGGTGTGTGTTGGGTGGTCTGTGGTGGATTGTCTGTGGCGGATGTCCTTTTGGTCTGTGGTGGACTTCCTGTGGGGGATGTCCTTCTGGTCTGTGGTGGGTGGTCAGTGGTGTGTGGTGGTCGGTCTGTGGTTGGTGGTCTGTGGAAGATGATGTGTGGCGGGCGGTCTGTGGTGGACGTTGTGTGGTGGGTGGTCTGTGGTGGATGTCCTTCTGGTCTGTGATGGATGGTCTGTGGGGGATGTCCGTCTGGTCTGTGATGGATGGTCTGTGGGGGATGTCCGTCTGGTCTGTGATGGATGGTCTGTGGGGGATGTCCGTCTGGTCTGTGGGGATGTCATTCTGGTCTGTGGTGAATGTCCTTCTGGTCTGTGGTGAACGGTCTGTGGGGGATGTCCTTCTGGTCTGTGATGTCTGGTCTGTGGGGGATGTCTTTCTGGTCTGTGGCGGATGTCCTTCTGTCTGTGATGGATGGCCTGTGGTGGACGGTATGTGGTGCATGTCCTTCTGATGTGTGGCGGGCGGTCTTTGGCAACCGGTGTGTGGTGGATTGTCTGTGGAGGATGTCCTTCTGGTCTGTGATGAATGGTCTGTAGCTTATGTCCTTCTGGTGTGTGATGGATGGTCTGCGGTGAATGTCCTTCTGGTCTGTGGTAGGCGGTATGTGGGGGATGTCCTTCTGGTGGGTGGTCAGTGGTGTGTGGTGGACAGTCTGTGGGAGATGTGTGGCAGGCGGTATGTGGTGGATGGTGTGTGGTGGGTGGTCTGTGGAGGATGTCCTGGTCTGTGATGGATGGTCTGTGAGGGATGTCATTTATGTTTTTGATGGATGGTCTGTGGGGATGTCCTTCTGGTCTGTAAAGGATGGTCTGTTGAGATGTTCTTCTGGTCTGTGGTGGACGGTCTGTGGCGGATGTCCTGGTCTGTGATGGATGGTCTGTGGCGGATGTCCTTCTGGTCTGTGATGGACGCTCTGTGGGGGATATCCTTCTGGTCTTTGGCGGATGTCCTTCTAGTCTGTGATGGATGGCCTGTAGTGAACGGTATGTGGGGGATGTCCTTCTGGTCTGTGATGGATGGTCTATGGGGGATGTCCGTCTGGTCTGTGATGGATGGTCTGTGGGGGATGTCATTCTGGTTTGTGATGGATGGTCTGTGGGGGATGTCATTTTAGTCTGTGATGGATGGTCTGTGGGGGATGTCATTCTGGTCTGTGATGGATGGTCTGTGGGGGATGTCATTCTGGTCTGTGATGGATGATCTGTGGGGGATGTCATTCTGATCTGTGGGGGATGTCCTTCTGGTCTGTAAAGGATGGTCTCTTGGGGTGTTCTTCTGGTCTGTGGTGGATGGTCTGTGGCTGATGTCCTGGTCTGTGGTGGACGGTCTGTGGCGGATGTCCTTCTGGTCTGTGGTGGACGCTTTGTGGGGAATATTCTTCTGATCTGTGGCAGATGTCCTTCTAGTCTGTGATGGATGGCCTGTGGTGGACGGTATGTGGGGGATGTCCTTCCGGTCTGCGGCGGATGGTCTGTGGCAGGCAGTCTGTGGTGGACGTTGTGTGGCAGATGTCCTGGTCTGTAAAGGATAGTCTGTGGGGGATTTCCTTCTGGTCTGTGATGGATGGTCTGTGGGGGATGTCCTGGTCTGTAATGGATGGTCCCTGTTATAATCAGGCCTGGCTCTGATCAAACTCTATTTCACGCCCACCGTGAGATAAATACGTTTGTGTTAAAGTCTGAAATGTAATTGGAGTGTTTTTCTTTTTCTTTTTAGTAGAAGCATTAAATAATTTTGATGAATGTGAGATCTGCGCTAATCCGGCCTGTCCAGGGTGTCGGTAACCAAGAACGTGTCACCTCTACTACCGTAAACCAACGTTCTCATCCCTATTATCTTTTGCCTTGATGAGTCCTCTTCCCTGACCTTCTGCCATGGCTATCCATTACAAGCACTATGTGGTGTTGTCTGGTTTATTATGACAAAGCTCATCTATGTTGGGGTCTATTACCTGTGATCCAAGTGGTCTCTCTCACCCTCTCTGATTAATAAATCATCTCTTCTGCCTGTCACGGTGTCCAGACTGGAGCTCTGATTCCTGATGGATGGATTTCTGTTTATCCTGGCGTTCATTTACCTGACCAATGGACCCCCATTCATATTAAAGATCCGATCCCTGGTGGGTCCAAGTTAAAACTTTTATTCCTGACCGATGGGCCTCTGTCGGGACTAGAGCTCTGGTCCCTGGCCAATGGACCTCTCTTCATACCGGAGTTCCGATTCCTTACAGATGTATCTCTGTCCGGGCTTGAACTCTCATTCCTGACCAATTGATCTCATTCCAGACTGAAGATTCACTTCCTGAATGAAAAAAACCTCTTCCCATACTGGAGTTTCCATCCCTAAACGATGGATCTCTGCCAGGACTGAAATTCTTATCCTTAACCGCAGTCTGAGGATCCACTTCCTGACAGAAGACTATCCAGACTGGAGCTCCAATTTCTAACTGCTGGACCTCTAATCCCTGACTGATGGAACGCTGTACAGTCTAGTGTCAAATGAATCAAATCTAAACCAAAAGTTCCTATACATTACCAATTGATTTCTGTCTAGACTGGGGCTTGTAGGGACTGGAGCATTTATCCCTAACTGATAAATCCCTGTCTGTCCTGGAGCTCTCATACTTGGATGATGAACCTCTGTGCAGTTTAAATTCTTAAATGATGGGGACTCTGTCCAGACTGGAGCTCCGATCCCTGACCAATGGATTTTTGTCCGGACTGAAGTTACTATCCATGACCAATGGATCTTTGTCCAGAATGGAGCTTTTTGACCCCTGACCAATGGACAGGATATCTGTCCAGAATGGGGCTCCAATCCTGGACCAGTGGACCTCTGTTCAGTCCGGAGCCCTGATCCCTGACGGATGTATCTTTTTACGACTGGAGTTCCTATCCATAACCAATGGATATCTGTCCAAACTGGAGCTTTAGCCCCTGACCATTTGGCATCTATCCATTCTGGTGCTCCAACCCCTGACCAGTGGTCATCTATCCATTCTGGAGCTCCAACCCCTGACCAGTGGTCATCTATCCATTCTGGAGCTCCAACCCCTGACCAGTGGACATCTATCCATTCTGGAGCTCCAACCCCTGACCAGTGGACATCTATCCATTCTGGAGCTCCAACCCCTGACCAGTGGACATCTATCCATTCTGGAGCTCCAACCCCTGACCAGTGGACATCTAATCATTCTGGAGCTCCAACCCCTGACCAGTGGACATCTATCCATTCTGGAGCTCCAACCCCTGACCAATTGGCCTCTGTCCAGGCTGGGACTTCTTCTTCTGGAAATCCAGCAATCTTTTTTCTATATTTCCTTTTTCTTTATTGATGTGAATTTGGAGAAAAATGCTAAAACTGAAGCCAAGAAGCAATAAATATAACCTTATCTGTAGACTCGAGCCAACTGGATAACGTATAATTACAATAGCAAATAAAAGCACAGATCTGATTGGCTGTGACTTCATACCCAGGGAAACAATTTAATCTGTCCTTTTTCTACTCCTGCACTTCTATCGATCACCAATCTCTTTCTGAAGGATAGTCGGTGAGTCAGGCAATTCATGTAAAGAAAAGTATTGATCACCATGAACAGACTCTTTCAGCATCTTTTATCTCCGGAATAATAAGAAAGGGAAGATTGTTATTCTGTAATCGTATAATTGTATGACCCGATTTCCTAAGGATTGTGGAAGATAAAAAGTATAATGTATGTGCAAATGTATCCCATATCGGATTAAATGATATAAAGAACCAATGATTGTGTCTATTTCTTGTGTTCGGACCGATACGGGACATTTTCCTTCTTTTATCTGTATCATATTAATGAAGAATAGATTTACTAAACCTGGAGCACTCAGAATCTGGTGCAGCTGTGCATGGGAGCCAATCAGCTTCTTCAATTAAAAGAGAAGTATGGAGGTTTGTTTTTTTTTTAATCATACTTACCTAGCTGGATGCTGCATTTGTCCCCCACTGGCTCTAATACTGAGAACCTGAGCAATCAAGCACCGCCGATCGCTCGGTTCTCAGAGCTCCCTGAGCAGAGAGCTGGTGACTGTCAGTCACTGCCTCTTTTCTCTGCCCCACCCCCCCTCGTTCACTGGAGCACTGGGCTGTGGAGGAGGCAGGAGTCACTGGCTCAAGCTCTCGGCGGCTCGCTGAGAGGCTGAGTGTCGGTCCAGGCATGTGGGCAGATCCCGACCATGTGTAGGAAATCTTTTCCGAGTCTGGACCGGCTATGTAATGTCAGCCCACTGTCTGCTGGGAATGGGTCACAGGAGTGCAGAACGAACTGCACTATTGTCATCACCCGGAGAAGCACAGCCAAAGGAGCTTTCCCTGTACTTCTCCTCTTAAGCTTTGAGAATAAAACCTGGAAGCTGATTGGCTCCCATGCACAGCTGCACCAGGTTTTACACACTCCAGTTTTAGTAAATCCCCCCCACAGTGTCTAAACTCAGATTTCTGTCTTTAGTTTCCTCTAACAAAAAACTCAGTTCCTAAGATCCCCCAATGTAAAAAACCCCGATCACACTGGGATCTGAACATCTCCTCATCACACATGGGGATCTCCTCATCACATCACACATGGGGATCTCCTCATCGCACATGGGGATCTCATCATCACATCACACATGGGGATCTCCTCATCACATCACACATGGGGATCTCCTCATCGCACATGGGGATCTCATCATCACATCACACATGGGGATCTCCTCATCGCACATGGGGATCTCATCATCACATCACACATGGGGATCTCCTCATAACACATGGGGATCTCCTCATCACATCACACATGGTGATCTCCTCATCACATCGCACATGGTGATCTCCTCATCACATCGCACATGGTGATCTCCTCATCACATCGCACATGGTGATCTCCTCATCACATCGCACATGGTGATCTCCTCATCACATCGCACATGGGGATCTCCTCATCACATCGCACATGGGGATCTCCTCATCACATCGCACATGGGGATCTCCTCATCACATCGCACATGGGGATCTCCTCATCACATCGCACATGGGGATCTCCTCATCACATCGCACATGGGGATCTCCTCATCACATCGCACATGGGGATCTCCTCATCACATCGCACATGGTGATCTCCTCATCACATCACACATGGGGATCTCCTCATCACATCGCACATGGGGATCTCCTCATCACATCGCACATGGGGATCTCCTCATCACATGGCACATGGGGATCTCCTCATCACATGGCACATGGGGATCTCCTCATCACATGGCACATAGGGATCTCCTCATCACATCACACATGGTGATCTCCTCATCACATCACACATGGGGATCTCATCACATCACACATGGGGATTTCCTCATCACATGAGGATCTCCTCATCACATCACATGGGGTTCTCCTCATAACACATGGGGACCTCCTCATCACATCACATATAGGGATCTCCTCATCGCATCACATGGGGATCTCCTCATCACATCACACATGGGGATCTCCTCATCGCATCACATGGGGATCTCCTCATCGCATCACATGGGGATCTCCTCATCACATCGCACATGAGGATTTCCTCATCACATCGCACATGGGGATCTCCTCATCACATCACACATGGGGATCTCCTCATCACATCACACATGGGGATCTCCTCATCACATCACACATAGGGATCTCCTCATCACATCACACATAGGGATCTCCTCATCGCATCACATGGGGATCTCCTCATCACATCGCACATAGGGATCTCCTCATCACATCACACATGGGGATCTCCTCATCACATCACATGGGGTTCTCCTCATAACACATGAGGACCTCCTCATCACATCACACATAGGGATCTCCTCATCACATCACATGGGGATCTCCTCATCACATCACACATGGGGATCTCATCATCCCATCACATGGGGTTCTCCTCATAACACATGGGGACCTCCTCATCACATCACACATGGGGATCTCCTCATCACATCACATGGGGATCTCCTCATCACATCACACATGAGGATCTCCTCATCACATCACACATGGGGATCTCCTCATCGTATCACACATGGGGATCTCCTCATCGCATCACACATGGGGATCTCCTCATCGCATCACACATGGGGATCTCCTCATCGCATCACACATGGGGATCTCCTCATCGCATCACATGGGGATCTCCTCATCACATATGGGGATCTCCTCATCACATCACATATGGGGATCTCGTCATCACATCACACATGGGGATCTCCTCATCACATCACACATGGGGTTCTCCTTATCACATCACACATGGGGATCTCCTCATCACACCACACATGGGGATCTCTTCATCACATCACATGGGGATCTCCTCATCACATCACACATGGGGATCTCCTGATCACATCACATCACACATGGGGATCTTGTCATCACATCACACATGGGGATCTCCTCATCACATCACACATGGGGATCTCCTCATCACATCACACATGGGGATCTCCTCATCACATCACACATGGGGATCTCCTGATCACATCACATCACACATGGGGATCTCCTCATCGCATCACATGGGGATCTCCTCATCGCATCACATGGGGATCTCCTCATCACATCACACATGGGGATCTCCTCATCACATCACACATGGGGATCTCCTCATCACATATGGAGATCTCATCGCATCACACATGGGGATCTCCTCATCGCATCACATGGGGATCTCCTCGTCACATATGGGGATCTCGTCATCACATCACACATGGGGATCTCCTCATCGCATCACACATGGGGATTTCCTCATCGCATCACATGGGGATCTCCTCATCACATCACACATAGGGATCTCCTCATCACATCACACATGGGGATCTCCTCATCACATATGGAGATCTCATCGCATCACACATGGGGATCTCCTCATCGCATCACATGGGGATCTCCTCGTCACATATGGGGATCTCGTCATCACATCACACATGGGGATCTCCTCATCACATATGGAGATCTCATCGCATCACACATGGGGATCTCCTCATCGCATCACATGGGGATCTCCTCGTCACATATGGGGATCTCGTCATCACATCACACATGGGGATCTCCTCATCGCATCACACATGGGGATCTCCTAATCGCATCACATGGGGATCTCCTCATCACATCACACATAGGGATCTCCTCATCACATCACATCACACATGGGGATCTCCTCATCGCATCACATGGGGATCTCCTCATCACATCACACATAGGGATCTCCTCATCACATCACATCACACATGGGGATCTCCTCATCGCATCACACATGGGGATTTCCTCATCGCATCACATGGGGATCTCCTCATCACATCACACATAGGGATCTCCTCATCACATCACACATAGGGATCTCCTCATCACATCACATGGGGATCTCCTAATCGCATCACATGGGGATCTCCTCATCACATCACACATGGGGATCTCCTCATCACATCACACATGGGGATCTCCTCATCACATATGGGGATCTCCTCATCTAATCACACATGGGGATCTCCTCATCGCATCACATGGGGATCTCGTCATCACATCACACATGGGGATCTCCTCATCGCATCACATGGGGATCTCCTCCTCACATCACACATGGGGATCTCCTCATCACATCACACATGGGGATCTCCTCATCACACATGGTGATCTCCTCATCACACATGGTGATCTCCTCATCACATCACATGGTGATCTTCTCATCACATCACATGGGGATCTCCTAATCGCATCACATGGGGATCTCCTCATCACATCACATATGGGGATCTCCTCATCACATCAAACATGGGGATCTCCTCATCACATCACACATGGGGATCTCCTCATCACATATGGGGATCTCCTCATCTAATCACACATGGGGATCTCCTCATCACATCGCACATAGGGATCTCCTCGTCACATCGCACATAGGGATCTCCTCGTCACATCACACATGGGGATCTCCTCATCACATCACACATGGGGATCTCCTCATCACACATGGTGATCTCCTCATCACACATGGTGATCTCCTCATCACATCACATGGTGATCTTCTCATCACATCACATGGGGATCTCCTAATCGCATCACATGGGGATCTCCTCATCACATCACATATGGGGATCTCCTCATCACATCAAACATGGGGATCTCCTCATCACATCACACATGGGGATCTCCTCATCACATATGGGGATCTCCTCATCTAATCACACATGGGGATCTCCTCATCACATCGCACATAGGGATCTCCTCGTCACATCGCACATAGGGATCTCCTCGTCACATCACACATGGGGATCTCCTCATCACATCACACATGGGGATCTCCTCATCACACATGGTGATCTCCTCATCACATCACATGGTGATCTCCTCATCACATCACATGGGGATCTCCTAATCGCATCACATGGGGATCTCCTCATCACATCACATATGGGGATCTCCTCATCACATCAAACATGGGGATCTCCTCATCACATCACACATGGGGATCTCCTCATCACATATGGGGATCTCCTCATCACATCACACATGGGGATCTCCTCATCACATCACACATGTGGATCTCCTCGTCACATCACACATGGGGATCTCCTCATCACACATGGTGATCTCCTCATCACATCACATGGTGATCTCCTCATCACATCACATGGGGATCTCCTAATCGCATCACATGGGGATCTCCTCATCACATCACATATGGGGATCTCCTCATCACATCAAACATGGGGATCTCCTCATCACATCACACATGGGGATCTCCTCATCACATCACACATGGGGATCTCCTCATCACATCACACATGGGGATCTCCTCATCACATATGGGGATCTCCTCATCTAATCACACATGGGGATCTCCTCATCACACATGGGGATCTCCTCATCGCATCACACATGGGGATCTCCTCATCGCATCACATGGGGATCTCCTCGTCACATCACACATGGGGATCTCCTCGTCACATCACACATGGGGATCTCCTCATCACATCACACATGGGGATCTCCTCATCACATCACATGGGGATCTCCTCATTACATCACATCTTTGTAGAAGGGATTGCCACCCTTTCCCTTACCCATGGAGAAACAAGAAAGGTGGCGTGTTTGTAAGCTGTTACCCCACTTCCACAGAGTAACATAGATTATGACAGCGGGGTGGGGGTGGGGTAATGGTTAGACATATTTCTTGGTGCCCACCAGGAGACAGTCGAGGTTGGCATTCGATTTCTGCATAGCTAATTCCCAATCTGATC
Organism: Aquarana catesbeiana; assembly: GCF_042186555.1. Taxonomy (NCBI): domain Eukaryota; kingdom Metazoa; phylum Chordata; class Amphibia; order Anura; family Ranidae; genus Aquarana; species Aquarana catesbeiana. The sequence goes on along the minus strand of NC_133333.1, from coordinate 1,681,772 downwards.
TCTGCCCCAACTTTCTCCCAGAAACAATCTGTATCCTTTGGGTGAAGCCTCTCCAATATGTTGGCAGATCTTTCTCTGGGACACACCCAGAACTAATGATCAGTCCATTGGGTCACTTGCCTGTTAGTATGTTGTAAATGATCCCAGGTTAAGAAATGAAGGTGAACTTTGTAAATATGTGTAGAATATTATCGGGGCAGGCTCTGTGAAATGTGTGACACGGCAATGCCAAATCACAGAGCCCAGTGACTCCGTGTCACAGAATTCAGGAAAATATGTGTGTGGGATCCTCACAAAGTTTACAAATTTCAAGACTAATAAGAGCAGGCAGGAAATGATCGGAATACAATGTAGTAATGAATATATGGTTTGACATGGCACACAGTGTTCATTAGAAATCTATTTATTAGAACCAAAACTTTTCAAAAAATATGGGGCAGGTGGGTGGCTATCCCTCTAACCCTTACCCCAGGGTAGATACATTGTTATATACTACTCTTGGTCATTCCATGCATTTCACCATCTTAACACATCTGGTTGCCTTTTTAAACGGGAGAATTGAATGTTGGTCATTTCTCGTAATCTTGCACTTCATAACCACAAGAGACATTTGATTTGATATCTGTTTATTGAATGTTCAAGTGTATTACCTGTTTATACATTACTATGAATAACCAAAGTCTTACTTTTGTATGTTGGTTTATCTTAAACACAATAAAAATATCTTTAAAGAAAAATAAATCAATTTATTGAGTATTCAGAGGCTCCATTGGATTTGATACAATCTCTTCTTCATTCGATAGATGGAAGCTGCAGACTAGGATGGTGCATCAATCTGGGGTTTGAAAGGTCATAGCAGATCCAGACCTCCACCATTACCAACACCCAGTGCAGGCCGCGTTGGCACAGATCTCACACTCGTCCATACCTCCACAAATTCTAGCTGAAGGTCAAAAACACAAGACGTCACAGTGAGGAGCGCCACAGATAACGACATCAGCTGAGTTACAGGTGAAGAATTATAGTAAATACACTTTCCTCTCTTTATAATGTCCCCTGGGATGTATTTTTATAGAATAACGAGTATGAAGCTGTCCTGGTTACACCAACTGAGTGGAAGAAGGAGAAAGCGGAGCGAGAGAAGAGTACAAGACTGAGGCGGTAGAACAGAAAGGGTTTGGGGTGGGAGAATAGAAGAGGGTGAAGGAATGATGAGCAGCAGAGAGGAGGGTGAAGGAAAAGGGTGGCAGTTGAAAAAAGTAAGGGGGCGGTAGAGAGGAGGATGCAGGAATCGGGTGGCAGTAAAATTGCGAGTAAATAGGAAAGGGAGGGTAGTAGACAGGAGGGTGCAGGAATGGGCAGCAGAGGGGAAAGAAGAGGAAAGGATGCAGGAATGGGATGGCAGTATAGAGGAGGGCGCAGGTATGGGGGGGGACAGTAGAGATGAGGGCGCAGGTATGGGGGGGGACAGTGGAGAGGAGGGTGCGGGTATGGTGGTGGTGGGGACACTAGAGAGGAGGATGCAGGTGTGGTGGTGGTGGTGGGGACAGGAGAGAGGAGGATGCAGGTATGGTGGGGGGACAGTGGAGAGGAGGGTGCTGGTATGGTGGGGGGACAGTAGAGAGGAGGGTGCGGGTATGGTGGGGGGACAGTAGAGAGGAGGGTGCGGGTATGGTGGGGGGACAGTAGAGAGGAGGGTGCAGGTGTGGTGGGGGGACAGTAGAGAGGAGGGTGCGGGTGTGGTGGGGGGACAGTGGAGAGAACGGTGCTGGTATGGTGGGGGGGACAATGGAGAGGAGGGTGCGGGTGTGGTGGGGGGATAGTGGAGAGAAGGGTGCGGGTATGGTGGGGGGACGGTGGAGAGGAGGGTGCGGGTATGGTGGGGGGACAGTGGAGAGGAGGATGCGGGTATGGTGGGGGGATAGTAGAGAGGAGGGTGCGGGTATGGTGGGGGGACAGTAGAGAGGAGGGTGCGGGTGTGGTGGGGGGACAGTGGAGAGAACGGTGCTGGTATGGTGGGGGGACAATGGAGAGGAGGGTGCGGGTGTGGTGGGGGGACAGTGGAGAGAAGGGTGCGGGTATGGTGGGGGGACGGTGGAGAGGAGGGTGCGGGTATGGTGGGGGGACAGTGGAGAGGAGGATGCGGGTGTGGTGGGGGGACAGTAGAGAGGAGGGTGTGGGTGGGGTGGGAAGACAGTAGAGAGGAGGGTGCTGGTATGGTGGGGGGATAGTAGAGAGGAGGGTGCGGGTATAGTGGGGGACAGTGGAGAGGATTGTGCAGGTATGGTGGGGGAACAGTAGAGAGGAGGATGCGGGTATGGTGGGGGGACAGTGAAGAGGAGGGTGCGGGTGTGGTGGGGGGACAGTAGAGAGGAGGGTGAGGGTATGGTGGGGGGACAGTGAAGAGGAGGGTGCGGGTGTGGTGGGGGGACAGTGGAGAGGAGGGTGTGGGTATGGTGGGGGGACAGTGGAGAGGAGGGTGCGGGTGTGGTGGGGGGACAGTGGAGAGGAGGGTGCGGGTGTGGTGGGGGGACAGTGGAGAGGAGGGTGCGGGTATGGTGGTGGTGGGGACAGTGGAGAGGAGGGTGCGGGTATGGTGGTGGTGGGGACAGTAGAGAGGAGGGTGCCGGTATGGTGGGGGGACAGTGGAGAGGAGGGTGCGGGTATGGTGGGGGGACAGTGGAGAGGAGGGTGCGGGTATGGTGGGGGGACAGTGGAGAGGAGGGTGCCGGTATGGTGGGGGGACAGTGGAGAGGAGGGTGCAGGTATGGTGGGGGGACAGTGGAGAGGAGGGTGTCGGTATGGTGGGGGGACAGTAGAGAGGAGGGTGCAGCTATGGTGGGGGGACAGTGGAGAGGAGGGTGCGGGTGTGGTGGGGGGACAGTGGAGAGGAGGGTGCCGGTATGGTGGGGGGACAGTGGAGAGGAGGGTGCGGGTGTGGTGGGGGGACAGTAGAGAGGAGGGTGCGGGTATGGTGGGGGGACAGTGGAGAGGAGGGTGCCGGTATGGTGGGGGGACAGTGAAGAGGAGGGTGCAGGTATGGTGAGGGGAAAGTGGAGAGGAGGGTGCGGGTGTGGGTGGGGGGACAGTAGAGAGGAGAGTGCCGGTATGGTGGGGGGACAGTAGAGAGGAGGGTGTCGGTATGGTGGGGGGACAGTGGAGAGGAGGGTGTCGGTATGGTGGGGGGACAGTGGAGAGGGGGGTGCAGGTATGGTGGGGGGACAGTGGAGAGGAGGGTGTCGGTATGGTGGGGGGACAGTGGAGAGGAGGGTGTCGGTATGGTGGGGGGACAGTGGAGAGGGGGGTGCAGGTATGGTGGGGGGACAGTGGAGAGGAGGGTGTCGGTATGGTGGGGGGACAGTGGAGAGGAGGGTGCGGGTATGGTGGGGGGACAGTGGAGAGGAGGGTGCGGGTATGGTGGGGGGACAGTGGAGAGGAGGGTGCCGGTATGGTGGGGGGACAGTGGAGAGGAGGGTGCGGGTATGGTGGGGGGACAGTGGAGAGGAGGGTGCGGGTATGGTGGGGGGACAGTGGAGAGGAGGGTGCCGGTATGGTGGGGGGACAGTGGAGAGGAGGGTGCAGGTATGGTGGGGGGACAGTGGAGAGGAGGGTGTCGGTATGGTGGGGGGACAGTAGAGAGGAGGGTGCAGCTATGGTGGGGGGACAGTGGAGAGGAGGGTGCGGGTGTGGTGGGGGGACAGTGGAGAGGAGGGTGCCGGTATGGTGGGGGGACAGTGGAGAGGAGGGTGCGGGTGTGGTGGGGGGACAGTAGAGAGGAGGGTGCGGGTATGGTGGGGGGACAGTGGAGAGGAGGGTGCCGGTATGGTGGGGGGACAGTGAAGAGGAGGGTGCAGGTATGGTGAGGGGAAAGTGGAGAGGAGGGTGCGGGTGTGGGTGGGGGGACAGTAGAGAGGAGAGTGCCGGTATGGTGGGGGGACAGTAGAGAGGAGGGTGTCGGTATGGTGGGGGGACAGTGGAGAGGAGGGTGTCGGTATGGTGGGGGGACAGTGGAGAGGGGGGTGCAGGTATGGTGGGGGGACAGTGGAGAGGAGGGTGTCGGTATGGTGGGGGGACAGTGGAGAGGAGGGTGTCGGTATGGTGGGGGGACAGTGGAGAGGGGGGTGCAGGTATGGTGGGGGGACAGTGGAGAGGAGGGTGTCGGTATGGTGGGGGGACAGTGGAGAGGAGGGTGTCGGTATGGTGGGGGCACAGTGGAGAGGAGGGTGTCGGTATGGTGGGGGGACAGTGGAGAGGAGGGTGTCGGTATGGTGGGGGGACAGTGAAGAGGAGGGTGTGGGTATGGTGGGGGGACAGTGGAGAGGAGGGTGTCGGTATGGTGGGGGGACAGTGGAGAGGAGGGTGTCGGTATGGTGGGGGGACAGTGGAGAGGAGGGTGCGGGTATGGTGGGGGGACAGTGGAGAGGAGGGTGCGGGTGTGGTGGGGGGACAATGGACAGGAGGGTGTGGGTATGGTGGGGGGACAGTAGAGAGGAGGGTGCGGGTGTGGTGGGGGGACAGTGGAGAGGAGGGTGAGGGTATGGTGGGGGGACAGTGGAGAGGAGGGTGCGGGTATGGTGGAGGGACAGTGGAGAGGAGGGTGCGGGTATGGTGGGGGGACAGTGGAGAGGAGGGTGCGGGTATGGTGGGGGGACAGTGGAGAGGAGGGTGCGGGTGTGGTGGGGGGACAATGGACAGGAGGGTGTGGGTATGGTGGGGGGACAGTAGAGAGGAGGGTGCGGGTGTGGTGGGGGGACAGTGGAGAGGAGGGTGTGGGTATGGTGGGGGGACAGTAGAGAGGAGGGTGTCGGTATGGTGGGGGGACAATGGACAGGAGGGTGTGGGTATGGTGGGGGGACAGTAGAGAGGAGGGTGCGGGTGTGGTGGGGGGACAGTGGAGAGGAGGGTGTGGGTATGGTGGGGGGACAGTGGAGAGGAGGGTGCGGGTATGGTGGGGGGACAGTGGAGAGGAGGGTGCGGGTATGGTGGGGGGACAGTGGAGAGGAGGGTGCGGGTATGGTGGGGGGACAGTGGAGAGGAGGGTGCGGGTGTGGTGGGGGGACAATGGACAGGAGGGTGTGGGTATGGTGGGGGGACAGTAGAGAGGAGGGTGCGGGTGTGGTGGGGGGACAGTGGAGAGGAGGGTGTGGGTATGGTGGGGGGACAGTAGAGAGGAGGGTGAGGGTATGGTGGGGGGACAGTGGAGAGGAGGGTGTGGGTATGGTGGGGGGACAGTGGAGAGGAGGGTGTGGGTATGGTGGGGGGACAGTAGAGAGGAGGGTGAGGGTATGGTGGGGGGACAGTGGAGAGGAGGGTGCGGGTATGGTGGGGGGACAGTAGAGAGGAGGGTGTGGTGGGGGGACAGTAGAGAGGAGGGTGTGGGTATGGTGGGGGGACAGTGGAGAGGAGGGTGCGGGTATGGTGGGGGGGACAATAGAGAGGAGGGTGCGGTGTAGTGGGGGGACAGTGGAGAGGAGGGTGCAGGTATGGTGGGGGGACAGTGGAGAGGAGGGTGCGGGTATGGTGGGGGGACAGTGGAGAGGAGGGTGCGGGTGTGGGTGGGGGGACAGTAGAGAGGAGAGTGCCGGTATGGTGGGGGGACAGTGGAGAGGAGGGTGTCGGTATGGTGGGGGGACAGTGGAGAGGAGGGTGTCGGTATGGTGGGGGCACAGTGGAGAGGAGGGTGCAGCTATGGTGGGGGGACAGTGGAGAGGAGGGTGTCGGTATGGTGGGGGGACAGTGGAGAGGAGGGTGCAGGTATGGTGGGGGGACAGTGGAGAGGAGGGTGTCGGTATGGTGGGGGGACAGTGGAGAGGAGGGTGCAGGTATGGTGGGGGGACAGTGGAGAGGAGGGTGTCGGTATGGTGGGGGGACAGTGGAGAGGAGGGTGCAGGTATGGTGGGGGGACAGTGGAGAGGAGGGTGAGGGTATGGTGGGGGGACAGTAGAGAGGAGGGTGAGGGTATGGTGGGGGGACAGTGAAGAGGAGGGTGTGGGTATGGTGGGGGGAGAGTGGAGAGGAGGGTGAGGGTATGGTGGGGGGACAGTAGAGAGGAGGGTGAGGGTATGGTGGGGGGATAGTGGAGAGAAGGATGCGGGTATAGTGGGGGACAGTAGAGAGGGGGGTGAGGGTATGGTGGGGGGACAGTGGAGAGGAGGGTGCGGGTATGGTGGGGGGACAGTGGAGAGGAGGGTGCGGGTATGGTGGGGGGACAGTAGAGAGGAGGGTGCGGGTGTGGTGGGGGGACAGTGAAGAGGAGGGTGTGGGTGTGGTGGGGGGACAGTGAAGAGGAGGGTGTGGTGGGGGGACAGTGAAGAGGAGGGTGAGGGTATGGTGGGGGGACAGTGAAGAGGAGGGTGTGGGTATGGTGGGGGGAGAGTGGAGAGGAGGGTGCGGGTATGGTGGGGGGACAGTAGAGAGGAGGGTGAGGGTATGGTGGGGGGACAGTGGAGAGGAGGGTGCGGGTATGGTGGGGGGACAGTAGAGAGGAGGGTGCGGGTATGGTGGGGGGACAGTAGAGAGGAGGGTGAGGGTATGGTGGGGGGACAGTGGAGAGGAGGGTGTGGGTATGGTGGGGGGACAGTAGAGAGGAGGGTGTGGGTATGGTGGGGGGACAGTAGAGAGGAGGGTGAGGGTATGGTGGGGGGACAGTAGAGAGGAGGGTGTGGGTATGGTGGGGGGACAGTGGAGAGGAGGGTTCGGGTATGGTGGGGGGGACAATAGAGAGGAGGGTGCGGGTATGGTGGGGGGGACAGTGAAGAGGAGGGTGCGGGTATGGTGGGGGGACAGTGAAGAGGAGGGTGTGGTGGGGGGACAGTGAAGAGGAGGGTGAGGGTATGGTGGGGGGACAGTAGAGAGGAGGGTGTGGGTGTGGTGGGGGGACAGTGGAGAGGAGGGTGCGGGTGTGGTGGGGGGACAGTGGAGAGGAGGGTGTGGGTGTGGTGGGGGGACAGTGGAGAGGAGGGTGCGGGTGTGGTGGGGGGACAGTGGAGAGGAGGGTGCGGGTATGGTGGGGGGGACAATAGAGAGGAGGGTGCGGGTATGGTGGGGGGACAGTGAAGAGGAGGGTGTGGGTGTGGTGGGGGGACAGTGGAGAGGGGGGTGCGGGTATGGTGGGGGGACAGTGGAGAGGAGGGTGTGGGTGTGGTGGGGGGACAGTGGAGAGGAGGGTGCGGGTATGGTGGGGGGGACAATAGAGAGGAGGGTGCGGGTATGGTGGGGGGACAGTGAAGAGGAGGGTGTGGGTGTGGTGGGGGGACAGTGAAGAGGAGGGTGTGGTGGGGGGACAGTGGAGAGGAGGGTGTCGGTATGGTGGGGGGACAGTGAAGAGGAGGGTGAGGGTATGGTGGGGGGACAGTAGAGAGGAGGGTGAGGGTATGGTGGGGGGACAGTAGAGAGGAGGGTGAGGGTATGGTGGGGGGACAGTAGAGAGGAGGGTGTGGGTATGGTGGGGGGACAGTGAAGAGGAGGGTGCGGGTGTGGTGGGGGGACAGTGGAGAGGAGGGTGCCGGTATGGTGGGGGGACAGTGGAGAGGAGGGTGTGGGTGTGGTGGGGGGACAGTGAAGAGGAGGGTGTGGTGGGGGGACAGTGAAGAGGAGGGTGTGGGTATGGTGGGGGGACAGTGGAGAGGAGGGTGAGGGTATGGTGGGGGGACAGTGGAGAGGAGGGTGCGGGTATGGTGGGGGGACAGTGGAGAGGAGGGTGCGGGTATGGTGGGGGGACAGTGGAGAGGAGGGTGAGGGTATGGTGGGGGGACAGTGGAGAGGAGGGTGCGGGTATGGTGGGGGGACAGTGGAGAGGAGGGTGAGGGTATGGTGGGGGGACAGTGAAGAGGAGGGTGCGGGTATGGTGGGGGGACAGTGGAGAGGAGGGTGCGGGTGTGGTGGGGGGACAGTGAAGAGGAGGGTGTGGTGGGGGGACAGTGAAGAGGAGGGTGAGGGTGTGGTGGGGGGACAGTGAAGAGGAGGGTGAGGGTGTGGTGGGGGGACAGTGAAGAGGAGGGTGCGGGTGTGGTGGGGGGACAGTGAAGAGGAGGGTGAGGGTGGGGGGACAGTGAAGAGGAGGGTGTGTTTAACCATGTTGGAACACGTAATGTCTGGGGGACAACTGCTCTCCTTACATGAGCTTACGGCTAAATTCGGACTGCCCCGTTGGATGGGTTTCCGGTACCTACAGCTGAGACATGCAGCCAGGGCTCAATTCCCCCAGACTCCCCTGTTACAGACGGACCCCATCGAAGATCTCCTATCCCCTGGAGACTTGACCAAACCCCTATCTTCTCTATATAATGCGTTGCTGGGAAGAGATTCCCCTAAGATTAATGAATTATGGGAAAGATGGCGGGCTGATATCCCGTCGCTGGATAGAGAGGGATGGGAGGACTGTCTAGAGTATGGCCCGAAATTGGTGATAGCATCCAAGGACAAACTAATTCAAGTTAAATTTATACACAGGGTCTACTATACCCCACAGAGACTCCATCGTATATTTCCTGAGAGAGACCCCATGTGTCCTAAATAGAAAGTCCATATAGGCACATTTATACATATGTTCTGGGAGTGCCCAATCATTGCACTATTTTGGACTAAGATTGTAGGTGAAATTAACTCCAGATTGCAGACCTCTATCCCGCTCTTACCGGCCATGGCGTTGCTGGGGATACATGACGATGAGCAGAGGCCATATCATCTTAAATTACTGATTTCCTTTCTTCTTTTCTATGCCAAAAAAGAAATACTTATGAAATGGATAGATTCTTCCCCTCCATCCTTTTCAGCCTGGGAGGCACAGATTGAGGCAGTAATTCCCATGTATAAAATGACATATATAAACCGTGGCTGTCCGTGGAAATTTGAAAAAGTTTGGGCTCCGTGGATGGCCTCGTAAAGAAAAATTTAATTCCTTATGATCATTTGACCCAATTGGGGAGGGGGTTTTTTGGAGGGTGGAGGGTGGACGGTACTTGTTGAGAATGGTACTATTAACCTATGTATTGCCTGCAGGTTTTGCATACTATTTTCCCTATCCTCAATTATATAATCCACATATGTTGTGTTTTGTACTCTGTTAAATGGTATTCTGTAACTCTGCTTATTTATTACAACAATAAAGCACCACTGTTTTTGTTAAAAAAAAAAAAAAAAGAAGAGGAGGGTGTGGGTGTGGTGGGGGGACAGTAGAGAGGAGGGTGTCGGTATGGTGGGGGACAGTAGAGAGGAGGGTGTCGGTGTGGTGGGGGGACAGTAGAGAGGAGGGTGTCGGTATGGTGGGGGGACAGTAGAGAGGAGGGTGCGGGTGTGGTGGGGGACAGTAGAGAGGAGGGTGCGGGTATGGTGGGGGGACAGTGAAGAGGAGGGTGTGGGTGTGGTGGGGGGACAGTAGAGAGGAGGGTGTCGGTATGGTGGGGGGACAGTAGAGAGGAGGGTGCGGGTGTGGTGGGGGGACAGTAGAGAGGAGGGTGTCGGTATGGTGGGGGGACAGTGGAGAGGAGGGTGCGGGTGTGGTGGGGGACAGTAGAGAGGAGGGTGCGGGTATGGTTGGGGGACAGTGAAGAGGAGGGTGTGGGTGTGGTGGGGGGACAGTAGAGAGGAGGGTGTCGGTATGGTGGGGGGACAGTAGAGAGGAGGGTGCGGGTGTGGTGGGGGGACAGTAGAGAGGAGGGTGCGGGTATGGTGGGGGGACAGTGAAGAGGAGGGTGTGGGCGTGGTGGGGGACAGTAGAGAGGAGGGTGCGGGTATGGTTGGGGGACAGTGAAGAGGAGGGTGTGGGTGTGGTGGGGGGACAGTAGAGAGGAGGGTGCGGGTGTGGTGGGGGGACAGTAGAGAGGAGGGTGCGGGTATGGTGGGGGGACAGTGAAGAGGAGGGTGTGGGCGTGGTGGGGGACAGTAGAGAGGAGGGTGCGGGTATGGTTGGGGGACAGTAGAGAGGAGGGTGCGGGTGTGGTGGGGGGACAGTGGAGAGGAGGGTGCGGGTGTGGTGGGGGACAGTAGAGAGGAGGGTGCGGGTATGGTTGGGGGACAGTAGAGAGGAGGGTGCGGGTATGGTGGGGGGACAGTGGAGAGGAGGGTGCGGGTGTGGTGGGGGACAGTAGAGAGGAGGGTGCGGGTGTGGTGGGGGGACAGTGGAGAGGAGGGTGCGGGTGTGGTGGGGGACAGTAGAGAGGAGGGTGCGGGTATGGTTGGGGGACAGTGGAGAGGAGGGTGTCGGTATGGTGGGGGGACAGTAGAGAGGAGGGTGCGGGTATGGTTAGGGGACAGTGGAGAGGAGGGTGTCGGTATGGTGGGGGGACAGTGGAGAGGAGGGTGCGGGTGTGGTGGGGGACAGTAGAGAGGAGGGTGCGGGTATGGTTGGGGGACAGTGGAGAGGAGGGTGCGGGTATGGTTGGGGGACAGTGGAGAGGAGGGTGTCGGTGTGGTGGGGGGACAGTAGAGAGGAGGGTGTCGGTATGGTGGGGGGACAGTAGAGAGGAGGGTGCGGGTGTGGTGGGGGACAGTAGAGAGGAGGGTGCGGGTATGGTGGGGGGACAGTGAAGAGGAGGGTGTGGGTGTGGTGGGGGGACAGTAGAGAGGAGGGTGTCGGTATGGTGGGGGGACAGTAGAGAGGAGGGTGCGGGTGTGGTGGGGGGACAGTAGAGAGGAGGGTGTCGGTATGGTGGGGGGACAGTGGAGAGGAGGGTGCGGGTGTGGTGGGGGACAGTAGAGAGGAGGGTGCGGGTATGGTTGGGGGACAGTGAAGAGGAGGGTGTGGGTGTGGTGGGGGGACAGTAGAGAGGAGGGTGTCGGTATGGTGGGGGGACAGTAGAGAGGAGGGTGCGGGTGTGGTGGGGGGACAGTAGAGAGGAGGGTGCGGGTATGGTGGGGGGACAGTGAAGAGGAGGGTGTGGGCGTGGTGGGGGACAGTAGAGAGGAGGGTGCGGGTATGGTTGGGGGACAGTGAAGAGGAGGGTGTGGGTGTGGTGGGGGGACAGTAGAGAGGAGGGTGCGGGTGTGGTGGGGGGACAGTAGAGAGGAGGGTGCGGGTATGGTGGGGGGACAGTGAAGAGGAGGGTGTGGGCGTGGTGGGGGACAGTAGAGAGGAGGGTGCGGGTATGGTTGGGGGACAGTAGAGAGGAGGGTGCGGGTGTGGTGGGGGGACAGTGGAGAGGAGGGTGCGGGTGTGGTGGGGGACAGTAGAGAGGAGGGTGCGGGTATGGTTGGGGGACAGTAGAGAGGAGGGTGCGGGTATGGTGGGGGGACAGTGGAGAGGAGGGTGCGGGTGTGGTGGGGGACAGTAGAGAGGAGGGTGCGGGTGTGGTGGGGGGACAGTGGAGAGGAGGGTGCGGGTGTGGTGGGGGACAGTAGAGAGGAGGGTGCGGGTATGGTTGGGGGACAGTGGAGAGGAGGGTGTCGGTATGGTGGGGGGACAGTAGAGAGGAGGGTGCGGGTATGGTTAGGGGACAGTGGAGAGGAGGGTGTCGGTATGGTGGGGGGACAGTGGAGAGGAGGGTGCGGGTGTGGTGGGGGACAGTAGAGAGGAGGGTGCGGGTATGGTTGGGGGACAGTGGAGAGGAGGGTGCGGGTATGGTTGGGGGACAGTGGAGAGGAGGGTGTCGGTATGGTGGGGGGACAGTAGAGAGGAGGGTGCGGGTATGGTTGGGGGACAGTGGAGAGGAGGGTTCCGGTATGGTGGGGGGATGGTGAGGGCATTACTGAGGAGTTACTCTGTACAGGCAAAATGTTTCGGTAGAAGTACAGCTGCCTCGGGTGTGAATGTGTTGGATTTAATGACCCGGACTATCCACATGTGGAATGTCTACTGTAAACACACAGTGTCAGTGTCGCTTTCCTACCCCCCCTCCCCCCCCCCAGCAATCTCAGGTCATTTATGTGTCAGTCTGTGGTTTGGGAGTCAGGAGTGACCCATAGACAGGGCACCAAGAGTCATACTGCTGCTGTTCATTATTCACTAGAGAGAAAGAGCCCCGCATTACCAAGTTCTCCAAATGTCTTCATGATCTCTTTGGTGTCGGTGCCGTGGCACACTTCCTGTAATTCACTCGGCAACTCCTTGTTTCCGCACATTTCCTGTTCGGTTTGAGGAGTTGGGTCAGCCACCACGTGACTCTTCTCCATCATATGTTTGTACTGCTTCACGGCCTCCAGAGAGAAAGTATGACTTCCGACCTACAATATAGAGAGCCATCATTACCGAGTGACCTCCGACCTACAATATAGAGAGCCATCATTACCAAGTGACCTCCGACCTACAATATAGAGAGCCATCATTACCAAGTGACCTCCGACCTACAATATAGAGAGCCATCATTACCGAGTGACCTCCGACCTACAATATAGAGAGCCATCATTACCGAGTGACCTCCGACCTACAATATAGAGAGCCATCATTACCAAGTGACCTCCGACCTACAATATAGAGAGCCATCATTACCAAGTGACCTCCGACCTACAATATAGAGAGCCATCATTACCGAGTGACCTCCGACCTACAATATAGAGAGCCATCATTACCGAGTGACCTCCGACCTACAATATAGAGAGCCATCATTACCAAGTGACCTCCGACCTACAATATAGAGAGCCATCATTACCAAGTGACCTCCGACCTACAATATAGAGAGCCATCATTACCGAGTGACCTCCGACCTACAATATAGAGAGCCATCATTACCAAGTGACCTCCGACCTACAATATAGAGAGCCATCATTACAGAGTGACCTCCGACCTACAATATAGAGAGAGCCATCATTACAGAGTGACCTCCGACCTACAACATAGAGAGCCATCATTACCGAGTGACCGCCAACCTACAATATAGAGAGCCATCATTACCGAGTGACCTCCGACCTACAATATAGAGAACCATCATTACCGAGTGACCTCCGACCTACAATATAGAGAGCCATCATTACCAAGTGACCTCCGACCTACAATATAGAGAGCCATCATTACCGAGTGATCTCCGACCTACAATATAGAGAGCCATCATTACTGAGTGACCTCCAAACTACAATATAGAGAGCCATCATTACCGAGTGACCTCCGACCTACAATATAGAGAGCCATCATTACCGAGTGATCACCGACCTACAATAGAGAGAGCCATCATTACCGAGTGACCTCCGACCTAGAATATAGAGAGCCATCATTACTGAGTGACCTCCAAACTACAATATAGAGAGTCATCATTACCGAGTGACCTCTGACTTACAATTTAGAGAGCCATCATTACCGAGTGACCTCCGACCTACAATATAGAGAGCCATCATTACCGAGTGACCTCCGACCTACAATATAGAGAGCCATCATTACCGAGTGATCACCGACCTACAATATAGAGAGCCATCATTACCGAGTGACCTCTGACTTACAATATAGAGAGCCATCATTACCGAGTGACCTCCGACCTACAACATAGAGAGCCATCATTACCGAGTGACCTCCGACCTACAACATAGAGAGCCATCATTACCGAGTGACCTCCAACCTACAATATAGAGAGCCATCATTACCGAGTGACCTCCGACCTACAATATAGAGAGCCATCATTACCGAGTGATCTCCGACCTACAATATAGAGAGCCATCATTACCAAGTGACCTCCGACCTACAATATAGAGAGCCATCATTACCAAGTGACCTCCGACCTACAATATAGAGAGCCATCATTACCGAGTGACCTCCGACCTACAATATAGAGAGCCATCATTACCAAGTGACCTCCGACCTACAATATAGAGAGCCATCATTACAGAGTGACCTCCAACCTACAATATAGAGAGAGCCATCATTACAGAGTGACCTCCGACCTACAACATAGAGAGCCATCATTACCGAGTGACCGCCAACCTACAATATAGAGAGCCATCATTACCGAGTGACCTCCGACCTACAATATAGAGAACCATCATTACCGAGTGACCTCCGACCTACAATATAGAGAACCATCATTACTGAGTGACCTCCAAACTACAATATAGAAAGCCATCATTACTGAGTGACCTCCAAACTACAATATAGAGAGAGCCATCATTACCGAGTGACCTCCGACCTACAATATAGAGAGCCATCATTACCGAGTGATCACCGACCTACAATAGAGAGAGCCATCATTACCGAGTGACCTCCGACCTAGAATATAGAGAGCCATCATTACTGAGTGACCTCCAAACTACAATATAGAGAGTCATCATTACCAAGTGACCTCTGACTTACAATTTAGAGAGCCATCATTACCGAGTGACCTCCGACCTACAATATAGAGAGAGCCATCATTACCGAGTGACCTCCGACCTACAATATAGAGAGCCATCATTACCGAGTGATCACCGACCTACAATATAGAGAGCCATCATTACCGAGTGATCTCCGACCTACAATATAGAGAGCCATCATTACCAAGTGATCACCGACCTACAATAGAGAGAGCCATCATTACCGAGTGACCTCCGACCTACAATATAGAGAGCCATCATTACCGAGTGATCTCCGACCTACAATATAGAGAGTCATCATTACCGAGTGACCTCTGACCTACAATATAGAGAGAGCCATCATTACCGAGTGACCTCCGACCTACAATATAGAGAGCCATCATTACCGAGTGATCACCGACCTACAATATAGAGAGCCATCATTACCGAGTGACCTCCAACCTACAATATAGAGAGCCATCATTACCGAGTGATCTCCGACCTACAATATAGAGAGTCATCATTACCGAGTGACCTCTGACCTACAATATAGAGAGAGCCATCATTACCGAGTGATCTCCAAACTACAATATAGAGAGCCATCATTACCGAGTGAAATATGACTTACAATATAGGGAGCCATCATTACCGAGTGACCTCCAAACTACAATATAGAGAGCCATCATTACCGAGTGAAATATGACTTACAATATAGGGAGCCATCATTACCGAGTGACCTCCGAACTACAATATAGAGAGCCATCATTACCAAGTGACCTCTGACTTACAGGGTCTGAGGTGCTAGGAGTGAACATTATTTAGGGGTCTGAGGTAGTATGAGCGGACATTATATAAAGGTCTCAGGTGGTAGGAACTGACGTTATATAAGGGTCTGAGGTTGTAGAAGTCAACATTATTTAGGGATCTGAGGTGGGAGGAGCTTACGTTATTTAGGGATCTAAGGTGGTAAGAGCAGACATTATATATGGATCTTAAATGATAGGAGCGGATGTTATATAGGGGTTTGAAATGGTGAGAGGGGACGTTTATATAGGGATCTGAGGATGCTTAATAGTGATTTGAGGTGGCAGGAGCAGAGGGTATATAGAGATCTGAGAATGTTATACAGGAATCTGAGGTGGTGGAAGCAGACATTATATAGGGATTTGGGGTGGGAGGAGCGGATGTTGCGACAAGAGATAGCCAGAGGCTACAGGCATATTATAGGACAGTGATGGTCAGAGACTGGGGTCATGCCATAGGAGATGGTCAGAGACTGGGGACGTGCCATAGGAGATGATCAGAGACTGGGGACATGTCATAGGAGATGGTCAGAGACTGGGGACATGCCATAGATGATGATCAGAGACTGGGGTCATGCCATAGGAGCTGGTCAGAGACTGGGGTCATGCCATAGGAGATGGTCAGAGACTGAGGTCATGCCATAGGAGATGGTCAGAGACTGGGGACATGTCATAGGAGATGGTCAGAGACTGGGGTCATGCCATAGGAGATGGTCAGAGACTGAGGACGTGCCATAGGAGATGGTCAGAGACTGGTGATATGCCATAGGAGATGGTCAGAGACTGTGGACATGCCATAGATGATGATCAGAGACTGGGGTCATGCCATAGGAGATGGTCAGAGACTGGGGTCATGCCATAGGAGATGGTCAGAGACTGGGGTCATGCCATAGGAGATGGTCAGAGACTGGACCGTGCCATAGGAGATGGTCAGAGACTGGAGATGTGCCATAGGAGATGGTCAGAGACTGGGGACATGTCATAGGAGATGGTCAAAGATTGGAGACATGCCATAAAATATGGTCAGAGACTGGTGACATGCCATATGAGATGGCCAGAGACTGGTGACATGCCATAGGAGATGGTTAGAGATTGGTGACATGCCATTGGAGATGGCCAGAGACTGGGGACATGCCATAGGAGAATGTCAGAGACTGGTGACGTGCCATATGAGATGGCCAGAGACTGGTGACATGCCATAGGAGATGGTCAGAGACTGGTAACATGCCATAGGAGATGGTCAGAGACTAGGGACATGCCATAGGAGAGGGTCAGAGACTGGTGACATGCCATAGGAGATTGTCAGAGACTATGGGCATGCTATATGAGATGGTCAGAGACTGTGATCCTACCATAGGAAATGGTCAGAGACTATAAGCATGATATAGGACAGTGATGGCGAACCTTGGCACCTCAGATGTTTTGGAACTACATTTCCCATGATGCTCGTGCACTGTGCAATATAGTTGAGCATCATGGGAAATGTAGTTCAGAAACATCTGGGGTGCCAAGGTTCGCCATCACTGATATAGGAGATGGTCAGAGACTGAGGACATGCTGCAGGAGATGGTCAAAGACTGCGGATGTACTATAGGAGATGGTAAGAGACTAAGGACATGATATAGGGGATGGTTGAAGACTTGGGACATGCCATAGGAGATGGTCAGAGACTGGTGACATGCCATAGGAGATGGCCAGAGACTGGTGACATGTCATAGGAGATGGCCAGAGACTGGTGACCTGCCATAGGAGATGGTCAGAGACTGGTGACATGCCATAGGAGATGGACAGAGACTGGGGACATGTCATAGGAGATGGTCAGAGACTGGGGTCCTGCCATAGGAGATGGTCAGATACTGGTGACATGCCATAGGAGATGGTCAGAGACTGGGGTCCTGCCATAGGAGAAGGTTGGAGACTGGTTACATGCCATAGGAGATGGTCAGAGACTGGGGACATGTCATAGGAGATGGTCAGAGACTGGGGTCTTGCCATAGGAGATGGTCAGAGACTGGGGACATGTCATAGGCGATGGTCAGAGACTGGGGACATGTCATAGGAGATGGTCAGAGACTGGGGTCATGCCATAGGAGAGGGTCAGAGACTGGGGATGTACTATAGGAGATGGTAAGAGACTAAGGACATGATATAGGGGATGGTTGAAGACTTGGGACATGCCATAGGAGATGATCAGAGACTGGTGACATGCCATAGGAGATGGTCAAAGACTGCGGATGTACTATAGGAGATGGTAAGAGACTAAGGACATGTCATAGGCGATGGTCAGAGACTGGGGACATTTCCTAGTAGATGGTCAGAGACTGGGGTCATGCCATAGGAGATGGTCAAAGACTGCGGATGTACTATAGGAGATGGTAAGAGACTAAGGACATGATATAGGGGATGGTTGAAGACTTGGGACATGCCATAGGAGATGATCAGAGACTGGTGACATGCCATAAGAGATGATAGGAGATGGTCAGAGACTGGTGACATGCCATAGGAGATGGCCAGAGACTGGTGACATGTCATAGGAGATGGCCAGAGACTGGTGACCTGCCATAGGAGATGGTCAGAGACTGGTGACATGCCATAGGAGATGGCCAGAGACTGGTGACATGTCATAGGAGATGGCCAGAGACTGGTGACCTGCCATAGGAGATGGTCAGAGACTGGTGACATGCCATAGGAGATGGACAGAGACTGGGGACATGTCATAGGAGATGGTCAGAGACTGGGGTCCTGCCATAGGAGATGGTCAGATACTGGTGACATGCCATAGGAGATGGTCAGAGACTGGGGTCCTGCCATAGGAGAAGGTTGGAGACTGGTTACATGCCATAGGAGATGGTCAGAGACTGGGGACATGTCATAGGAGATGGTCAGAGACTGGGGTCTTGCCATAGGAGATGGTCAGAGACTGGGGACATGTCATAGGCGATGGTCAGAGACTGGGGACATGTCATAGGAGATGGTCAGAGACTGGGGTCATGCCATAGGAGATGGTCAGAGACTGGGGACGTTCCATAGGAGATGGTCAGAGACTGGGGACATGTCATAGGAGATGGTCAGAGACTGGGGTCATGCCATAGGAGATGGTCAGAGACTGGGGACGTTCCATTGGAGATGGTCAGAGACTGGGGACATGTCATAGGTGATGGTCAGAGACTGGGGACATGCCATAGGAGATGGTCAGAGAATGGGGACATGCCATAGATGATGATCAGAGACTGGGGTCATGCCATAGGAGATGGTCAGAGACTGGGGTCATGCCATAGGAGATGGTCAGAGACTGGGGTCATGCCATAGGAGATGGTCAGAGACTGGGGACATGTCATAGGGGATGGTCAGAGACTGGAGACATGCCATAGGAGATGGTCAGAGACTGGAGACATGCCATATGAGATGGCCAGAGACTGGTGACATGCTATAGGAGATGGTCAGAGACTGGGGACAGAGGCGGCTCTAGGCTTTGTGAGGCCTTATGCAAAACTTAGACATGAGGCTCCACTCACGCCCATAATGGGAAAAAAAATTCAAGCAATAAAAATGGCTGCAGAAAGATGCACGGCTCTAGCACACAGTTCATCTGCACCACTTCCAGGGCACCCTCCTCACCCATCAAACATATGCAGCCAATACAACATCTGGGACCCAGCAAGGTGACAACCCCTCTAGGAATTTTCCATGTGCCTTGGGAGAATGAGGAGGGGTGTCACTGAGTCATTCTACATCCACGGGGGAAATACGGGGGGGAGAGAGAGAGAGAGCAGGGGGGGAGAGAGAGAGAAAGAGGAGGGCAGAGGGGGGGAGAGAGAGAGGAGGGGAGAGAGAGAGAGAGGAGGGCAGAGAGAGAGAGAGGCGGGCAGAGGGGAGAGGAGGGGAGGGGAGAGTGCGGGCTTTGCCAGGCCCACACTGGGACAAAAAAATAGGCCCACCATTTTAGACTGAGCAGCCCATGATACTGGTCCCTTCACCGCTCTCCATCCAGGCAGATCCCCTGCAGCAGCTGGCAGGAAAAAGGAGGGGGGAACCTAGCAGAGCTGCAGAGAGTGAGGGGGGCCAGAAAAGAGCACAGGGGTGGTGAAGAGCACTGAGGGGAGTGGAAAGAACTGGGGGAGTGGAGAGAACTGGGGGGAGCAGAGAGCACTGGTGGGGTTGGAGAGCACATGGATGGGGGCAAAGAGCAGGGGGGAGTGGAGAGCACAGGGGTGCGGAGTGGAGAGGGGGGAGCCAAAAAGAACAGAGGTGGAGTGCACAGGGGGGCAGAGAGCACTGTGGGATGGGCAGTAAGAACAGGGGTGGAGAGCACGGGGGGCTGGAGAGCACTCTGGGGGAGCTGGAGATCACTGGGGGGGAGGAAAGCACAAGGGTGGGGGCTGGAGAGTGATGGGGGAGCTTGAGCATCGGGGGGCAGAAAGAATAGGGGTGGAGAGCATGAGGGCAGGAGTGCACAGGGAGGAGGCTGGGGGAGAGCTGGAGAGCACTGGGAGGGCCAGAAAGAACAGGGGTGGGGAGCATGGGGGGGGGGGGGCTGGAGAGCACTGGGGAGGGACAAAGAGCAGGGGGGAGCAGAGAGTACTGGGGGGGGTGGAGAACAATGGGGAGAACTGGAGAGCACTGGGGGTGCCAGAAAAAACAGGGTTGGAGAGTACTGGGGGTACTAAGAGCAGGGGGGAGCAGAGACCCCTGGGGGAGTGGAGAGCACAAGGGTGGGGGCTGGGGAGTGATGGGGAGAGCACTGGGGGGAGTGGAGAGTAGAGGGTGGGGGCTGGAGAGTGATGGGGAGAGCTGGAGAGCAATGGAGCCAGAAAGAACAGGGTTTGGGAGCACTGAGGGAGACGGAAAGCACTGGGGGAGACGGAAAGCACTGGGGGCGGAGAACATGGGGGAGGAGCCAGGGTGCACAAAGAGGGGCTGGCCTGGAGAGCACAGGGGGAAAAGCAAAAGAAGTTGGATAGGAGGAGCAGCGGGGCGGCTGCATATAGAGGATTTGAGCTTTCCATATTCCAATTCCTCCATGCAGCCATTGAATGCTTGATTCTCCTCCTCTCCCTCCTTGAAGCATTCAGCTGCATGGAGGAATATGGAAAGCTCAAATCCTCTATATGCAGCCGCCCTGCCACTCCTCCTATCCAGGCACAGGGAGGGGCGCTGCGTGGGCACTTACTTTGTCATCGGCCGTGGGGGTCAGCGGGTAGCATAAAAAGATTGGAGCTCTGTCCGCATCCTTCCATTTCACAGTCATGGGGACTGCTGATTAGAATAGGCGGCCGAGCAGGTGTGGAACCACGCGGGCTGCAGGAGCAGTCCCAGCTGCCTTAGGGCCCCACATGGACATGCTGCACGCACGTCTTAAGGAGATGGCACCTGGAGCCGGGTGCCGTCATCCAGACACTGCTGCCACCGGACGCTGCATGACGAGGCCGCGCGGGGTCCCAGCGGCGGTAGGGTGAGCCATCGGCGCCAGAATCGGTGCTTGATCACAGGCAAATTAGGCGGCCGCGAGGCCCCTGTGAGTGCGGGGCCTTAGGCGACCGGCTAATTTGCCTAGTTAGAGAGCCGCCTCTGACTGGGGACATGTCATAGGAGATGGTCAAAGATTGGGGACATGCCATAAAATATGGTCAGGGAGTGGTGACATGCCATATGAGATGGCCAGAGACTGGTGACATGCCATAGGAGATGGTTAGAGATTGGTGACATGCCATAGGAGATGGCCAGAGACTAGGTGCATGCCATAGGAGAGGGTCAGAGACTGGTGACATGCCATATGAGATGGCCAGAGACTGGTGACATGCCATAGGAGATGGTCAGAGACTGGTGACATGCCATAGGAGATGGTCAGAGACTAGGGACATGCCATAGGAGAGGGTCAGAGACTGGTGACATGCCATAGGAGATTGTCAGAGACTATGGGCATGCTATATGAGATGGTCAGAGACTGTGATCCTACCATAGGAAATGGTCAGAGACTATAAGCATGATATAGGACAGTGATGGCGAACCTTGGCACCCCAGATGTTTTGGAACTACATTTCCCATGATGCTCGTGCACTGTGCAATGTAGTTGAGCATCATGGGAAATGTAGTTCAGAAACATCTGGGGTGCCAAGGTTCACCATCACTGATATAGGAGATGGTCAGAGACTGAGGACATGCTGCAGGAGATGGTCAAAGACTGCGGATGTACTATAGGAGATGGTAAGAGACTGAGGACATGATATAGGGGATGGTTGAAGACTTGGGACATGCCATAGGACATGGTCAGAGACTGGTGACATGCCATAGGAGATGAAAGGAGATGGTCAGAGACTGGTGACATGTCATAGGAGATGGACAGAGACTGGTGACCTGCCATAGGAGATGGTCAGAGACTGGTGACATGCCATAGGAGATGGTCAGATACTGGGGACATGTCATAGGAGATGGTCAGAGACTGGGGTCCTGCCATAGGAGATGGTCAGAGACTGGTGACATGCCATAGGAGATGGTCAGAGACTGGTGACATGCCATAGGAGATGGTCAGAGACT
The DNA here is from genome assembly GCF_042186555.1 of Aquarana catesbeiana. Taxonomy (NCBI): domain Eukaryota; kingdom Metazoa; phylum Chordata; class Amphibia; order Anura; family Ranidae; genus Aquarana; species Aquarana catesbeiana. The sequence goes on along the minus strand of NC_133333.1, from coordinate 1,660,248 downwards.
AGGGACATGCCATAGGAGAGGGTCAGAGACTGGTGACATGCCATAGGAGATGGTCAGAGACTATGGGCATGCTATAGGAGATGGTCAGAGACTGTGATCCTACCATAGGAAATGGTCAGAGACTATAAGCATGATATAGGACAGTGATGGCGAACCTTGGCACCCCAGATGTTTTGGAACTACATTTCCCATGATGCTCGTGCACTGTGCAATGTAGTTGAGCATCATGGGAAATGTAGTTCAGAAACATCTGGTGTGCCAAGGTTCGCCATCACTGATATAGGAGATGGTAAGAGACTGAGGACATGATATAGGGGATGGTCAAAGACTTGGGACATGCCATAGAAGATGGTCAGAGACTGGTGACATGCCATAGGAGATGATAGGAGATGGTCAGAGACTGGTGACATGTCATCGGAGATGGCCAGAGACTGGTGACATGTCATCGGAGATGGCCAGAGACTGGTGACATGTCATCGGAGATGGCCAGAGACTGGTGACATGTCATCGGAGATGGCCAGAGACTGGTGACATGTCATCGGAGATGGCCAGAGACTGGTGACATGCCATAGGAGATGGTCAGAGACTGGTGACATGCCATAGGAGATGGTCAGAGACTGGGGACATGTCATAGGAGATGGTCAGAGACTGGGGTCCTGCCATAGGAGATGGTCAAAGATTGGGGACATGCCATAAAATATGGTCAGAGACTGGTGACATGCCATATGAGATGGCCAGAGACTGGTGACATGCCATAGGAGATGGTTAGGGATTGGTGACATGCCATAGGAGATGGCCAGAGACTAGGGACATGCCATAGGAGAGGGTCAGAGACTGGTGACATGCCATAGGAGATTGTCAGAGACAATGGGCATGCTATAGGAGATGGTCAGAGACTGTGATCCTACCATAGGAAATGGTCAGAGACTATAAGCATGATATAGGATAGTGATGGCGAACCTTGGCACCTCAGATGTTTTGGAACTACATTTCCCATGATGCTCGTGCACTGTGCAATGTAGTTGAGCATCATGGGAAATGTAGTTCAGAAACATCTGGGATGCCAAGGTTCGCCATCACTGATATAGGAGATGGTCAGAGACTGTGGGCATGCCATAGGAGATGGTCAGAGACTGGGGTCATGCCATAGGAGATGGTCAGAGACTGGGGTCATGCCATAGGAGATGGTCAGAGACTGGGGACATGTCATAGGAGATGGTCAGAGACTGGAGACATGCCATGGGAGATGGTCAGAGACTGGAGACATGCCATAGGAGATGGTCAGAGACTGGGGACATGTCATAGGAGATGGTCAAAGATTGGGAACATGCCATAAAATATGGTCAGAGACTGGTGACATGCCATATGAGATGGCCAGAGACTGGTGACATGCCATAGGAGATGGTTAAAGACCGGTGACATGCCATAGGAGATGATCAGAGACTGGTGACATGCCATAGGAGATGGCCAGAGACTAGGGACATGCCATAGGAGATGGTCAGAGACTGGTGACATGCCATAGGAGATGGCCAGAGACTAGGGACATGCCATAGGAGATGGTCAGAGACTGGTGACATGCCATAGGAGATGGTCAGAGACTAGGGACATGCCATAGGAGAGGGTCAGAGACTGGTGACATGCCATAGGAGATGGTCAGAGACTATGGGCATGCTATAGGAGATGAAGAGAGACTGTGATCCTACCATAGGAAATGGTCAGAGACTATAAGCATGATATAGGACAGTGATGGCGAACTTTGGCACCCCAGATGTTTTGGAACTACATTTCCCATGATGCTCGTGCACTGTGCAATGTAGTTGAGCATCATGGGAAATGTAGTTCAGAAACATCTGGGGTGCCAAGGTTCGCCATCACTGATATAGGAGATGGTAAGAGACTGAGGACATGATATAGGGGATGGTCAAAGACTTGGGGTACGCCATAGGAGATGGTCAGAGACTGGTGACATGCCATAGGAGATGGCCAGAGACTAGTGACATGTCATAGGAGATGGTCAGAGACTGGTGACGTGCCATAGGAGATGGCCAGAGACTGGGGTCATGCCATAGGAGATGGTCAGAGACTGGTGACATGCCATAGGAGATGGTCAGAGACTGGTGACATGCCATAGGAGATGATAGGAGATGGTCAGAGACTGGTGACATGCCATAGGAGATGGTCAGAGACTGGTGACATGCCATAGGAGATGATAGGAGATGGTCAGAGACTGGTGACATGTCATAGGAGATGGCCAGAGACTGGGGTCATGCCATAGGAGATGGTCAGAGACTGGTGACATGCCATAGGAGATGGTCAGAGACTGGTGACATGCCATAGGAGATGATAGGAGATGGTCAGAGACTGGTGACATGTCATAGGAGATGGCCAGAGACTAGTGACATGTCATAGGAGATGGTCAGAGACTGGTGACATGCCATAGGAGATGGTCAGAGACTGGTGACATGCCATAGGAGATGATAGGAGATGGTCAGAGACTGGTGACATGCCATAGGAGATGGTCAGAGACTGGTGACATGCCATAGGAGATGATAGGAGATGGTCAGAGACTGGTGACATGTCATAGGAGATGGCCAGAGACTGGGGTCATGCCATAGGAGATGGTCAGAGACTGGTGACATGCCATAGGAGATGGTCAGAGACTGGTGACATGCCATAGGAGATGATAGGAGATGGTCAGAGACTGGTGACATGTCATAGGAGATGGCCAGAGACTAGTGACATGTCATAGGAGATGGTCAGAGACTGGTGACATGCCATAGGAGATGGTCAGAGACTGGTGACATGCCATAGGAGATGATAGGAGATGGTCAGAGACTGGTGACATGTCATAGGAGATGGCCAGAGACTAGTGACATGTCATAGGAGATGGTCAGAGACTGGTGACATGCCATAGGAGATGGTCAGAGACTGGTGACATGCCATAGGAGATGATAGGAGATGGTCAGAGACTGGTGACATGCCATAGGAGATGATAGGAGATGGTCAGAGACTAGTGACATGTCATAGGAGATGGTCAGAGACTGGTGACATGCCATAGGAGATGGTCAGAGACTGGGGCCATGCCATAGGAGATGATAGGAGATGGTCAGAGACTAGTGACATGTCATAGGAGATGGTCAGAGACTGGTGACATGCCATAGGAGATGGTCAGAGACTGGTGACATGCCATAGGAGATGATAGGAGATGGTCAGAGACTGGTGACATGCCATAGGAGATGGTCAGAGACTGGGGTCATGCCATAGGAGATGGTCAGATGTCAGTCTTTATGGACATTTTTTCCTGCAAATCCCATCTAACAATTTACATTAACAATAGAAGATTAAGCCACCGTTCACTTCAGCGCAATTTCAAAGCTGTAGATCAGTGCGATTTGGACCTCTGATTTCACTGCGGTTTGTGACTTCATTTAACAGAAGTCGCAATGAAATCGAAAAAAGTAGTGCAGGAACCTTTTTCAAAGTTGCCGCAACTTGAGTTGCAATGATTTGAACGGTTCCATTGTCAGCAATGAGGTGGAGTAGAACATCTCTTCATATAACCTTCCCCCCTCCCCGATATTACTTCACAGATACAACATGTACCCCTAATCTTCATATAACCTTTCCCCCTCCCCCGATATTACTTCACAGATACAACATGTACCCCTAATCTTCATATAACCTTCCCCCCTCCCCCAATATTACTTCACAGATACAACATGTACCCCTAATCTTCATATAACCTTCCCCCCCTCCCCCAATATTACTTCACAGATACAACATGTACCCCTAATCTTCATATAACCTTCCCCCCCTCCCCCAATATTACTTCACAGATACAACATGTACCCCTAATCTTCATATAACCTTCCCCCCTCCCCCGATATTACTTCACAGATACAACATGTACCCCTAATCTTCATATAACCTTCCCCCCCTCCCCCAATATTACTTCACAGATACAACATGTACCCCTAATCTTCATATAACCTTCCTCCCTCCCCCAACATGTACCCACCTCCGTTTTGCATTAGCGGTTGAGCATGAAGTATTTTGATATCTGTGGAGCACAACCCACTTATTTTTGGGTTCCATCCAAAAGTAAAATTCAGTTGGAGGTGAAGCCTATCAGTAATCTCTGGGTTTGTACAGATGGCTCGGGGTCTCGCCTTCATAGTCCCCGACCACCAACCTGTACATTATAAAATGGGATAAAGTTCTTTTAAAGCAGATTGGGACCCCCTCACAACCTCTGCAGTGCTGGGGAATGAAGTACCGAGGTCTCCTGAGAAAAGAAGGAACCGTTAGTTGGTATAACTTTCCAGCATCCACCAGTAGGTGGGGGTGTGGATCTTACCTTTGGTGGTGTGGATCTTACCTTGACAGTGATACAGTCCCCCAGGTAGAGGAGCCCGAGAAGACACAGAAGTCTGGTCCACATCTTGAGGTCCTGAGAAGGTTCTTCTGCTGGACTCCAGTGTCGGGTTTTTATACTTTGTGTGGAATCAGGAAGAAGATTTTCCTCCTATCACTGGTTGCAGTGGGACTTGGCACTCTGGGAGGTAACCATAAAACTTTACTATCTCTGATAGATGGGATGACTTTTATCAGCATCGCTGTCTATTGACTGAACCCGAGCCAAGAATAAACAACGCTTGTGTGAGAGAATCTCCTGAACAAATATCAGAACATCTTCCCATGTTTGTGGGTGTCTGTAGTCCAGAATAGGCAAGTAATGTATAAACTGGCTCAGTGCTTCTGGCAGGTTAGGCGATGCTGGTGTACCCACAGCATTCGTAAAGGATTCAGGCCAGTCGGTTATAATGTGTGCCTATACCATCTTCCAACAAACACATGCGTATATATTCCTGTTGTAGGATATATAGGGTTACAATGACCTTCTTTGTGTAAGAAACCATCCACATGGTTGTATTGTTACATTTCTTCTTCTGTTTTCTTTTTCCTGGCTGAAAAAGACATAAGAGAATGGATTCAGGAAGCCCGTGTTTTGCTGAGTGCACTATATATAATTTTTTGTGGAGTAGACACCTGCTTTGGCAAGGAGGGAACTCTATCTATGTATCCATGGCTGGTGGCTGCAGAGGGTAGGTTTTGGGCAGTGGATGGGTTCCAGTCGTTGGTGGCTGTGGGGGCAGGCATTGGCCAATAGTTCGGTTACAGTCTTTGGTGGTAGCAGTGGGCAGGCATTGGGCAGTGGATGGGTTCCAGTCTTTGGTGGCTGTGGTGGGCAAGCATTGGGCAGTGGATAGGTTCCAGTCTTTGGTGGCTGTGGCGGGCAGGCATTGGGCAGTGGATAGTTTCCATTCTCTGTAGCTGCAGCGGCAGGCATTGGGCAGTGGATAGGTCCAGTCTTTGGTAGCTACAATGGGCAGGCATTAGGCAGTGGATAGGTTCCAGTCTTTGGTGGCTGCAGTGGGCAGGCATTGGGCAGTGGATAGGTTCAAGTCTTTGGTGGCTGTGGTGGGCAGGCATTGGGCAGTGGATGAGTTCCAGTCTGGTGGCTGTGGTGGGCAGGCATTGGGCAGTAGATGGGTTCCAGTCTCTGGTGGCTGCAGCAGGCAGGCATTGGGCAGTGGATAGGTCCAGTCTTTGGTAGCTACAGCAGGCAGGCATTAGGCAGTGGATAGGTTCCAGTCTTTGGTGGCTGCAGCGGGCGGGCATTGGGCAGTGGATAGGTTCCAGTCTCTGGTGGCTGCATTGGGCAGTGGATAGGTTCCAGTCTCTGTGGCTGCAGCGGCAGGCATTGGGCAGTGGATGGGTTCCAGCCATAAATGATGGATCTATTCATTAGTATCGGGCAGGGGGGGAAGAAAGTTGTCACTTATCCAGCTTTCGTTCATTTTGATAAAGGTCAGTCTCTCCACTCTTGCAGCAGACAGCTTTGTACATTTGGGGTGGATGGCGCCACCTACCTCACGGAATACTCTTTCTGAGAGGACACTTGATGGTGGACAGGTGAGCAGCTGGATGGCAAACTGAGCCAGCTCAGGCCACTGGTCCAGTTTGCACACCCAGTAGTTCATGGGGTCGTAGCTCAGGTTGTCTGGGACCAGGGAACAGTCCAGGTAGGAGGTGACCATCTTTTCGAAATGTTGCTTATATCTTTGGTTGGATGGCTCAGTGTGTGGTGGTGGCTGGAAAAAAGTCTCCATCATGTCGAATAAACTGTAGTGGATGCTGCTGGTGCTACTGGTGCTGGTGATTTTGCTGAAGGTGTCGGAGTGATGGGGAAGCTGGGAGCGGAGAGGGGCCTCATCCTCAGGTAGAGGACTTATCGGTGTCTGCTCAGTGAAAGCAGCTGCAAGCAGACTGCAGAGTGTAGACTGGTAATGCCTGAGTTTTGTTTCCCTTTCAGAAGCTTCAAAAAATTTCCCCATCTTGCTCTTATAGCGGGGGTCCAGAAGTGTGGCCACCCAATAGTCATCCCTCTGTTTAATATCCATAATATGCATGTCACTCTGCAAACAAGTCAGCATGTAGCTGGCCATACCTGCCAGTGTTTCTGAGCCCATAGTCAATTCATTCCTCACCTCCCACTGGAATTCCTCATTGTGGTTATCGTCCTGGTCACCACTGGCACACCTGCTAGACAGGTGGTCAGCCTCATCCCCAACTGGCAATGACATTGCCTCCTCTTCCCCCTCTTTCAAAGGAATTGAAAGGCGAACCTTCTCTTCAGTCTTCGAATGTATGAAATGTTGACCTGCCTCATCATCCTCCATTTCCTCCTGTGCAGAGCCCCCCCCAAACGTTTCCCCATCAGATACACGGCAGCCAGTCAGATCCTGAACTTCATCTTCTTCTTCACCTTGCTGCATTAATGTCAGTGCCTTCTCCAGTATAAAGATGAGTGGGATGACATCGTTCAAGCCGCAGTTCTCCCGACTGACAAACCTGGTGGCCTCTTCAAAGGGTTTTAGAAGGTGACACACATCCCTGATCATCTGCCATTGGCCAGGATCAAACAAGCACACGTTGACTGCGTTGGTGCCATGGTGCATCATGTAGTCATCTACTGCTTTGCGTTGCTCATAGAGTCGGTCCAGCATCTGCAGGGTGGAATTCCATTGCATGGGGATGTCGCAGATAAGCTTGTGAAAAGGGAGGCCGTTCTGTCTCTGCAAGTCCAAGAGAGCATTTTTTGCAGCGTAAGATCTGCTGAAATGGGAGCAGACTTTCCTGGCCATGCCCAAGACATTTTCCAAACCTGGATAGTTTGTGAGAAATGAATGCACTGCTGAGTTTAGGATGTGAGTGAAGCTGGGGGAATTTTTCAGTTTCCCCATGCGCAGTGCAGTGGCTACACTCTTGGAATTGTCACTGACCACATTGCCCACATGAAGAAGGTGGGGGGAAAACCAACGGGCAATCTGTTGGTTGATACATGCCAGCAACTCGCCCGCCGTGTGACTTCTGTCCCCAAGGCTCATGAGGTGCAATATGGCACGGCAGCGCTTCACCTTACAGGTATGATAAGGAGGAAGACAAGTACTTGCTGGCTGTTTTGCTGTTGGCGATCGGGATTGGTCCTCTGAAGAAGATATGGAAGACAGGGACAAACGTCTCGTCTCAGAGCTTGACCTGGCCATTCGTGGTGGTGTTACCAGCTCCACCTCCTGCCCCTGTAAACACGATGCATTGTCACTGCTGGTTACTAAGTTGACCCAATGGGCTGTGAAAGCCAAGTACTGTTCTTGACTGTGGTTGCTGGTCCAGATTTCGGCAGTGGTGTGCACTGAGCTGCAAAGGGAGAAATCGAGGGAATGGGCGACGTTCTTGGTGACGTGAGCGTAGAGGGCAGGGATAGCCTTGTTAGAGAAGTAGTGGCTGCTTGGTATCCTCCATCGAGGCTGAGCACACTCCATGAGTTTATGAAAAGAGTTGGAATCCACTAGTTGGTACGGCAGCGACTGCATCACCAGCAATCTGGCTAGGTGAGCATTGAGTTGGCATACTAGCGGATGATTGGCAGCGTGTTTCTGTTTCCGTTCCAGACACTCCACAATGGATGGTTGGTGACTGTAGGGAGGTGGAGGAGAAGGGTTATGCTCTTGCTGCTGGTGGGAGTGAGGCTGACTGTGCATAGCCAAAGAGCCACTGGGGTCCAACTTGCTTTTAGTACTGGCCGTGTCGCCTTCTTCATCATCGCTACAACAGACAGCGGCGTCTTCCTGCCCCGAAGAGGCCTGGACGCTGTGGGTAAGAGCGGCAGTGGCAAACGATGAGGATGATGATGCTCTGTGGGTCTTGGATTGAAAACTGGACTGATTACGAGGAGGAAGGGCTTGGCGTTGTTGGCCACTGCACATCTCCCATAGGATGGTATGATGGCGTCGCATGTGCTGTATGAGCGCCGAAGTTCCCAAATGGGTCCCCGGACGGCCCCGGCTTAGCCTCTGCTCACATAAGTTGCATACGGCAACAGACACGTCTTCCGGGGATGTGGAGAAAAATTGCCAGACTGCCGAACCCCGTGCAGGACCACTGCCACTCCCTGATGTGCCATGGCTGGAACTTGTCCTGAGTCTGGCCCCCTGAGAGCGAGAGGCGAGGGCAGCATCACCGCTTCCAGAGCCTCGCATTGGTGTCATGGGGGTCGCTCCAGCACAGAACCCTGACACTTTCTTCTTCTTCGGGAAGGAGGAGGAGGGAAGGCTGGGATCTCTTTCTGTCAATTGGCAGCTCCCGGCAAGCTTCAGGCAAACACAATCAGCACACACTACACTGATTGCTAAGTGTAATCCCAGACCCGCCCCTCCACCAATCACAGTCTAGATGGCTCTGCACTCTGGGCAGTGGATTAACACAGCTATTGAAGTGTCTGCAGTGATGGGCTCCAGCAGCCATTTTGGGGGTGCTAGTATTATAAGTAACATCTGGACTATGAAGGGGAGAAGGGGGGATACAGAGAAAAGCTGAGAGTGGAGGGTGAGCGGACCTGGGAAGGGGCAGAGGAAGTGATATGGATTGTAAGGTGGATACGGTGATTGGAGCCGTATAAAACAGTTCAGTACTGGACCCGATACTTTATTATTTGCACTAAAGCTGGCCATAGATGGTAGAATTTCAAATGAAAATTCTTGGGAAAAGAAGGTTCTAAGAAAGTTTTTCCGTTTTTCTAATCGTTAGTGAGATTAAATTGACGAAGGAGCAGTTTGTAAATCTTTCTCGAACAAACTTTTAACAGTGAATGTGGTTTTTGTTCGGTAAAATCTTTCCATTCTTTCCAAAATCAAATGTGAAAAGTAAACAAAATCATTTAAACGACAAGCGAATGTTCTAAGAATTGTTTGTACGAATTTTTGTATACAAAGAATATTTGTTTGAATATCTATCGATCTACGGCCAGCTTAACATTTACGTATTCAGGACAAGCTTTCGGGATGTTCCCTTCTTCCCGGTACAAGCAGTGCTGAGCGCAGGCCCCAACAGTTTCTTCTAGCCCTCTCTGGTAATGTGGGGGAAGTCTAAAGAAAGACACATCAACTAAAGCCTCTTGTACCATGGCACCAATCTCTTCCACCATGGCACCAATCTCTTCCACCATGGCACCAATCTCCTCCACAATTGCACCAATCTCCTCCACCATGGAAGCGATCTCTTCCACTATGGCAGCAGTGTTTTGTAGTCTTGGGAACTTGGTACATGGCCTTATGTAACATGACCACAGTCTTCTGAATCTCTAGCAGAGATCCTTTCTATAGCCACCCTGCACACCCTCCCCAGTTGGTCCCACCCTACACACCCTCTTCAGTTGGTCCCACCATACACACCCTCCCCAGTTGGTCCCACCCTGCACACTCCTCCCCAATTGGTCCCACCCTGCACACCTTCCCCAGTTGGTCCCACCCTACACACCCTCCCCAGTTGGTCCCACCATACACACCCCTCCCCAGTTGGTCCCACCCTGCACACCCTCCCCAGTTGGTCCCACCCTACACACCTTCCCCAGTTGGTCCCACCCTACACACTCTCCTCATTTGGTCCCACCCTACACACCCTCCCCAGTTGGTCCCACCCTGCACACCCTCCCCAGTTGGTCCCACCCTACACACCTTCCCCAGTTGGTCCCACCATACACACCCTCCTCATTTGGTGCCACCCTACACACCCTCCCCAGTTGGTCCCACCATACACACCCTCCTCATTTGGTCCCACCCTACACACCCTCCCCAGTTGGTCCCACCATACACACCCTCCCCAGTTGGTCCCACCCTACACACCTTCCCCAGTTGGTCCCACCCTACACACCTTCCCCAGTTGGTCCCACCCTACACACCTTCCCCAGTTGGTCCCACCCTGCACACCCCTCCCCAGTTGGTCCCACCATACACACCCTCCTCATTTGGTCCCACCCTACACACCCTCCCCAGTTGGTCCCACCATACACACCCTCCCCAGTTGGTCCCACCCTACACACCTTCCCCAGTTGGTCCCACCCTGCACACCTTCCCCAGTTGGTCCCACCACACACACCCCTCCCCAGTTGGTCCCACCCTACACACCCTCCCCAGTTGGTCCCACCCTGCACACCTTCCCCAGTTGGTCCCACCCTACACACACTCCCCAGTTGGTCCAACCCTGAACACCCTCCCCAGTGGATTCCACCCTGAACACCCTCCCCAGTGGATTCCACCCTGAACACCCTCCCCAGTTGGTCCCACCATACACACCCTCCCCAGTTGGTTCCATCCTGAACACCCTCCCTAGTTGGTCCCATCCTGAACACCCTCCCCAGTTGGTTCCATCCTGAACACCCTCCCTAGTTGGTCCCATCCTGAACACCTTCCCCAGTTGGTCCCACCACACACACCCTCCCCAGTTGGTCCCACCCTGCACACCCCTCCCCAGTTGGTCCCACCCTGCACACCCTCCCCAGTTGGTCCCACTCTGCACACCTTCCCCAGTTGGTCCCACTCTGCACACCTTCCCCAGTTGGTCCCACCCTACACACCTTCCCCAGTTGGTCCCACCCTACACACCCTCCTCATTTGGTCCCACCCTACACACCCTCCCCAGTTGGTCCAACCCTGAACACCCTCCCCAGTTGGTCCCACCATACACACCCTCCCCAGTTGGTCCCACCCTACACACCTTCCCCAGTTGGTCCCACCCTGCACACCTTCCCCAGTTGGTCCCACCCTGCACACCCCTCCCCAGTTGGTCCCACCATACACACCCTCCTCATTTGGTCCCACCCTACACACCCTCCCCAATTGGTCCCACCATACACACCCTCCCCAGTTGGTCCCACCCTACACACCTTCCCCAGTTGGTCCCACCCTGCACACCTTCCCCAGTTGGTCCCACCACGCACACCCCTCCCCAGTTGGTCCCACCCTGCACACCCCTCCCCAGTTGGTCCCACTCTGCACACCTTCCCCAGTTGGTCCCACCCTGCACACCTTCCCCAGTTGGTTCCTACCCTACACACACTCCCCAGTTGGTCCAACCCTGAACACCCTCCCCAGTGGATTCCACCCTGAACACCCTCCCCAGTTGATTCCACCCTGAACACCCTCCCCAGTTGGTCCCACCCTGCACACCCTCCCCAGTTGGTCCCACCCTGCACACCCTCCCCAGTTGGTCCCACCCTGCACACCCTCCCCAGTTGGTCCCACCCTACACACCTTCCCCAGTTGGTCCCACCGTACACACCCTCCCCAGTTGGTCCCACCATACACACCCTCCTCATTTGGTCCCACCCTACACACCCTCCCCAGTTGGTCCCACCATACACACCCTCCTCATTTGGTCCCACCCTACACACCCTCCCCAGTTGGTCCCACCATACACACCCTCCCCAGTTGGTCCCACCCTACACACCTTCCCCAGTTGGTCCCACCCTACACACCCTCCCCAGTTGGTCCCACCATACACACCCTCCTCATTTGGTCCCACCCTACACACCCTCCCCAGTTGGTCCCACCATACACACCCTCCTCATTTGGTCCCACCCTACACACCCTCCCCAGTTGGTCCCACCATACACACCCTCCCCAGTTGGTCCCACCCTACACACCTTCCCCAGTTGGTCCCACCCTGCACACCTTCCCCAGTTGGTCCCACCACACACACCCCTCCCCAGTTGGTCCCACCCTGCACACCCTCCCCAGTTGGTCCCACCCTGCACACCCTCCCCAGTTGGTCCCACTCTGCACACCTTCCCCAGTTGGTCCCACCCTGCACACCTTCCCCAGTTGGTCCCACCCTACACACACTCCCCAGTTGTTCCAACCCTGAACACCCTCCCCAGTGGATTCCACCCTGAACACCCTCCCCAGTTGATTCCACCCTGAACACCCTCCCCAGTTAGTCCCACCATACACACCCTCCCCAGTTGGTTCCATCCTGAACACCCTCCCTAGTTGGTCCCATCCTGAACACCCTCCCCAGTTGGTCCCACCCTGCACACCTTCCCCAGTTGGTCCCACCCTGCACACCCCTCCCCAGTTGGTCCCACCATACACACCCTCCTCATTTGGTCCCACCCTACACACCCTCCCCAGTTGGTCCCACCCTACACACCTTCCCCAGTTGGTCCCACCCTGCACACCTTCCCCAGTTGGTCCCACCACACACACCCCTCCCCAGTTGGTCCCACCCTGCACACCCTCCCCAGTTGGTCCCACTCTGCACACCTTCCCCAGTTGGTCCCACCCTGCACACCTTCCCCAGTTGGTCCCACCCTACACACACTCCCCAGTTGGTCCAACCCTGAACACCCTCCCCAGTGGATTCCACCCTGAACACCCTCCCCAGTTGATTCCACCCTGAACACCCTCCCCAATTGGTCCCACCATACACACCCTCCCCAGTTGGTCCCATCCTGAACACCCTCCCCAGTTGGTCCCACCCTGCACACCTTCCCCAGTTGGTCCCACCACACACACCCTCCCCAGTTGGTCCCACCCTGCACACCCCTCCCCAGTTGGTCCCACCCTGCACACCTTCCCCAGTTGGTCCCACTCTGCACACCTTCCCCAGTTGGTCCCACCCTACACACACTTCCCAGTTGTTCCAACCCTGAACACCCTCCCCAGTGGATTCCACCCTGAACACCCTCCCCAGTTGATTCCACCCTGAACACCCTCCCCAGTTAGTCCCACCATACACACCCTCCCCAGTTGGTTCCATCCTGAACACCCTCCCTAGTTGGTCCCATCCTGAACACCCTCCCCAGTTGGTCCCACCCTGCACACCTTCCCCAGTTGGTCCCACCACACACACCCTCCCCAGTTGGTCCCACCCTGCACACCCTCCCCAGTTGGTCCCACCCTGCACACCTTCCCCAGTTGGTCCCACCACACACACCCTCCCCAGTTGGTCCCACCCTGCACACCTTCCCCAGTTGGTCCCACCACACACACCCCTCCCCAGTTGGTCCCACCCTGCACACCCTCCCCAGTTGGTCCCACTCTGCACACCTTCCCCAGTTGGTCCCACCCTACACACCTTCCCCAGTTGGTCCCACCCTACACACCCTCCTCATTTGGTCCCACCCTACACACCCTCCCCAGTTGGTCCAACCCTGAACACCCTCCCCAGTTGGTCCCACCCTACACACCTTCCCCAGTTGGTCCCACCCTGCACACCTTCCCCAGTTGGTCCCACCCTGCACACCCCTCCCCAGTTGGTCCCACCATACACACCCTCCTCATTTGGTCCCACCCTACACACCCTCCCCAGTTGGTCCCACCCTACACACCTTCCCCAGTTGGTCCCACCCTGCACACCTTCCCCAGTTGGTCCCACCACACACACCCCTCCCCAGTTGGTCCCACCCTGCACACCCTCCCCAGTTGGTCCCACTCTGCACACCTTCCCCAGTTGGTCCCACCCTGCACACCTTCCCCAGTTGGTCCCACCCTACACACACTCCCCAGTTGGTCCAACCCTGAACACCCTCCCCAGTGGATTCCACCCTGAACACCCTCCCCAGTTGATTCCACCCTGAACACCCTCCCCAGTTGGTCCCACCATACACACCCTCCCCAGTTGGTCCCATCCTGAACACCCTCCCTAGTTTGTCCCATCCTGAACACCCTCCCCAGTTGGTCCCACCCTGCACACCTTCCCCAGTTGGTCCCACCACACACACCCTCCCCAGTTGGTCCCACCCTGCACACCCCTCCCCAGTTGGTCCCACCCTGCACACCTTCCCCAGTTGGTCCCACCACACACACCCTCCCCAGTTGGTCCCACCCTGCACACCCCTCCCCAGTTGGTCCCACCCTGCACACCCTCCCCAGTTGGTCCCACTCTGCACACCTTCCCCAGTTGGTCCCACTCTGCACACCTTCCCCAGTAGGTCCCACCCTACACACCTTACCCAGTTGGTCCCACCCTACACACCCTCCTCATTTGGTCCCACTCTGCACACCCTCCCCAGTTGGTCCCACCCTGCACACCCCTCCCCAGTTGGTCCCACCCTGCACACCCTCCCCAGTTGGTCCCACTCTGCACACCTTCCCCAGTTGGTCCCACCCTACACACCTTCCCCAGTTGGTCCCACCCTACACACCCTCCTCATTTGGTCCCACTCTGCACACCTTCCCAAGTTGGTCCCACCCTACACACCTTCCCCAGTTGGTCCCACCCTACACACCCTCCTCATTTGGTCCCACCCTACACACCCTCCCCAGTTGGTCCAACCCTGAACACCCTCCCCAGTTGGTCCCACCCTACACACCTTCCCCAGTTGGTCCCACCCTGCACACCTTCCCCAGTTGGTCCCACCCTGCACACCCCTCCCCAGTTGGTCCCATCCTGAACACCCTCCCCAGTTGGTCCCACCCTACACACCCTCCCCAGTTGGTCCCACCATACACACCCTCCCCAGTTGGTCCCACCCTACACACCTTCCCCAGTTGGTCCCACCCTGCACACCTTCCCCAGTTGGTCCCACCACACACACCCCTCCCCAGTTGGTCCCACCCTGCACACCCTCCCCAGTTGGTCCCACTCTGCACACCTTCCCCAGTTGGTCCCACCCTGCACACCTTCCCCAGTTGGTCCCACCCTACACACACTCCCCAGTTGGTCCAACCCTGAACACCTTCCCCAGTGGATTCCACCCTGAACACCCTCCCCAGTTGATTCCACCCTGAACACCCTCCCCAGTTGGTCCCACCATACACACCCTCCCCAGTTGGTCCCATCCTGAACACCCTCCCTAGTTTGTCCCATCCTGAACACCCTCCCCAGTTGGTCCCACCCTGCACACCTTCCCCAGTTGGTCCCACCACACACACCCTCCCCAGTTGGTCCCACCCTGCACACCCCTCCCCAGTTGGTCCCACCCTGCACACCCTCCCCAGTTGGTCCCACTCTGCACACCTTCCCCAGTTGGTCCCACTCTGCACACCTTCCCCAGTTGGTCCCACCCTACACACCTTCCCCAGTTGGTCCCACCCTACACACCCTCCTCATTTGGTCCCACCCTACACACCCTCCCCAGTTGGTCCAACCCTGAACACCCTCCCCAGTTGGTCCCATCCTGAACACCCTCCCCAGTTGGTCCATCCTGAACACCCTCCCCAGTTGGTCCCATCCTGAACACCCTCCCCAGTTGGTCCCATCCTGAACACCCTCCCCAGTTGGTCCCATCCTGAACACCCTCCCCAGTTGGTCCATCCTGAACACCCTCCCCAGTTGGTCCCATCCTGAACACGCTTTCCCAGTTGCTCTTTAGCTGGGAAAAAATTTCAGGTCTTTATTTTTAAGTGTGTCCCCATTGGACAGATTTGCTTAATTCTCCCGAATGGTCACCAGTACATGCATTTTCCTTTTACATAACTACAGCAGGTCCTGATTTCCATCACTGGAGCCTGGAAGTAGGAACATGGCATAACAAACACAAACAGCCAGAATGAGTGAATTTTTGTCATCATTTTATTTTGTATACAGAATTTCCAGCTTATTATTGATTTGTTCAATCAGTAGACGAAGGTTTCAGAGCGTTCATCGTTCATCGAGGAGGAGGAGGTGATGGACAGGTCGGCACTACGTACATCGGCAGGCCGGGTGGGCGCAGAGCTCACACTCATCTATGTTGGCACAAATTTTGGCTGAAAACAAAACACAAAATGTCATAATTAGGGGGGCCAGGAGATATTAAAAAATGCTTGTCTGGTCCTACTGCAAAAACAAGTGAGAGTAGAGAGGAGGGTGCAGGGATGGGGTGGCGGTAGAGAGGAGGGTGCAGGGATGGGGTGGCGGTAGAGAGGAGGGTACAGGGATAGGGTGGCAGTAGAGAGGAAGATGCAGGAATGGGGAGTAGTGGAGAGGAAGGTGCAGGGATGGGGAGTAGTGGAGAGGAAGGTGCAGGGATGGGGAGTAGTGGAGAGGAAGGTGCAGGGATGGTGTGGGTGAGGAAAGGAGGTCACAGGAGGGAGGTGGAAGAAGAGAGGACGGTGTAGAAATGGGAAGACAGAAGAGAGGAGGGTGCAGGAGTTAGGTGGAAGAAGAGAGGTGTGTCTAGGAATTTAGGTAGTAGAAGAGAGGAAGGTGTGGGAATAGGGGGTAGAAAAAAGGAAGGTGTGCATGGGGGTGCAGGGGGGGGGGTAGAGAGGAGTTTGTAGGGGTGGATTGTAAGAGGAGAGGAGTGAAGAGTGCAGTAATGGGGAGGATGGTGTGGAAATGGGAGGACAGGAGACACTAAATGGAGGGGAGGTGGAGGCCCCGAGCATACAGAATTTTTAATGTAAATGGTGCTCAGAGGTGTCCCCGGTCTTCTAGGACCCGAGAGCCCCCCTCACATAACTAGAGGGCTTGTACTATGGGGTCAATCTGAGTGTGCCTAACGGCGTCTTGTGGGACTGTAGGGAGGATTATGGGAGCTGTATCAGTTCTATGTCAGTAAGAAGAAGATACATTACAGATCTCTGTCAGGATCTTCATGACCAGTTGGTGGTCTCCAGTCTGGCACAGTTCCTGGAACTCTTTGGGCAGTCCTGGGTTCTTACACATTGACATACCGTGGATTTTATTTTCATCAGATTTCACATTCTGACTCTTATATAAAATATCTTTGTACTTCTTCACTGACTCCAGAGGAAAGGTGTGATCTCCAACCTATGAGGAAGTGATATTGTTACTGACCAGCGTCTAAAAGAACAACAGAGACAAGACATGATCATCTGTCCTATCTGTCCTCCATAGGTGTGTTATCACCCTGTACCAGCTCTTCCATGACTGTGGGCTGAGCTCACATCCTGAATATGGGTGGCTTGTCCCTCTCTCCAGACCTGAATAACTATATATACTATGGGCTCAATTCACAAATCTAACACTCTAGAAAGAGGACTCTTATTTACAAAAAAAGTTATTTTCAGTCCAGTAAAATGTAGAAGATACAGTCACACAGCTAAAATAAAGTTCTGTATCCTTGTTTTGAATCTTTGTGAATTTAGTCCTATGTATTAAACCATGTATATGGTCAGAGGATCACTAGGCACATATTGGGGTTCTTTCAACCAATACAAACGCAATGTTCCCCACGCACACATTCAAGAAACCGTCTGTTTAGTGATGCTGGGTGCTGTAATGACCATGGGCTGGAAACCGTGGATGACCAAAGTGAAGAAAATGTCATTAGCTCACCAAGGATTCCTCGAAAGGGTCCAAAGCTTTATTCCATGGTCACATGATAAATTTACAGCAACGTTTCAAAGCCACACAGGGCCCCTTTGTCAGGCAAATCACTTGCCTGGCGATGGGGCCCTGCTTGGCTCCGAAACTTTGCTGTAAATTTATCATGTGACCATGGAATAAAGATTTGGACCCTTTCGAGGAATCCTTGGTGAGCTAATGACATTTTCTTCACTTCTATCAACCAATACAACGCCAAATCAATCATTCTCCCCCTCGGGTGCTTTCCTAGGAGGACACAGTTTCAGCTCAGAACATTAACCTACGCTCTCTTTGTGGATGGCATAATGAAGCCCGGAGAAATGTTTGATTCGTCGTCTATTTCCCTCGCATTATATAAAGTGGAAGCTTTGTGGTGCATTGATAGGTAGAGATGAACTTCCTATGGCCTAGCTTGGTGGTTTGTAGTGTAGATCTGGGTGCCATGTCTGTATTGTAAATAGTAGAAGAAGAAGACATGTGGTACCATGGGTCATGGATCTGATTAACTATTTCTCCAAACCAGCAGAGAGGTCCCCAGGGACCAGACACCGCCCCGTCCCCATGTGATACAACACAAATATTGGGGCTCATCCATTATACAGTGAATAGAGAAGGACGAAGTGATGATAGATTGTGTTGTTATGATTCTGTCATTAGCTTCTCCTTTTCCTGACATATTAATCTTTTGCTGGGTGATGATTAATAGTGAACGGCATTTTGTAGCATTTATAATTATTACTGTTGATCGTATACCTCTTATCTAATCTCATTGTTTTGAGTTATGTGCCGACATCTGAATAGCTGGAGATTGTTCCATCTGGTTTACCAGCTGCTGCCCGTGACTGACACGGAATGGGGCATCCAATGGGCTCTCCAATAAGGGATGTCCCGGCTTGTGACTCCGAGGGGAGAAGGATTCGCACCTTCACAGAACATTGGTTTTTATGAAATATCCTCATCGCTGGACATCGTCTACTTGGACCACTTGGCTTCTGTACTCTTTGGACTCTTCAGACTTGGGGCTGACATGAAATTTCTCCACTCGTGGCCCCGGTCTGGGTGTATCATACATACAAGTCTATGTGGCCGGTACAGAGGAGTCTGGGTGCGGGTGGACCTCAAGGTGAGAACTGTGTGGTGACTATAGATATTGAGGGGCTCGGTGTTTGTAGGCAGTTTATTACATGACCCCAGCATTTCTCACCCGGGTTTCTCTCACCAGCTGCCCTCTCGGGGTTCCTCCTTCTTTATCAGTAGATGGATTTCTAGTATTATTAGTTTCATTATTATTAATAGATACTCCCAGACTCTAAAGAAATGATAAGTGAAGCTTCTGGTAGGACATGTTGATTTCCACTCCCAGGTACACAATAGGGTTTTCTTTTGCTGTATTATAACTCAGATCTTCATTGTACAGTTTTGGGGTTTTGTCCATTCCTTCTGGAGCTTCTGTGTGAAGTATTGCTGGGGTGTTTATTCTATCTGATGTCAGTATACCTTTTCCTGTACCAAGAGAAATGGAGGGGGGGGGGGTGGTCGCCATGCCTGCTTTGCTTTTAGAAATGCTGGTTGCCTGGCTGTGTCTGGTAGTGCTGCTCTCTGAGTCATAGACCTGGGGAAGGCCTTCAGAAAGTCAGAGAACAATCAGAACTTGTATCGGGACCGGCTCCAGGTCAGTGACCCAAAATACAGTGAATACAAAACATCAGCTGGACACGTAAGTGGTATTTTCAGGAGAGGACAGCGATGGGCGGCTCATTTATCTATGTCATGATGGGTTCCTTGTGTGCGTTGTCAGATTGTGGTTGTCGGAGAGATGGGGATGAGTGAAGAGGACTGAGACTTGGCTCCCTGGATGCAGCTTCTGGTCTGTGATACCCGGGGCTCCAGCAACACCCAACATCAGGTGCTGGGCAGTAATCTGTGACTCCAGTTACTGCGCAACTGTCTGTCCTGTGATACCAATGATGGGGCACTATTCCTCCCACTGACACCAATGATGAGGCACTATTCCTCCCACTGATACCAATGATGGGGCACTTATTACTCCCACTGACACCAATGATGGGGAACTATTCCTGCTACTGACACCAACAATGGGACACTATTCCTCCCACTGATACCAATGATGGGGCACTATTCTTCCCACTGATACCAATGATGGGGCACTATTCTTCCCACTGACACCAATAATGGGAGACTTTTCCTGCATTATTACTAACACCAATGATGGGGCAATATTCCTCCCACTGACACCAATGATGGGGCACTATTCCTCTACTGATACCAATGATGGGGCACTATTCCTCCCACTGATACCAATGATGGGGCACTATTCTTCCCACTGACACCAATAATGGGAGACTTTTCCTCCATTATTACTGACACCAATGATGGGGCACTATTCCTCTACTGATACCAATGATGGGGCACTATTCCCCCCATTGACACCAACAATGGAGAACAATTTCTCCCACTGATTCCAGTCATGGGGAATTTTCTACTTCCACCGGCTGCAGTCTGGCCCCCTCAAAGTCTGAAGGACAGTAAACTGGCCCTTTGTTTGGAGAGTTTGGAGACCCCTACCCTAGTGTATAGACCCTCGCAGTGTGTAAAGCCCAGATCTTACCTCCACAATGACGGAGTCAGCCACATAGAGGAACACGAGAAGACACAGCAGTTTGGTCCACATCTTGAGGTCCTCGGCTGGTGTTGTCTCCAAGACTCTGGTATCAGCTTTATAAGCAATGTGTCTGAGCAGGAAGAAGCTTGTCCTCTTCTCATTGGCCACAGTTTTCATTAGGTGACACCAACAACGTTTACTGACTGATGAATAATCTGTCATTGATTGGTAAGACTTGGTATGACGGAGCCGTGCACACAATCAATACTGAACACAAGGTGGTTCTCCCGGGAGCGACATTTATCTTCAGCTGGAAGGTCATGCCAACATATAATCTGTCTCTAGGCAGCTCCCCACAAACCTCACAGACACCCCAAATAATTACCCCCCATAACCACCCTCCACTACCCACACTGATAGGATGTAATAGAGCCGGGCAGATGGGTAGAACCCTGCAAAGTGCCCTATGAAGAGACCGTTTTATGATGACGGAGGGCCGGTGTCAAGGGGCTTTCTTTAGTCAGCTGCCCTCCCTGTGCGGTTCAATAATTTAAGGCGGCATGAAACCAGAAACGTCATATATTGCAGCTTACCAATCATTAGATGTGGCGGCTGCATTCCTTTTCTTTTTACCCTCTGTTTTCACCTGGTGATCAGGCCAGTAACACACCTCTTGTATTAGAGCACCCCTCCCCGGTTGAAGGAGCACAGGGGGCACCTTTGGACAGCAGCATTATCAGTCTGGGGGGGGATCATTAGTTGTACTAGCAGATTTAGATACACTAACAAACTGAAGCCAAACTCCACCCACCACTTTATGATCAGTGACAGTTTTGTTCCTTTTGGGCTAAAGGGTGCACATGAATACATTAAAGCTGATTACTATAAGCAGCCCTGTCGGTGTAAAATGGTGTTAAAGGATTGTCTCATCCTAACTGCCACATCTGCAGGACAGCTTATTCGGTTGAAAAACAACAGACTTACTGGCAGGATCACTAGGTGAAAATAAAGGAAGGAAAACAAATGCAGCCATCACATCTGAGAATTGGAAAGCTGCAATATAAGAAATGTTTGTTTTTGGGTTTAATACCACTTTAGGAAGGACTCTGCAGGTCAAATGTGCCCATCAAGGAGCTCCGAATGATCTTACAATGTCCCTGAAAGCACCACACAAGGCCTCCATCTTTATTGTACCGTTCTTCATGTCATTGCAGTTACCTTCATTTGTTATGAACAGATGGGACCCCCAGAACTAACTTCCATTCCTGGGGAGTGTCAGGGTCACACTGGCATCATGTAATCCTTCTATTGTGTTTTTGGAGAGTGGTGGAGACAGATCGGAGGAACCCTGACTTCTGTCCACCACGAAGGAGGTCATTTCCCAGCACATGGCAAACAGGAGAAACATTAGAGAAAAGCCCCCTGAAATCCACTCTTTGCTCTTCTCTGGTAACCAGTTAGGTCCAGGCAGTCCTTGTCTCAGGTCTAATGTACACAGAAGGGTCCTTATATCATGAAGAACTTTGGAGAAATGCAGAAAGTGTGCTGCTCTGTACCATTAGACTGGTCCTCTTACTGCAGCCCAGGGACCTATGTCACGTATACATCAGAACACGTCTGTATGGTATAGCAGGATGTCTGCTGACCTGCATTGGCGGTTTTGACTTTACTGCTTTTCTTGGGTATGTTTGATGGCCAGTGTTATCAATGCTACAACCATAAACCTTATCTCCAAGGTGCAATATTCTGCTCTATTGGCTTGGAAGGCTTGTTAGCCGGTCAATAAAGGGAAAAGTTCCAGATCATCCTCAGATATCTGGCATTGATCCCACAAAGAAAATCCCTTTCAAAGTTCAGTAAACATGCCTATAATGATGTGAGTAAAGACACCCCATGAGGTCTTCTGCAGTGGTCTGAGTACAGACACCCCTGTGAGGTCTACCGTGGTGGTCTGAGTAAGGACACCCCTGAGATGTCTCCTGTGGTGGTCTGAGTAAAGACACCCCTGTGATCTGGTTACAGAGCATGGGGAGATGGCGAAGGTATTGAATTTATTCTTCTCCTCAGTATTTACGAGTGAATTGGGGGGCTTCAGTAACCAAAACTGCAGTGTTTATCCTCAGGACACAACACGGGAAGCACCTACATGGTTAACAGAGGACGGAATTAAAATTAGACTTGAGAAACTTAACATTAATAAATCACCGGGACCAGATGGCTTGCATCCGAGGGTACTTAGGGAACTCAGTCAAGTAATTGCCAGACCGTTGTTCCTAATTTTTACAGACAGTCTACTGACTGGAATGGTACCAGCTGATTGGAGAAAAGCCAATGTAACACCAATATTTAAAAAACGCCCAAAATACATCCCTGGGAATTACAGACCAGTTAGCCTAACATCAATAGTATGTAAACTCTTGGAGGGGATGATAAGGGACTATATACAAGATTTTAGTAATAAGAATGATATCATTAGCAGTAATCAGCATGGATTCATGAAGAATCGTTCTTGCCAAACCAATCTATTAACCTTCTATGAGGAGGTGAGTTGCCATCTAGATAAAGGAAGGCCCGTAGACGTGGTGTATCTGGATTTTACAAAAGCATTTGACACAGTTCCCCATAAACGTTTACTGTACAAAATAAGGTCCGTTGGCATGGACCATAGGGTGAGTACATGGATTGAAAACTGGCTACAAGGGCGAGTTCAGAGGGTGGTGATAAATGGGGAGTACTCAGAATGGTCAGGGGTGGGTAGTGGGGTCCCCCAGGGTTCTGTGCTGGGACCAATCCTATTTAATTTGTTCATAAACGATCTGGAGGATGGGATAAACAGTTCAATCTCTGTATTTGCAGACGATACTAAGCTAAGCAGGGCAATAACTTCTCCGCACTCCGCAGGATGTGGAAACCTTGCAAGAAGATCTGAACAAATGAATGGGGGAGGGGCAACTACATGGCTAATGAGGTTCAATGTAGAAAAATGTAAAATAATGTATTTGGGTGGTAAAAATCTGAAGTCAATCTATAGACTGGGGGGAGAACCTCTGGGGGGATCTAGGATGGAAAAGGACCTGGGGGTCCTAGTAGATGATAGGCTCAGCAATGACATGCAATGCCAAGCTGCTGCTAACAAAGCTAACAGAATATTGGCATTAAAAAGGGGATCAACTCCAGAGATAAAACGATAATTCTCCCGCTCTACAAGACTCTGGTCCGGCCGCACCTAGAGTATGATGTCCAGTTCTGGGCACCAGTCCTCAGGAAGGAGTTCCTCATTATCAACTCTGAATGTCACTGCGATCTCACCGTATTCTCTGATGGAAAGTTTGGAATTATCAGAAATTTTCCGGTATCATGAAAGTTACTCATTAACAGCCGATGAAAGAGAAGCCACTGCGAGTTAATTAACAACAATCGTCTGATGAAAGGTCACATCTTCCCATATATCAAACCTCTCCGAGTCACACACATACAGAGGCTAAATACTGGCCTCCATCCGGGGGACACCAGCCAATACCAACCTCCACCCGGGGGAACCGAGCCAGTACCAACCTCCACCCGGGGGAACCGAGCCAATACCAACCTCCACCCGGGGGACACCAGCCAATACCGACTTCCACCCAGGGTAACCGAGCCAATACCAACCTCCACCTGGGGGGACAAAGCCAATACTGACCTTCACCCGGGGGAACCAAGTCAATACTGGTCTCCACCCGGGGGACACCAGACAATAGCAACCTCCATCCAGGGGAACTGAGCCAATACCAACCTCCACCCAGGGGGACACAAGCCATTACTGGCCTCCACCCCAGGGCACACAAGCCAATACCGGTGTTCACTCCACTGGAAAACCAGCCAATACTGGCCTCCACACGGGGAACACAAGCCAACACCGTCCTCCACTTGGGGAACACAAGCCAATCCTGGCCTCCACCCAGGGAACACAAGCCAATCCTGGCCTTCATCCGGGGAACACAAGCCAATTCTGACCTCCACCCGGGGAAACACAAACCAATACCGACCTGCACCCGGGGAACACAAGCCAATACCGGCCTTCACCCGGGGGACACCAGCCAATATCCACCTGTGGGACACCAGTCACTACCGTCCTCCAACTTAGGGAAACCAAGCCAATACCAATCTCCACCCGGGGACACCAGTCACTACCGGCCTCCACCTAGAGAACACAAGCCAATATTGGTCTCCACCCGGGGAACACAAGCCAATACCGACCTCCACCCGGGGGACACAAGCCAATGCTGGTCTCCACCCGGGGAACACAAGCCAATACCTACCTCCACTCACGGAACAGAAGCCAATACTGGCCTCCACCCAGAGAACACAAGCCAATACCGGCCTCCACCTGGGGGACTAAAGCCAATACCAACCTCCATCCGGGGGATACCAGCCGATACCGACTTCCACCCGGGGGTCAATACTGGCCTCAACCCGGGGGGACACAAGCCAATACTGACCTCCGCCTGGGGGAACCAAGCCAATACCAACCTCCACCCGGGGAACACAAGTCAATACTGATCTTCACCCAGGGAACACAAGCCAATACCTACCTCCACCTGCGGAACAGAAGCCAATACCGGCCTCCACCCAGAGAACACAAGCCAATAATGGCCTCCACCCGGGGGACAAAAGCCAATATCGGCCTCCACCTGGGGAACACATGCCAGAGCCAACACAGAAGCCTCACAAGAGACTTGTCAGCAATGGAGGCTGAGTATTACTTCTGATTCTGTACAGCCTGCTTTGTGATCCAGGCCCTCCTGCCAGACACCACCCCCAGACTGTGACTGGACAATGTCGGAGCAGGCAGGGCAGTACGGGACTTGGACCCCGTCTATGGGAGGAGCTTGGAGGATCTTTGCAATTGGCCAGAATCTGAAGGTGTTGTGATGGTAGAAGGCCCAGGGGAGGCTAGAGTTCTCCTTTATCCCCCATATGCTGCTGAAGTAAACAGAGTTTATGAGCCATAAAGATTGGTATCTGCTGATAAGCTCTCCCCACCAGGTGGCCCATGTAATCCATCATCACCTAGAAATCATTAATTCTTCCGCCATAAACTACATTTATTGCCGGAGAATGTACCGAGATGTCCCATATTTACTGTCCTCATCCCTCCACCTCTGGCGAAACTCCAAACCCGCCTGCGTAGATTGTCAGCTCCGGGGTAAACATTGGAGATGTATAAATCATCACAAAAATATATCACCTCTCTGGTTCCAGTGCTGCCCCCTACAGGCTGCCATTATATACAGCTCAGTGCTGCCCCCTACAGGCTGTCATTATATACAGCTCAGTGCTGCCCCCTACAGGCTGCCATTATATACAGCTCAGTGCTGTCCCCAACAGGCTGTCATTATATACAGCTCAGTGCTGCCCCCTACAGGCTGCCATTATATACAGCTCCGTGCTGTCCACTACAGGCTGTCATTATATACAGCTCAGTGCTGCCCCCTACAGGCTGTCATTATATACAGCTCAGTGCTGTCCCCTACAGGCTGTCATTATATACAGCTCAGTGCTGTCCCCAACAGGCTGTCATTATATACAGCTCAGTGCTGCCCCCTACAGGCTGTCATTATATACAGCTCAGTGCTATCCCCTACAGGCTGTCATTATATACAGCTCAGTGCTGTCCCCTACAGGCTGTCATTATATACAGCTCAGTGCTGCCCCCTACAGGCTGTCTTTATATACAGCTCAGTGCTGCCCCCTACAGGCTGTCATTTTATACAGCTCAGTGCTGCCCCCTACAGGCTGTCATTATATACAGCTCAGTGCTGCCCCCTACAGGCTGTCATTATATACAGCTCAGTGCTGCCCCCTACAGGCTGTCATTATATACAGCTCAGTGCTGTCCCCTACAGGCTGCCATTATATACAGCTCAGTGCTGTCCACTACAGGCTGCCATTATATACAGCTCAGTGCTGTCCACTACAGGCTGTCATTATATACAGCTCAGTGCTGCCCCCTACAGGCTGTCATTATATACAGCTCAGTGCTGCCCCCTACAGGCTGCCTTTATATACAGCTCAGTGCTGCCTCCTACAGGCTGTCATTATATACAGCTCAGTGCTGCCCCCTACAGGCTGCCTTTATATACAGCTCAGTGCTGCCTCCTACAGGCTGTCATTATATACAGCTCAGTGCTGTCCCCTACAGGCTGTCATTATATACAGCTCAGTGCTGCCCCCTACAGGCTGCCTTTATATACAGCTCAGTGCTGCCCCCTACAGGCTGTCATTATATACAGATCAGTGCTGTCCCCAACAGGCTGTCATTATATACAGCTCAGTGCTGCCTCCTACAGGCTGTCATTATATACAGCTCAGTGCTGCCCCCTACAGGCTGTCATTATATACAGCTCAGTGCTATCCCCTACAGGCTGCCATTATATACAGCTCAGTGCTATCCCCTACAGGCTGCCTTTATATACAGCTCAGTGCTGCCCCCTACAGGCTGCCTTTATATACAGCTCAGTGCTGCCTCCTACAGGCTGTCATTATATACAGCTCAGTGCTGCCCCCTACAGGCTGTCATTATATACAGCTCAGTGCTGCCCCCTACAGGCTGTCATTATATACAGCTCAGTGCTATCCCCTACAGGCTGCCTTTATATACAGCTCAGTGCTGCCTCCTACAGGCTGTCATTATATACAGCTCA
Organism: Aquarana catesbeiana; assembly: GCF_042186555.1. Lineage (NCBI taxonomy): Eukaryota > Metazoa > Chordata > Amphibia > Anura > Ranidae > Aquarana > Aquarana catesbeiana. The sequence continues at coordinate 1,633,287 of NC_133333.1, read as the reverse complement.
GTGCTGCCCCCTACAGGCTGTCATTATATACAGCTCAGTGCTGCCTCCTACAGGCTGTCATTATATACAGCTCAGTGCTGCCCCCTACAGGCTGTCATTATATACAGCTCAGTGCTGCCTCCTACAGGCTGTCATTATATACAGCTCAGTGCTGCCCCCTACAGGCTGTCATTATATACAGCTCAGTGCTGCCCCCAACAGGCTGTCATTATATACAGCTCAGTGCTATCCCCTACAGGCTGTCATTATATACAGATCAGTGCTGCCTCCTACAGGCTGTCATTATATACAGCTCAGTGCTGCCCCCTACAGGCTGTCATTATATACAGCTCAGTGCTGCCCCCTACAGGCTGTCATTATATACAGCTCAGTGCTGTCCACTACAGGCTGTCATTATATACAGCTCAGTGCTATCCCCTACAGGCTGTCATTATATACAGATCAGTGCTGCCTCCTACAGGCTGTCATTATATACAGCTCAGTGCTGCCCCCTACAGGCTGTCATTATATACAGCTCAGTGCTGCCCCCTACAGGCTGTCATTATATACAGCTCAGTACTGCCTCCTACAGGCTGTCATTATATACAGCTCAGTACTGCTGGTTGGGGGGTCCTGATGGTGACAATAGGGGGCCCGTCTGTATAATGTGAGCTGATACAACCAACTTCTACTCTCTAATACAAGTTACACAATGATGGAAATCCTGGCGCCTGTTCACAAATGTCTGACATCTGTTCTCCCACATGATGGCAGCAGAGCTCCTCCCCGTCCTCTACTCTGGATGAAAGTTCCTCCAGCATTACTCATATGAAGGGGGGGTGTGAAGATTTCCATGGGGGGTGAAGATTTCCATGGGGGGGGTGAAGATTTCCATGGGGGGGGGGTGAAGATTTCCATTGGAGGGGGGAGTGAAGATTTCCATGGGAGGGGGGAGTGAAGATTTCCATGGGGGGGTGAAGATTTACATGGGGGGGGTGAATATTTCCATGGGGGGAGGTGAAGATTTCCATTGGAGGGGGGAGTGAAGATTTCCATTGGAGGGGGGAGTGAAGATTTCCATGGGGGGGTGAAGATTTACATGGGGGGGGTGAATATTTCCATGGGGGGAGGTGAAGATTTCCATTGGAGGGGGGAGTGAAGATTTCCATTGGAGGGGGGAGTGAAGATTTCCATGGGGGGGGTGAAGATTTCCATGGGGGGGGTGAAGATTTCCATGGGGGTGAAGAATTCCATTGGAGGGGAGGAGTGAAGATCTCCTTGGGGGGGAGATTTCCTTGGGGGGAGGGGGGGTGAAGATTTCCATGGGGGGGTGAAGATTTCCTTGGGGGGAGGAGTGAAGATCTCCTTGGGGGGGAGGGGGGGTGAATACAATCATTAATGTGATCCACTTCCAAGGCCGTTGCTTTGTATTGTGTATTGGGGGGTCTCTGTGAGCTGCCAGAATTTATCATCTCCACATCAAGGCCATCAGCAGCCCGACCCGTCATCATATCTATAGAGACCATGGCTCCACCACATACCGTCACCCCTTCTCTTCATAGGACAGGGAAAGATCAGACCCAGAATAACTAAAACCAACCAATCACAGGTCTGCAGACAAAGCCTCACCACCAGAGGTCCTCCCACCATAGGAGGTCATTGTGTGTGGATTGGGGTATATATATATATATACTCACAGCCCGGCACCGAGGAGGAGGAGGAGGACCGGCACTCCTATCTGTACTACATAGAGCGGTCCTGAGACTCTGCAGACCATTCTCTGAAAGGAAGAGGGGGGATTCATCTCTCCATATCTCCATCCATTCATCTGTCCATGTCTCCATCCATCCATTCATCTGTCCATGTCTCCATCCATCCATTCATCTGTCCATGTCTCCATCCATCCATTCATCTGTCCATGTCTCCATCCATTCATCTGTCCATGTCTCCATCCATTCATCTCTCCATATCTCCATCCATTCATCTCTCCATATCTCCATCCATTCATCTGTCCATGTCTCCATCCATCCATTCATCTGTCCATGTCTCCATCCATCCATTCATCTGTCCATGTCTCCATCCATTCATCTGTCCATGTCTCCATCCATTCATCTCTCCATATCTCCATCCATTCATCTCTCCATATCTCCATCCATTCATCTGTCCATGTCTCCATCCATTCATCTGTCCATGTCTCCATCCATTCATCTGTCCATATCTCCATCCATTCATCTGTCCATATCTCCATCCATCCATTCATCTGTCCATATCTCCATCCATCCATTCATCTCTCCATATCTCCATCCATCCATTCATCTGTCCATATCTCCATCCATCCATTCATCTCTCCATATCTCCATCCATCCATTCATCTGTCCATGTCTCCATCCATTCATCTGTCCATATCTCCATCCAATCATCTGTCCATATCTCCATCCATCCATTCATCTGTCCATATCTCCATCCATCCATTCATCTGTCCATATCTCCATCCATCCATTCATCTGTCCATATCTCCATCCATTCATCTGTCCATATCTCCATCCATTCATCTGTCCATATCTCCATCCATTCATCTGTCCATATCTCCATCCATCCATTCATCTGTCCATATCTCCATCCATTCATCTCTCCATATCTCCATCCATTCATCTGTCCATATCTCCATCCATCCATTCATCTGTCCATATCTCCATCCATCTATTCATCTGTCCATATCTCCATCCATCCATTCATCTGTCCATATCTCCATCCATTCATCTCTCCATATCTCCATCCATTCATCTGTCCATATCTCCATCCATCCATTCATCTGTCCATATCTCCATCCATCCATTCATCTGTCCATATCTCCATCCATCCATTCATCTGTCCATATCTCCATCCATCCATTCATCTGTCTATATCTCCATCCATTCATTCATCTGTCCATATCTCCATCCATCCATTCATCTGTCCATATCTCCATCCATCCATTCATCTGTCCATATCTCCATCCATCCATTCATCTGTCCATATCTCCATCCATCCATTCATCTGTCCATATCTCCATCCATCCATTCATCTGTCCATATCTCCATCCATCCATTCATCTGTCCATATCTCCATCCATCCATTCATCTGTCCATATCTCCATCCATCCATTCATCTGTCCATATCTCCATCCATCTATTCATCTGTCCATATCTCCATCCATCTATTCATCTGTCCATATCTCCATCCATCCATTCATCTGTCCATATCTCCATCCATCCATTCATCTGTCCATATCTCCATCCATTCATCTCTCCATATCTCCATCCATTTATCTGTCCATATCTCCATCCATTCATCTCTCCATGTCTCCATCTATTCATCTGTCCATATCTCCATTCATCTGTCCATATCTCCATCCATCCATTCATCTGTCCATATCTCCATTCATCTGTCCATATCTCCATCCATCCATTCATCTGTCCATATCTCCATCCATCCATTCATCTGTCCATATCTCCATCCATCCATTCATCTGTCAATATCTCCATCCATTCATCTGTCCATATCTCCATCCATTCATCTGTCCATATCTCCATCTATTCATCTGTCCATATCTCCATTCATTCATCTCTCCATGTCTCCATCTATTCATCTGTCCATATCTCCATCCATTCATCTCTCCATGTCTCCATCTATTCATCTGTCCATATCTCCATCCATCCATTCATCTGTCCATATCTCCATCCATCCATTCATCTGTCCATATCTCCATCCATCCATTCATCTGTCCATATCTCCATTCATCTGTCCATATCTCCATCCATCCATTCATCTGTCCATATCTCCATCCATCCATTCATCTGTCCATATCTCCATCCATCCATTCATCTGTCCATATCTCCATCCATCCATTCATCTGTCCATATCTCCATCCATCCATTCATCTGTCCATATCTCCATCCATTCATCTCTCCATATCTCCATCCATTTATCTGTCCATGTCTCCATCCATTCATCTCTCCATGTCTCCATCTATTCATCTGTCCATATCTCCATTCATCTGTCCATATCTCCATCCATCCATTCATCTGTCCATATCTCCATCCATCCATTCATCTGTCCATATCTCCATCCATCCATTCATCTGTCAATATCTCCATCCATCCATTCATCTGTCCATATCTCCATCCATTCATCTGTCCATATCTCCATCCATCCATTCATCTGTCCATATCTCCATTCATCTGTCCATATCTCCATCCATCCATTCATCTGTCCATATCTCCATCCATCTATTCATCTGTCCATATCTCCATTCATCTGTCCATATCTCCATCCATCCATTCATCTGTCCATATCTCCATCCATCCATTCATCTGTCCATATCTCCATCCATCCATTCATCTGTCAATATCTCCATCCATCCATTCATCTGTCCATATCTCCATCCATCCGTCTGTCCATGTCTCCATTCATCTGTCCATATCTCCATCCATCCATTCATCTGTCCATATCTCCATCCATCCATTCATCTGTCCATATCTCCATCCATCCATTCATCTGTCCATATCTCCATTCATCTGTCCATATCTCCATCCATCCATTCATCTGTCAATATCTCCATCCATCCATTCATCTGTCCATATCTCCATCCATCCGTCTGTCCATGTCTCCATTCATCTGTCCATATCTCCATCCATCCATTCATCTGTCCATATCTCCATCCATCCATTCATCTGTCCATATCTCCATCCATCCATTCATCTGTCCATATCTCCATTCATCTGTCCATATCTCCATCCATCCATTCATCTGTCAATATCTCCATCCATCCATTCATCTGTCCATATCTCCATCCATCCGTCTGTCCATGTCTCCATTCATCTGTCCATATCTCCATCCATCCATTCATCTGTCCATATCTCCATCCATCCATTCATCTGTCCATATCTCCATCCATCCATTCGTCTGTCCATATCTCCATTCATCCATTCATCTCTCCATATCTCCATCCATTCATCTGTCCATATCTCCATCCATCCATTCATCTGTCCATATCTCCATCCATCCATTCGTCTGTCCATATCTCCATATCTCCATCCATTCATCTGTCCATATCTCCATCCATCCATTCATCTGTCCATATCTCCATCCATCCATTCATCTGTCCATATCTCCATTCATCTGTCCATATCTCCATCCATCCATTCATCTGTCAATATCTCCATCCATCCATTCATCTGTCCATATCTCCATCCATCCGTCTGTCCATGTCTCCATTCATCTGTCCATATCTCCATCCATCCATTCATCTGTCCATATCTCCATCCATCCATTCATCTGTCCATATCTCCATCCATCCATTCGTCTGTCCATATCTCCATTCATCCATTCATCTCTCCATATCTCCATCCATTCATCTGTCCATATCTCCATCCATCCATTCATCTGTCCATATCTCCATCCATCCATTCGTCTGTCCATATCTCCATATCTCCATCCATTCATCTGTCCATATCTCCATCCATCCATTCATCTGTCCATATCTCCATCCATCCATTCGTCTGCCCATATCTCCATCCATCCATTCATCTGTCCATATCTCCATCCATCCATTCATCTGTCCATGTCTTCATCCATCTACTCATCTGTCCATATCTCCATCCATTCATCTCTCCATATCTCCATCCATCCATTCATCTGTCCATGTCTTCATCCATCTACTCATCTGTCCATATCTCCATCCATTCATCTGTCCATATCTCCATTCATTCATCTGTCCATGTCTCCATCTATTCATCTGTCCATATCTCCATCCATTCATCTCTCCATGTCTCCATCTATTCATCTGTCCATGTCTCCATCTATTCATCTGTCCATATCTCCATCCATCCATTCATCTGTCCATATCTCCATCCATCCATTCATCTGTCCATATCTCCATCCATCCATTCATCTGTCCATATCTCCATCCATCCATTCATCTGTCCATATCTCCATCCATCCATTCATCTGTCCATATCTCCATCCATCCATTCATCTGTCCATATCTCCATTCATCTGTCCATATCTCCATCCATCCATTCATCTGTCAATATCTCCATCCATCCATTCATCTGTCCATATCTCCATCCATCCATTCATCTGTCAATATCTCCATCCATCCATTCATCTGTCCATATCTCCATCCATCCATTCATCTGTCCATATCTCCATCCATCCATTCATCTGTCCATATCTCCATCCATCCATTCATCTGTCCATATCTCCATCCATCCATTCGTCTGTCCATATCTCCATTCATCCATTCATCTCTCCATATCTCCATCCATTCATCTGTCCATATCTCCATCCATCCATTCTTCTGTCCATATCTCCATCCATTCATCTGTCCATATCTCCATCCATTCATCTGTCCATATCTCCATCCATCCATTCATCTGTCCATGTCTTCATCCATCTACTCATCTGTCCATATCTCCATCCATTCATCTGTCCATATCTCCATCCATTCATCTCTCCATATCTCCATCCATTCATCTGTCCATATCTCCATCCATCCATTCATCTGTCCATATCTCCATCCATCCATTCATCTGTCCATATCTCCATCCATCCATTCATCTGTCTATATCTCCATCCATCCATTCATCTGTCCATATCTCCATCCATCCATTCATCTCTCCATATCTCCATCCATTTATCCATCTGTCCATATCTCCATCCATCCATTCATCTGTCCATATCTCCATATCTCCATTCATCTGTCCATATCTCCATCCATCCATTCATCTGTCCATATCTCCATATCTCCATTCGTCTGTCCATATCTCCATCCATCCATCCATCCATTCGTCTGTCCATATCTCCATCCATCCATTCATCTCTCCATATCTCCATCCATCCATTCATCTCTCCATATCTCCATCCATCTATTCATCTGTCCATATCTCCATCCATCCATTCATCTGTCCATATCTCCATCCATCCATTCATCTGTCAATATCTCCATCCATTCATCTGTCCATATCTCCATCCATTCATCTGTCCATATCTCCATCTATTCATCTGTCCATATCTCCATTCATTCATCTCTCCATGTCTCCATCTATTCATCTGTCCATATCTCCATCCATTCATCTCTCCATGTCTCCATCTATTCATCTGTCCATATCTCCATCCATCCATTCATCTGTCCATATCTCCATCCATCCATTCATCTGTCCATATCTCCATCCATCCATTCATCTGTCCATATCTCCATTCATCTGTCCATATCTCCATCCATCCATTCATCTGTCCATATCTCCATCCATCCATTCATCTGTCCATATCTCCATCCATCCATTCATCTGTCCATATCTCCATCCATCCATTCATCTGTCCATATCTCCATCCATCCATTCATCTGTCCATATCTCCATCCATTCATCTCTCCATATCTCCATCCATTTATCTGTCCATGTCTCCATCCATTCATCTCTCCATGTCTCCATCTATTCATCTGTCCATATCTCCATTCATCTGTCCATATCTCCATCCATCCATTCATCTGTCCATATCTCCATCCATCCATTCATCTGTCCATATCTCCATCCATCCATTCATCTGTCAATATCTCCATCCATCCATTCATCTGTCCATATCTCCATCCATTCATCTGTCCATATCTCCATCCATCCATTCATCTGTCCATATCTCCATTCATCTGTCCATATCTCCATCCATCCATTCATCTGTCCATATCTCCATCCATCTATTCATCTGTCCATATCTCCATTCATCTGTCCATATCTCCATCCATCCATTCATCTGTCCATATCTCCATCCATCCATTCATCTGTCCATATCTCCATCCATCCATTCATCTGTCAATATCTCCATCCATCCATTCATCTGTCCATATCTCCATCCATCCGTCTGTCCATGTCTCCATTCATCTGTCCATATCTCCATCCATCCATTCATCTGTCCATATCTCCATCCATCCATTCATCTGTCCATATCTCCATCCATCCATTCATCTGTCCATATCTCCATTCATCTGTCCATATCTCCATCCATCCATTCATCTGTCAATATCTCCATCCATCCATTCATCTGTCCATATCTCCATCCATCCGTCTGTCCATGTCTCCATTCATCTGTCCATATCTCCATCCATCCATTCATCTGTCCATATCTCCATCCATCCATTCATCTGTCCATATCTCCATCCATCCATTCATCTGTCCATATCTCCATTCATCTGTCCATATCTCCATCCATCCATTCATCTGTCAATATCTCCATCCATCCATTCATCTGTCCATATCTCCATCCATCCGTCTGTCCATGTCTCCATTCATCTGTCCATATCTCCATCCATCCATTCATCTGTCCATATCTCCATCCATCCATTCATCTGTCCATATCTCCATCCATCCATTCGTCTGTCCATATCTCCATTCATCCATTCATCTCTCCATATCTCCATCCATTCATCTGTCCATATCTCCATCCATCCATTCATCTGTCCATATCTCCATCCATCCATTCGTCTGTCCATATCTCCATATCTCCATCCATTCATCTGTCCATATCTCCATCCATCCATTCATCTGTCCATATCTCCATCCATCCATTCATCTGTCCATATCTCCATTCATCTGTCCATATCTCCATCCATCCATTCATCTGTCAATATCTCCATCCATCCATTCATCTGTCCATATCTCCATCCATCCGTCTGTCCATGTCTCCATTCATCTGTCCATATCTCCATCCATCCATTCATCTGTCCATATCTCCATCCATCCATTCATCTGTCCATATCTCCATCCATCCATTCGTCTGTCCATATCTCCATTCATCCATTCATCTCTCCATATCTCCATCCATTCATCTGTCCATATCTCCATCCATCCATTCATCTGTCCATATCTCCATCCATCCATTCGTCTGTCCATATCTCCATATCTCCATCCATTCATCTGTCCATATCTCCATCCATCCATTCATCTGTCCATATCTCCATCCATCCATTCGTCTGCCCATATCTCCATCCATCCATTCATCTGTCCATATCTCCATCCATCCATTCATCTGTCCATGTCTTCATCCATCTACTCATCTGTCCATATCTCCATCCATTCATCTCTCCATATCTCCATCCATCCATTCATCTGTCCATGTCTTCATCCATCTACTCATCTGTCCATATCTCCATCCATTCATCTGTCCATATCTCCATTCATTCATCTGTCCATGTCTCCATCTATTCATCTGTCCATATCTCCATCCATTCATCTCTCCATGTCTCCATCTATTCATCTGTCCATGTCTCCATCTATTCATCTGTCCATATCTCCATCCATCCATTCATCTGTCCATATCTCCATCCATCCATTCATCTGTCCATATCTCCATCCATCCATTCATCTGTCCATATCTCCATCCATCCATTCATCTGTCCATATCTCCATCCATCCATTCATCTGTCCATATCTCCATCCATCCATTCATCTGTCCATATCTCCATTCATCTGTCCATATCTCCATCCATCCATTCATCTGTCAATATCTCCATCCATCCATTCATCTGTCCATATCTCCATCCATCCATTCATCTGTCAATATCTCCATCCATCCATTCATCTGTCCATATCTCCATCCATCCATTCATCTGTCCATATCTCCATCCATCCATTCATCTGTCCATATCTCCATCCATCCATTCATCTGTCCATATCTCCATCCATCCATTCGTCTGTCCATATCTCCATTCATCCATTCATCTCTCCATATCTCCATCCATTCATCTGTCCATATCTCCATCCATCCATTCTTCTGTCCATATCTCCATCCATTCATCTGTCCATATCTCCATCCATTCATCTGTCCATATCTCCATCCATCCATTCATCTGTCCATGTCTTCATCCATCTACTCATCTGTCCATATCTCCATCCATTCATCTGTCCATATCTCCATCCATTCATCTCTCCATATCTCCATCCATTCATCTGTCCATATCTCCATCCATCCATTCATCTGTCCATATCTCCATCCATCCATTCATCTGTCCATATCTCCATCCATCCATTCATCTGTCTATATCTCCATCCATCCATTCATCTGTCCATATCTCCATCCATCCATTCATCTCTCCATATCTCCATCCATTTATCCATCTGTCCATATCTCCATCCATCCATTCATCTGTCCATATCTCCATATCTCCATTCATCTGTCCATATCTCCATCCATCCATTCATCTGTCCATATCTCCATATCTCCATTCGTCTGTCCATATCTCCATCCATCCATCCATCCATTCGTCTGTCCATATCTCCATCCATCCATTCATCTCTCCATATCTCCATCCATCCATTCATCTCTCCATATCTCCATCCATCTATTCATCTGTCCATATCTCCATCCATCCATTCATCTGTCCATATCTCCATCCATCCATTCATCTCTCCATATCTCCATCCATTTATCCATCTGTCCATATCTCCATCCATCCATTCATCTGTCCATATCTCCATATCTCCATTCATCTGTCCATATCTCCATCCATCCATTCATCTGTCCATATCTCCATATCTCCATTCGTCTGTCCATATCTCCATCCATCCATCCATCCATTCGTCTGTCCATATCTCCATCCATCCATTCATCTCTCCATATCTCCATCCATCCATTCATCTCTCCATATCTCCATCCATCTATTCATCTGTCCATATCTCCATCCATCTATTCATCTGTCCATATCTCCATCCATCCATTCATCTGTCCATATCTCCATCCATCCATTCATCTGTCCATATCTCCATCCATCCATTCATCTGTCCATATCTCCATCCATTCATCTGTCCATATCTCCATCCATCCATTCATCTCTCCATATCTCCATTCATCTGTCCATATCTCCACCAATTCATGTCTCAATGCCTTATTTTGCTGAGAAATCACTTTGAAAAACACCCCTCTAGCATTTCTAGCTGCGACCATCTTGAGTAAGGGTAGGTGATTCATGTAGTATTTGTTTCCTGGAATCCATCTGCCCTTAGCTCAGGCATGCAGGCAGGGGGGTGTGCTTAGCTGAGAAAGCCCCTCCTCTCATGAAGACTCCTGATGCCATGGTCAGGGGTCAGGCTCGGAGACCAGTAGCTATAGCAGTAGAGAAGCTCCCACAGACCAGCAGGATAAGTACTGAAGAAGGTCACCCTGGTGGATGACCGGAGCTCACCCTAGGGGCGGGGTCTGAGCAATAACCGGTATTCACCAGAGCTCCTAATGGTGGGGATGGGTTTTGCTGCGTGTTGGTACCAGGTCACGGTCCTCAGGATCACCCCACCAGGAGGTGACAAGCCTGGGTCCAGTAGCAGATATAGCAGGATGGGATCAAGCAGAAGCGTAGTCAGTAAACAAATCAAAGGTCGGGAACAAGTAGTAATGGAGAAACGGACTGCGGCAGGAGTGACAAGAGAGATCGGCTGGAGAGAGCACAATAATCTGGCAAACAGGGAGTGCAGAGGCGTGGCTTACTTAAGAAGTTCATGGGAGGAGCAAATGGGTCAAGGTTCACCAGAAACAAGATTCAAGGCAGGATCATTCATGGAGCTCTCCATCATCTCAGGACGCTCAGCAAGAAGAGACACCACCAGACACAGCAGAGGTCCCGCTCCTGACTCCTGGCATGTATGACCAGAAACCAGGAAGACACTGGAGAAATGTGGACAACAAAGTATAAAACCAGTAAAGATGATCTCCCTTCCTCTCTATGTATAATGATGGCAGCATGAGGACTACACAGAGTTCCTGGTGATGGAGAGAGTGAAGGGTTAAGGTTGAACTGGATGGACTTGTGTCTTTTTTCAACCTGACTATGTAAGATCCACTTTATATAGTGCACAAGTATACATAACATTCAAACAAATAATGAACTATATCTAAAGTCCTCATAGGTATACAAGAGTATATAAGGGAGCGCTTCAAATGACAGCGTATTGCATCATAGCACAATCATAGGCCGACGAGTTTCACAGATGTATTTGGCTTCCTCAGGGCTGACGTAGAAGGTGATCACTGGGGGGGGGGTAATATTTGTCTGATCTGTATATCAAAGAAAACAATGGTCAGCTATGGGCCCCCAATGGTCAGCTATGGCCCCACAATGGTCTGTTATGGGCCCCCCATGGTCAGCTATGAGCCCCCAATGGTCAGCTATGGGCCCCCCATGGTCAGCTATGAGCCCCCAATGGTCAGCTATGGGCCCCCCATGTCAGCTATGGTCCCGCAATGGTCAGCTATGGGCCCCCAATGGTCAGCTATGGTCCCACAATAGTCAATTATGGGCCCCCAATGGTCAGCTATGGGCCCCCCATGTCAGCTATGGGCCCTCAATGGTCAGCTATGGGCCCCCAATGGTCAGCTATGGGCCCTCAATGGTCAGCTATGGGCCCCCAATGGTCAGCTATGGGCCACCAATGTTCAGCTGTGGTCCCGCAATGGTCATCGATGGGCCCTCAATGGTCAGCTATGGTCCTGCAATGGTCAGCTATGGGCCCCCAATGGTCAGCTATGGCCCCTCCATGGTTAACTATGGGCCCTCAATGGTCAGCTATGGGCCCCCCATGTCAGCTATGATCCCGCAATGGTCAGCTATGGGCCCCCAATGGTCAGCTATGGTCCTACAATGGTCAATTATGGGCCCCCAATGGTCAGCTATGGGCCCCCCATGTCAGCTATGGGCCCCCAATGGTCAGCTATGGGCCCCCAATGGTCAGCTATGGGCCACCAATGTTCAGCTGTGGTCCCGCAATGGTCATCTATGGGCCCTCAATGGTCAGCTATGGTCAGCTATGGGCCCCCCATGTCAGCTATGGGCCCCCAATGGTCAGCTGTGGTCCCGCAATGGTCAGCTATGGGCCCCCAATGGTCAGCTATGGGCCCCCCCTGGTCAGTTATGTGCCCCCAATATTCCTAGTCAAAGGGTATGTCCTTTTGTGTTGGTCTTTTGTTGTGAAAAGTGCTGTGACGTAACGCGCTGTCATTGGAAGGAGGCTCCTTTGCGGCACTCAGCCTGCCCCCTATTCCTGCTCCATGCAGAGACCCCACAGTTCTGCCTGGTATTGGCTTATCTGAGTCTATTTAAGGCGGAACTGAACCCTCCTCTCCTTTATAGCCAAGGAAGCGGTCATCTTAGACTCTGTTTGATTTGCTGTTGCCATGGTGCTACACATGTGACCAGTTTTGACACCAGCCATTGGATGGCTTGACAGTTTGGTGGAGAGCACAAGCTACTGTGACAGTTGTCAGCCTGGGCATGCCTGGATTGTAACTGTTTTGGGGAACATGAGATCGATGGGTTTAGTCTTCACGCACAGTCGATGTTCCTGAACCCTGATGTAGGGAGTCTGGCCTCCACAATGTGTTGGATTGTTTCTGCTATGAACCAATCATATCATTAGAATCAGTGGAGTGTCGGATGTGTGTTTGGTGCTCTCATTGGACGGCATATTTGGGGATTCTCATCTCTGGGATTCCCCCCATTTTTGCGGGATGTCCCCGTCTTATGCTGCTAAACCGGAGGCGGCGTGATAACTGGACTGACCCATTCGCAGTGTCCAGCGCCTCATTTTTGCAGGATGAGGAGACTGAGGTAACAACTGCAAAAACAAGACATGAACCTGCCGAGCCAAGAGATGTGCCGGGAAAGGAACCTACTGGGCTTCCCCAGGAGCCAATCAAATGCCAACTTTTCCAGCACAGGTTACATAATGAAAGAGGATTGGCTGTACTGTGTAGGCTCAGAACAGAGTAAGGTCAGGTATTTACACCTGTATGTCTATATTATTGATGTATGGTAAGTCCTGGGTGGGACTATAAGGCCCAGCCTGTGCTTTGCGCCTGTTGTTATGCTGGGAATTGTAGTTCCAGAGCAGCTGGGGAGCCCAGATCACCTGGACAAGCCAGAAGAACCAGCAGCGATGGCAGCCTCTCTGAAGAACGGGTTCTTTTTAAATTCCCCCAAAAACATGACAGTTCTGGACCATGAAAGGCCGTGATAGACCTTCTGTAATTGGAGAGTATGGAGCACCTCAGTCACCAGAGATATGACATGGCCTGGACAGAAAATGAGGTCACATGACGTCACGTAACGTCACATGAGGTCACACAACTTCTATTCTTCTCACTGTAGATCCGCTACAAAGAAGAACCAAATGTGGGACAAAAAGTGGAGTTTTTGGCGAGCCAGCCGGACTGTGTGTATATATACTGTGTACTGTGTATATATACTGTGTACTGTGTATATATACTGTGTACTGTGTGAGTGTGTATATATACTGTGTACTGTGTATATATACTGTGTACTGTGTGAGTGTGTATATATACTGTGTGTGTATATATATATATATTGTGTATATGAACTGTAAGTTGATCTTTCTATTGGGTAGAAGGAAGGATGACAATGTGGTGGGGAATGTTTTTGGGGGGGAAGGGGGTGGGAGAGCAGAGATGGCACAGTGTATTGTCAGTAGCGGAGAGGATTGTCGATATCTGCCTGTGAGGGGAGAGGAGTATGAGAGATGTGGAGGGAGGTACAGCAGGACACCGGTCATCCAGCAGTGGAGAAGAACGTTGGTGAATGGGACATCACTGGAGATTTGGATGAATGTGGAGGAGATCCTGTGAGTGTCCACTTTACTCTATACATCTTCCACATTGTGTATTGTGTCACCGTCACCCCCCTTTGTAAATTGTGTCACTGTCCCCAGTATATTCCCGCAGTATATCCCTAGTATATTCCCAGTATATCCCTAGTATATTCCCAGTATATCCCCAGTATGTTCCCAGTATGTTCCCAGTATGTTCCCAGTATATCACCAGTATGTTCCCAGTATATTCCCAGTATGTTCCCAGTATGTCCCCAGTATATTCCCGCAGTATATCCCTAGTATATTCCCAGTATATCCCCAGTATATTCCCAGTATGTTCCCAGTATGTTCCCAGTATATCACCAGTATGTTCCTTGTATGGACCCTTTGTGAGTGGCAGCAATCTATGTGAAAAGGTATCAGAGTTTATTTGTGTGTTTGCAGTGCCATCTAGTGGTTATTTGTCATTATTTACTACTAGTGGGAAGTTAGGGTCCCTTATAAATCACCCAGACTGGGGGAAGTAGGTGGGGGAAGTGAGTTGAAATGCCTAATTCTGGCGGTACTGTAGCCTCAGGTCATGTGTGTCCTGAGCCGGCTCATTATCAGAGCTCTCAGTGAATGGAGACCCAATGCAGACCAGTCAGTAGTGGGGGATGGGGGGAGATGGGTCTTCAGAATTCTTCACACTCCTCTTGAAGGACCCCGCAGTGCTGTAACTCACGGCCCCCTTCCTTTTCATTGCAGTGATGGCTTCTGTGGATGAAGAGGACCTGTTCTACATTTGCTCTGTGGACCTCCAGCTGAAATCCTGTAACTGGACCCTGATCAATGACATGTGGAGGAGCAGCCAGAGCCGGACCCAGGTGGTGCAGAAGCTCCTAATCCATATTCTAGGACCTAAGATGTCTTCATTCTTCCGGTGGGGGCACTGACTTACCTGGTCATATTCCTGACCGGGATGGCAGGAAACCTCATCTGCACCGTCATTGCCAAACATCACAAAATGAGAACCCCCACCAACCTGTATCTCTTCAGCCTGGCCGTCTCCGATCTCTTGGTCCTGGTCTTTGGAATGCCACTGGAGACGTACGAGATGTGGCAGAACTACCCCTTTCCATTTGGTGAGGGCGACTGTTACTTTAAGACGTTCCTCTTTGAGACGTTCCTCTTTGAGACGTTCCTCTTTGAGACGTTCCTCTTTGCGTCAGTACTAAACGTGATGGCGCTGAGTGTGGAGAGGTACCTGGCCGTGATGCACCCCCTGAAGGCCAAACACGTCATGACCAATGCTCACTCCAGGAAGGTCATCAGTGGTGTCTGGTGCGTGTCGTTCCTGTGTGCCATTCCCAACACAATGCTGCATGGGATCTACTACGTCTACCTTCCGTCCCTGGAGAGGGTGGAGGAGTCCGCCACCTGTACCATCCTCAAACCCAAATGGATCTACAATCTGGTGGTTCAAGTGACCACCATCTTCTTCTACTTTCTACCGGTCTCTGTCATCACCATCCTCTACCTGCTGATTGGCTGCCAGCTTACCCGTGAGAAGAGATTGGGCAGCACGGCCAAGGCCAACACCACCTGGAGAATCGTGCTGGAGAATGGCAAGAGGCAGCAGATCACCAGAATGTTGTGTATGTTTTCTTCTAATGTCACCCTGTCATGGAAGGAGTGCAGAGGTCTCCATTGCTGACCTCCTTCTGAAAGTGCTAACCCCCTGAAATGCGTTGGCTGTATGATTCTATGAATACCGGTAAAGCCAAGACAAACGGCTCCCCTCCTCCCCCCACACACCATTAATAATGCACATCAGGAAGGTGAGGATTCCGTATCTTCGTTCTTCCTGGTCAGTCACTTGGAGGTCTCCTTTAATCCCTTCCCACCAACCAAACGCAGAGATAGGCCTTCCACATATATGTTATGTAATAATATTTTATATTATTTATTATTTATTTTGATTATATCCATGTACAAAAACAAATTCCAAAATTCAAGCATGATTACATTTAATGTGTACATTTTAAATCCCCCCCATGAGCCCTCCCCCCTCTCCTCAATCCATCCCCACCCCCTCCCCCCTCCTCAATCCATCCCCACCCCCTCCCCCCTCCTCAATCCATCCCCACCCCCTCCCCCCTCCTCAATCCATCCCCACCCCCTCCCCCCTCTCCTCAATCCATCCCCACCCCCTCCCCCCTCCTCAATCCATCCCCACCCCCTCCCCCCTCCTCAATCCATCCCCACCCCCTCCCCCCTCTCCTCAATCCATCCCCACCCCCTCCCCCCTCCTCAATCCATCCCCACCCCCTCCCCCCTCCTCAATCCATCCCCACCCCCTCCCCTCTCCTCAATCCATCCCCACCCCCTCCCCCCTCCTCAATCCATCCCCACCCCCTCCCCCCTCCTCAATCCATCCCCACCCCCTCCCCTCTCCTCAATCCATCCCCACCCCCTCCCCTCTCCTCAATCCATCCCCACCCCCTCCCCTCTCCTCAATCCATCCCCACCCCCTCCCCCCTCCTCAATCCATCCCCACCCCCTCCCCTCTCCTCAATCCATCCCCACCCCCTCCCCCCTCCTCAATCCATCCCCACCCCCTCCCCTCTCCTCAATCCATCCCCACCCCCTCCCCCCTCCTCAATCCATCCCCACCCCCTCCCCCCTCCTCAATCCATCCCCACCCCCTCCCCTCTCCTCAATCCATCCCCACCCCCTCCTCAATCCATCCCCACCCCCTCTCCTCAATCCATCCCCACCCCCTCCCCCCTCCTCAATCCATCCCCACCCCCCCTCCCCTCTCCTCAATCCATCCCCACCCCCTCCCCTCTCCTCAATCCATCCCCACCCCCTCCCCTCTCCTCAATCCATCCCCACCCCCTCCCCTCTCCTCAATCCATCCCCACCCCCTCCCCCCTCCTCAATCCATCCCCACCCCCTCCCCCCTCCTCAATCCATCCCCACCCCCTCCCCTCTCCTCAATCCATCCCCACCCCCTCCCCTCTCCTCAATCCATCCCCACCCCCTCTCCTCAATCCATCCCCACCCCTCCCCCCTCCTCAATCCATCCCCACCCCCTCCCCCCTCCTCAATCCATCCCCACCCCCTCCCCTCTCCTCAATCCATCCCCACCCCCTCCCCCCTCCTCAATCCATCCCCACCCCCTCCCCCCTCCTCAATCCATCCCCACCCCCTCCCCCCTCCTCAATCCATCCCCACCCCCTCCCCTCTCCTCAATCCATCCTCACCCCCTCCCCCCTCCTCAATCCATCCCCACCCCCTCCCCCCTCCTCAATCCATCCCCACCCCCTCCCCCCTCCTCAATCCATCCCCACCCCCTCCCCTCTCCTCAATCCATCCCCACCCCCTCCCCCCTCCTCAATCCATCCCCACCCCCTCCCCTCTCCTCAATCCATCCCCAACCCCTCCCCCCTCCTCAATCCATCCCCACCCCCCCTCCCCTCTCCTCAATCCATCCCCACCCCCTCCCCTCTCCTCAATCCATCCCCACCCCCTCCCCCCTCCTCAATCCATCCCCACCCCCTCCCCCCTCCTCAATCCATCCCCACCCCCTTCCCCCTCCTCAATCCATCCCCACCCCCTCCCCCCTCCTCAATCCATCCCCACCCCCTCCCCCCTCCTCAATCCATCCCCACTCCCCTCCCCTCTCCTCAATCCATCCCCACCCCCTCCCCCCTCCTCAATCCATCCCCACCCCCTCCCCCCTCCTCAATCCATCCCCACTCCCCTCCCCTCTCCTCAATCCATCCCCACCCCCTCCCCTCTCCTCAATCCATCCCCACCCCCTCCCCCCTCCTCAATCCATCCCCACTCCCCTCCCCCCTCCTCAATCCATCCCCACCCCCTTCCCCCTCCTCAATCCATCCCCACCCCCTCCCCCCTCCTCAATCCATCCCCACCCCCTCCCCCTCCTCAATCCATCCCCACCCCCTCCCCCCTCCTCAATCCATCCCCACCCCCTCCCCCCTCCTCAATCCATCCCCACCCCCTCCCCTCTCCTCAATCCATCCCCACCCCCTCCCCCCTCCTCAATCCATCCCCACCCCCTCCCCCCTCCTCAATCCATCCCCACCCCCTCCCCCCTCCTCAATCCATCCTCACCCCCTCCCCCCTCCTCAATCCATCCCCACCCCCTCCCCCCTCCTCAATCCATCCCCACCCCCTCCCCCCTCCTCAATCCATCCCCACCCCCTCCCCCCTCCTCAATCCATCCCCACCCCCTCCTCAATCCAGGCGACTTTTGGCGGCATTGATCAGATGAGGGATCACGCTTTCTTTATATTGTTTTATTGAGCTTTCTATCCCGTGGAATAAACACGTCCAAGGTTCTTCTGGTATTTCTCTGTTAGTAATTTCTTTTATAAACTGTAAAATCTCTTTAATTTTTGGGCAATCCCACCATATGTGGTCCTTCAACCCAAGGCCTCAAGTCTTCCACTGATCTTATTGGTTGTGGTAAAGTTGTATCCCAATGCTTCAACTGGAGATCCCGCCATTCATTAATCACCAAGTCTTGTGTTTTCATTCTTGAAATGTTCTTATGTTTTCTATTATATCCTTTAATTGTGCGTTTTCGTTTTTTATCCAGGCTCCAAATAATTTCCCTTTTCCCGGTGTGAAATAATTTGTTTCTTTCAGAGATATTAGTGGAGAATTATATTTCCACCACCTTGTTTATGTATTAGATCCCACATTCGAAGTACATTTCGTGTCATTACCCGTGAATTCTCACCCAGTGGGTGGTGGGATCCAGATAATTCTACCCAACCGATGTATCAGTGTGTTATTCCGGGAGCGCAGCCAATCACACACCCCCAGCATTGTCACCCATTGCTCCACCTCACATACAATCAGGAGCCTGTAGGATGGGCACTGGATCACATGACCACCATGGCAGCCAATCACAACAATCACATAATTGGAAATGCCTCCAGTATTAACATTTCTTAGGGAAATGGTGGGGGTGGGGGGGGTAATTTTAGAACCAATTCATATTGTTTTCTAATTGGTCCTTATTTTTTATGCTTACTCCAGAGGTGTAATGGTATGAAAGGCAGAAGGGTCCGCACTCCTGGGGTCCATGAGATCAGGGGTCTCACAAGCATTGGCTCTGCCCACGTTCCCCACATATGGGAGGTGCTGGGATTCAATTTCTTATTCCAAAAGCAAGAAAATCTCACAAGCTCATTGGCTGTGGTGAGGCTGATCTCCGACACACCGCCTCCCACAATGTGGTCCCAGGAACAACTCAAAGTATCCAAATGGGCACCAAACCACAAAGTGAAGAGTCCAGAGTGCCTTTAGCTGTTCGTAATACACAAGAACAACCAACGCGTTTCGGGGGTGACAAACTTCGTCAGGGCTTAGACAGATAGAAAAGGAACATGAGTGGGCTCATAGGTCCGTGCCACAACTCTTATGCCCTGTACACACGATCGGACATTGATCAGACATTCCGACAACAAAATCCATGGATTTTTTTCAACGGATGTTGACTCAAACGTGTCTTGCATACACACTGTCGCACAAAGTTGTCGGAAAATCCGATCGTTCTGAACGCAGTGACGTAAAACACGTACGTCAGGACTATAAACGGGGAAGTAGCCAATAGCTTTCATCTCTTTATTTATTCTAAGCATGCGTGGCACTTTGTGCGTTGGATTTGTGTACACACGATCAGAATTTAACCGAACAGATTTTGTTGTCGGAAAATTTTATATCCTGCTCTCAAACAAAATTCCGACAGGAAAAGTCCGATGGAGCCTACACATGATCGGAATTTCCGACAACACAATCCAATCGCACTTTTTCCGTCGGAAAATCCGACTGTGTGTACAGGGCATAATACTTCCACCAGATCAGATATAGATCTATTTGGTTGGAGTTTCCTTTGAGACCATTCAAGTGTTTATTTCATTTCTCTAAGCCCTGATGAAGGGGGAGTTTACTTCCCGAAACGCGTTTGATGTTTGTATTTGACAGTATTATGAACAAATAAGGGCACCTTGGACTCTTTGACTTTGTGTTTCGTTGTCTATTTGTATATGTTGAGTTCCTATTTACCAAGTTACTGACCCAGAACAAGTATGCAGCCAGTGAAGTGTTGGGGCCCCAGACCTGCACGCTGGGTAGTCTGTCCTGGCAGGTTCACTTACCTCCCCCATTGCAGACTAAACAGCCTCAGTTGGAAATGGCATTTTGGGAAGGCAGAGTGCCATATTGCAATGTTCTCTCTTTGGTCAGGTGTGGCTGTTGTGGTCTTCACCATGTTCTGGGCGCCATTCCACATAGACCGGCTGGTGTGGAGCTTCATCGTCCAGTGGATGGACGCCATGCACACCATCTTCCAGTACATCCACATCCTTTCCGGAATATTCTTCTACATGAGTGCCGCTGTCAACCCCACTATCTACAATCTGCTGTCCACCAAATTCTGGGAGTGTTTTCAGGAAATTATCTGCCGGCACCCTGACAACAGCCTGTTCTTCAGCAGCTCCCCGGCCTTCTGGACACAGAAAAGTCCCTCACATGTGGAGAGCCTGGTGGGTCTGCCTGGGAGGGCCGTGGGCCAGGAGGAGCTCAGGTTCTTACCCATAACCATCCACTCACAGCTGACCTGGAGACACGATGACGAGACCTCCTCCATGTAGACTCTCTGGGTGGGGTACTGACTGGAAGGGACACAGAGGAGGCCCCCAGCTCAGGTGTTACAGAGGGAGGGGGGGTTACAGCTGGGGCCAAGGTTCTGGTTTGGCAGCCGAGTCCCGTCCTGTATTCAGGACTGCTGACAGACGCTCTTCTGTGATTGAATTCTTTCTTTATAAATACTTTGTAACAACGTTGTCACAGCAGATTGGGGGTAGAACTTCAGCTCCACCCAGCCTGACATTGTCCACTATTTGGTTTTCTTTCGGTTGGTCCTCTTTGTAGCATTAAAAAAATTCCACAAATGACGAGGAATTCTTTATTTCCTTCGTACAGAACGTCACCGGAAATGGCGCAACTTTCCTAAAGAGACGAATCGCAGAATGACGTCTACAGTCCAGCGAGATCGAGGATCAGAAGCCACTTTATATCCCAGATTATCATTGGCACCACATCGGCGGCCATTACCATTACCATGCCCATTGTAACCAAATCATATCACCACACGCACTTTAGAGAAGCCACACCCACTCTGCTATAGCATGGTGTCCCCCATGGAACCCGAGTGATGGCAGAGATCTGGCACCATTCAGGTTTAACCCCTTTTCTCTCAGCGGTCTCTCATCCCCCAATAAGGGGATCTATAGCCTGACATGAACACTGATATCTGCCCCCCCCCCCCCCCAATAAGGGGATCTATAGCCTGACATGAACACTGATATCTGCCCCCCCCCCCCCAATAAGGGGATCTATAGCCTGACATGAACGCTGATATCTGCCCCCCCCCCCCCCAATAAGGGGATCTATAGCCTGACATGAACGCTGATATCTGCCCCCCCCCCCCCCAATAAGGGGATCTATAGCCTGACATGAACACTGATATCTGCCCCCCCCCCCCAATAAGGGGATCTATAGCCTGACATGAACGCTGATATCTGCCCCCCCCCCCCCAATAAGGGGATCTATAGCCTGACATGAACACTGATATCTGCCCCCCCCCCCCAATAAGGGGATCTATAGCCTGACATGAACACTGATATCTGCCCCCCCCCCCCAATAAGGGGATCTATAGCCTGACATGAACACTGATATCTGCCCCCCCCCCCAATAAGGGGATCTATAGCCTGACATGAACACTGATATCTGCCCCCCCCCCCCAATAAGGGGATCTATAGCCTGACATGAACGCTGATATCTGCCCCCCCCCCCCCAATAAGGGGATCTATAGCCTGACATGAACACTGATATCTGCCCCCCCCCCCAATAAGGGGATCTATAGCCTGACATGAACACTGATATCTGCCCCCCCCCCCCCAATAAGGGGATCTATAGCCTGACATGAACACTGATATCTGCCCCCCCCCCCCAATAAGGGGATCTATAGCCTGACATGAACACTGATATCTGCCCCCCCCCCCCCCAATAAGGGGATCTATAGCCTGACATGAACACTGATATCTGCCCCCCCCCCCCCCCAATAAGGGGATCTATAGCCTGACATGAACACTGATATCTGCCCCCCCCCCCCAATAAGGAGATCTATAGCCTGACATGAACACTGATATCTGCCCCCCCCCCAATAAGGGGATCTATAGCCTGACATGAACACTGATATCTGCCCCCCCCCCCCCCAATAAGGGGATCTATAGCCTGACATGAACACTGATATCTGCCCCCCCCCCAATAAGGGGATCTATAGCCTGACATGAACACTGATATCTGCCCCCCCCCCCCAATAAGGGGATCTATAGCCTGACATGAACGCTGATATCTGCCCCCCCCCCCCAATAAGGAGATCTATAGCCTGACATGAACACTGATATCTGCCCCCCCCCCCAATAAGGAGATCTATAGCCTGACATGAACACTGATATCTGCCCCCCCCCCCAATAAGGGGATCTATAGCCTGACATGAACGCTGATATCTGCCCCCCCCCCCCCCCCAATAAGGGGATCTATAGCCTGACATGAACACTGATATCTGCCCCCCCCCCCCCAATAAGGGGATCTATAGCCTGACATGAACGCTGATATCTGCCCCCCCCCCCCCAATAAGGGGATCTATAGCCTGACATGAACACTGATATCTGCCCCCCCCCCCCCCCCAATAAGGAGATCTATAGCCTGACATGAACACTGATATCTGCCCCCCCCCCCCCAATAAGGAGATCTATAGCCTGACATGAACACTGATATCTGCCCCCCCCCCAATAAGGGGATCTATAGCCTGACATGAACACTGATATCTGCCCCCCCCCCCCCAATAAGGAGATCTATAGCCTGACATGAACACTGATATCTGCCCCCCCCCCCCCAATAAGGAGATCTATAGCCTGACATGAACACTGATATCTGCCCCCCCCCCAATAAGGGGATCTATAGCCTGACATGAACACTGATATCTGCCCCCCCCCCCCCAATAAGGAGATCTATAGCCTGACATGAACACTGATATCTGCCCCCCCCCCAATAAGGGGATCTATAGCCTGACATGAACACTGATATCTGCCCCCCCCCCCCCAATAAGGGGATCTATAGCCTGACATGAACGCTGATATCTGCCCCCCCCCCAATAAGGAGATCTATAGCCTGACATGAACGCTGATATCTGCCCCCCCCAAGGGGAAATCTATAGCCTGACATGAACACTGATATCTGCCCCCCCCTCAAGTTGTTAGTGTGAATGATTAGTCTGGGGATCTGCAGGACAGAAGTGGGTGAGTGGAACCCGCACACTGTGAGCACCGATCACCCGGAGATGTTCCGCACACTGTGAGCACCGATCACCCGGAGATGTTCCGCACACTGTGAGCACCGATCACCCGGAGATGTTCCGCACACTGTGAGCACCGATCACCCGGAGATGTTCCGCACACTGTGAGCACCGATCATCCGGAGATGTTCCGCACACTGTGAGCACCGATCACCTGGAGATGTTCCGCACACTGTGAGCACCGATCACCTGGAGATGTTCCGCACACTGTGAGCACCGATCACCTGGAGATGTTCCGCACACTGTGAGCACCGATCATCCGGAGATGTTCCGCACACTGTGAGCACCGATCACCTGGAGATGTTCCGCACACTGTGAGCACCGATCACCTGGAGATGTTCCGCACACTGTGAGCACCGATCACCTGGAGATGTTCCGCACACTGTGAGCACCGATCACCTGGAGATGTCCACTTTAAGGAACTCTGATCCTCAGGTGAGGATATAATGAACTGCTCAGATGTGGGGCTTCCTGTGCTGATTGCCAGGGGCAGGTGAGGTGAAGAGAGAAGAGCACCTACAGGAGGACAGGTGAGTCCCTCTGGGGGGCCTCTGCACCCTCTGATGACATATTAGAAATAGGAGACCCTGTTAGGTTGTCTGTGATAACTGAGACTCCCGTCCATTGCTAAGTCCGGGGTTTGATCCGCGTCCCCCGGGAGGGGTGAGATCCGCGTCCCCCGGGAGGGGTGAGATCCGCGTCCCCCGGGAGGGGTGAGATCCGCGTCCCCCGGGAGGGGTGAGATCCGCGTCCCCCGGGAGGGGTGAGATCTGTTTCCCCCCGGGAAGGGTGTGATCCGCGTCCCCCGGGAGGGGTGAGATCCGCGTCCCCCGGGAAGGGTGAGATCCGCGTCCTTGGGGGATAAGATCCAGGGATTGAGATCCGCGTCCCCCGGGAGGGGTGTGGTCCTCGTCCCCCGGGAGGGGTGTGATCCGCGTCCCCCCGGGAGGGATGTGATCCGCGTCCCCCGGGAGGGGTGTGGTCCTCGTCCCCCGGGAGGGGTGAGATCCGCGTCCCCCGGGAGGGGTGTGGTCCTCGTCCGCCGGGAGGGGTGAGATCCGCGTCCGCCGGGAGGGGTGAGATCCGCGTCCCCCGGGAGGGGTGAGATCCGCGTCCCCCGGGAGGGGTGTGATCCGCGTCCCCCGGGAGGGGTTTGATCCGCGTCCCCCGGGAGGGGTTTGATCCGCGTCCCCCGGAGGGGTGAGATCCGCGTCCCCCGGGAGGGGTGAGATCCGCGTCCCCCGGGAGGGGTGAGATCCGCGTCCGCCGGGAGGGGTGAGATCCGCGTCCGCCGGGAGGGGTGAGATCCGCGTCCCCCGGGAGGGGTGAGATCCGCGTCCCCCGGAGGGGTGAGATCCGCGTCCCCCGGGAGGGGTGTGACCTGCGTCCCCCGGGAGGGGTGAGATCCGCGTCCCCCGGAGGGGTGAGATCCGCGTCCCCCGGGAGGGGTGTGATCCGCGTCCCCCGGGAGGGGTGTGACCCGCGTCCCCCAGGAGGGGTGTGACCCGCGTCCCCCAGGAGGGGTGAGACCCGCGTCCCCCGGGAGGGGTGAAATCCGCGTCCCCCGGGAGGGGTGAGATCCGCGTCCCCCGGGAGGGGTGAGATCTGTTTCCCCGGGAGGGGTGAGATCCGCGTCCTTGGGGGATAAGATCCAGGGATTGAGATCCGCGTCCCCCGGGAGGGGTGAGATCCGCGTCCGCCGGGAGGGGTGAGATCCGCGTCCGCCGGGAGGGGTGAGATCCGCGTCCGCCGGGAGGGGTGAGATCCGCGTCCCCCGGGAGGGGTGAGATCCGCGTCCCCCGGGAGGGGTGAGATCCGCGTCCCCCGGGAGGGGTGAGATCCGCGTCCCCCGGGAGGGGTGAGATCCGCGTCCGCCGGGAGAGGTGAGATCCGCGTCCCCCGGGAGGGGTGTGACCTGTGTCCCCCGGGAGGGGTGAGATCCGCGTCCCCCGGGAGGGGTGAGATCCGCGTCCCCCGGGAGGGGTGAGATCTGCGTCCCCCGGGAGGGGTGTGATCCGCGTCCCCCGGGAGGGGTGTGATCCGCGTCCCCCGGGAGGGGTGTGATCCGCGTCCCCCGGGAAGGGTGTGATCCGCGTCCCCCGGAAGGGGTGAGATCCGCGTCCCCCGGGAGGGGTGAGATCCGCGTCCCCCGGGAGGGGTGAGATCCGCGTCCCCCGGGAGGGGTGAGATCCGCGTCCCCTGGGAGGGGTGAGATCCGCGTCCCCCGGAGGGGTGTGATCCGCGTCCCCCGGGAAGGGTGTGATCCGCGTCCTTGGGGGGATAAGATCCAGGGACTGAGATCCGCTTCCCCCGGGAGGGGTGTGATCCGCTTCCCCCGGGAGGGGTGTGATCCGCTTCCCCCGGGAGGGGTGTGATCCGCGTCCCCCGGGAGGGGTGAGATCCGCGTCCCCCGGGAGGGGTGAGATCCGCGTCCCCTGGGAGGGGTGAGATCCGCGTCCCCCGGAGGGGTGTGATCCGCGTCCCCTGGGAGGGGTGTGACCTGCATCCCCCGGGAGGGGTGAGATCCGCGTCCCCGGGGGATAAGATCCAGGGATTAAGATCCGTGTTCCCCGTGAGGGGTGAGATCGGCGTCCCCCGGGAGGGGTGAGATCGGCGTCCCCCGGGAGGGGTGTGATCCGCGTCCCCCGGGAGGGGTGTGATCCGCGTCCCCCGGGAGGGGTGTGATCCGCGTCCCCCGGGAGGGGTGTGATCCGCGTCCCCCGGGAGGGGTGTGATCCGCGTCCCCTGGAGGGGTGAGATCCGCGTCCCCCGGGAGGGGTGAGATCCGCGTCCCCCGGGAGGGGTGAGATCCGCGTCCCCCGGGAGGGGTGTGATCCGTGTCCCCCGGGAGGGGTGTGATCCGCGTCCCCCGGGAGGGGTGTGATCCGCGTCCCCCGGGAGGGGTGTGATCCGTGTCCCCCGGGAGGGGTGTGATCTGTGTGCCCGGGGGGGTGAGATCCGCGTCCCCCGGGAGGGGTGTGATCCGCGTCCCCCGGGAGGGGTGTGATCCGCGTCCCCCGGGAGGGGTGTGATCTGTGTGCCCGGGGGGGTGAGATCCCCGTACCCCGAGGGGGTGAAGTCCACGTCCCGGGGTTTACTTACCTGATGTGGCCCTTAGGAGATACCATTGGGGGAAGGGAAGTCATTCCTGGCGGGGTCAGGCTGGGATTTGATTCTCTTTGGTGTTTTATTCTTCAGTAAATCAGCCCCCAGTGTATTATGTGGGTGGTTTTAGAATTCCCACGATCAGCCACCAGATGGCAGCAGAGGAGCAGTGCTATTACATGTTATGAATTTGTATTGTGTGCACTACCATGTCCCATCTCTAGATGGCAGCAGAGGAGCAGCACCATTGTGTAGGTTGCACATTTCTAGCTTCAGCCACCAGATGGCAGCAGAGGAGCAGTACACGTGGCATTGTATCTTCCAATCTGGTAGAACAAAGGCAGTTTTCTTTATAACCATTTTGGAGGGTAATGGAAGGTATTTTTTGTTTTTGCCATCTTCCTATTAGGGAGATTTCCCTTCAATTCCTGTCCCACAGGAAGTAAGAGGAAATCCCTGCGTCTCCCCGTTGGAAGATTTCCCCTCTATTCCTAATTTGGGATCTTCTTTCAATGATAAAGGTGAACAGGAGAAATAGGAAGAATCTCTCTAATGGGGACACAGCAATAAAAACCTGACAGGGGGTCAGTACAGCTTTGACGGGCACACAGTAAGCGTTGGACGTAGGATGTTAGATGCTGATGTAGGAGGGACTCCAGTGATTGCTGTACTGGCTGTGTATACAGTTCACCAGGAGGTGGCAGCAGAGTTCCCAGTCTGCCAGAGCCTTAGATCCACCAATGTGTGTGCTGGTCACATCTTGTCATTGCAATAAAACAAGTTTTTGTGGGGAGGACTGGTGTCTACTGGTGGTGTCTGGGGAGGACTGGTGTCTACTGGTGGTGTCTGGGGAGGATTGGTGTCTACTGGTGGTGTCGGGTGGGGAGGACTGGCGTCTACTGGTGGTGTCTGGGGAGGACTGGTGTCTACCGGTGGTGTCTGGGGAGGACTGGCGTCTACTGGTGGTGTCTGGGGAGGACTGGTGTCTACCGGTGGTGTCTGGGGAGGACTGGCGTCTACTGGTGGTGTCGGGTGGGGAGGACTGGTGTCTACTGGTGGTGTCTGGGGAGGACTGGTGTCTACTGGTGGTGTCTGGGGAGGACTGGTGTCTACTGGTGGTGTCGGGTGGGGAGGACTGGCGTCTACTGGTGGTGTCTGGGGAGGACTGGTGTCTACCGGTGGTGTCTGGGGAGGACTGGCGTCTACCGGTGGTGTCTGGGGAGGACTGGCGTCTACTGGTGGTGTCGGGTGGGGAGGACTGGTGTCTACTGGTGGTGTCTGGGGAGGACTGGTGTCTACTGGTGGTGTCGGGTGGGGAGGACTGGCGTCTACTGGTGGTGTCTGGGGAGGACTGGCGTCTACTGGTGGTGTCTGGGGAGGACTGGCGTCTACTGGTGGTGTCTGGGGAGGACTGGCGTCTACTGGTGGTGTCTGGGGAGGACTGGCGTCTACTGGTGGTGTCGGGTGGGGAGGACTGGCGTCTACTGGTGGTGTCGGGTGGGGAGGACTGGCCTCTACCGGTAGTGTCGGGTGGGGAGGACTGGCCTCTACCGGTGGTGTCGGGTGGGGAGAACTGGCTTCTACTGGTGGTGTCTGGGGAGGACTGGCGTCTACTGGTGGTGTCTGGGGAGGACTGGCGTCTACTGGTGGTGTCTGGGGAGGACTGGCGTCTACTGGTGGTGTCTGGGGAGGACTGGCGTCTACTGGTGGTGTCGGGTGGGGAGGACTGGCGTCTACTGGTGGTGTCGGGTGGGGAGGACTGGCCTCTACCGGTGGTGTCGGGTGGGGAGGACTGGCCTCTACCGGTGGTGTCGGGTGGGGAGGACTGGCTTCTACTGGTGGTGTCTGGGGAGGACTGGCGTCTACTGGTGGTGTCGGGTGGGGAGGACTGGCCTCTACCGGTGGTGTCGGGTGGGGAGGACTGGCCTCTACCGGTGGTGTCGGGTGGGGAGGACTGGCCTCTACCGGTGGTGTTGAGTGGGGAGGACTGGCTTCTACTGGTGGTGTCTGGGGAGGACTGGCGTCTACTGGTGGTGTCTGGGGAGGACTGGCGTCTACTGGTGGTGTCTGGGGAGGACTGGCGTCTATTGGTGTCTGGGGAGGACTGGCGTCTACTGGTGGTGTCGGGTGGGGAGGACTGGTGTCTACCGGTGGTGTCTGGGGAGGACTGGCGTCTACTGGTGGTGTCTGGGGAGGACTGGCGTCTATTGGTGGTGTCTGGGGAGGACTGGCCTCTACCGGTGGTGTTTGGTGATTGGCATATATATATGAATGAGACATTGCTTTACTTTTTCCCAACAATTTATTCATAAATTTAATTCCGCAAAATTGTGAACTTTAATAGTCAGGTGATTCCAAAATACATTGTAACCCATCACTCCGCCCACAGATCCACCCATCACTCCGCCCATATAAATCTTCTCCGTTATTGCCGGAGTCTGAGGGCAACTCCCTTATATCTCCATAAATGAAATCTTCCTGACAAATTTCTGGCTGTTTCCACCTATCCTGATATATTCTGTATTTTACACATCTAACAGGGATGGTGGGAACCCCTCATAATGGGCACAGCGGGTGTACAGACCCGGGAACTCAGCACAGGGATGGTGAGAACCCCTCATAATGGGCACAGCGGGTGTACAGACCCGGGAACTCAGCACAGGGATGGTGAGAACCCCTCATAATGGGCACAGCGGGTGTACAGACCCGGGAACTCAGCACAGGGATGGTGGGAACCTCTCATAATGGGCACAGCGGGTGTACAGACCCGGGAACTCAGCACAGGGATGGTGGGAACCCCTCATAATGGGCACAGCGGGTGTACAGACCCGGGAACTCAGCACAGGGATGGTGGGAACCCCTCATAATGGGCACAGCGGGTGTACAGACCTGAGAACTCAGCACAGGGATGGTGGGAACCCCTCATAATGGGCACAGCGGGTGTACAGACCCAGGAACTCAGCACAGGGATGGTGAGAACCCCTCATAATGGGCACAGCGGGTGTACAGACCCGGGAACTCAGCACAGGGATGGTGGGAACCCCTCATAATGGGCACAGCGGGTGTACAGACCTGAGAACTCAGCACAGGGATGGTGGGAACCCCTCATAATGGGCACAGCGGGTGTACAGACCCGGGAACTCAGCACAGGGATGGTGAGAACCCCTCATAATGGGCACAGCGGGTGTACAGACCCGGGAACTCAGCACAGGGATGGTGAGAACCCCTCATAATGGGCACAGCGGGTGTACAGACCCGGGAACTCAGCACAGGGATGGTGGGAACCCCTCATAATGGGCACAGCGGGTGTACAGACCCGGGAACTCAGCACAGGGATGGTGGGAACCCCTCATAATGGGCACAGCGGGTGTACAGACCCAGGAACTCAGCACAGGGATGGTGGGAACCCCTCATAATGGGCACAGCGGGTGTACAGACCCGGGAACTCGGCACAGGGATGGTGAGAACCCCTCATAATGGGCACAGCGGGTGTACAGACCCAGGAACTCAGCACAGGGATGGTGGGAACCCCTCATAATGGGCACAGCGGGTGTACAGACCCGGGAACTCAGCACAGGGATGGTGGGAACCCCTCATAATGGGTACAGCGGGTGTACAGACCCGGGAACTCAGCACAGGGATGGTGAGAACCCCTCATAATGGGCACAGCGGGTGTACAGACCCGGGAACTCAGCACAGGGATGGTGGGAACCCCTCATAATGGGCACAGCGGGTGTACAGACCCGGGAACTCAGCACAGGGATGGTGAGAACCCCTCATAATGGGCACAGCAGGTGTACAGACCTGGGAACTCAGCACAGGGATGGTGAGAACCCCTCATAATGGGCACAGCGGGTGTACAGACCCGGGAACTCAGCACAGGGATGGTGAGAACCCCTCATAATGGGCACAGCGGGTGTACAGACCCCGGAACTCAGCACAGGGATGGTGAGAACCCCTCATAATGGGCACAGCGGGTGTACAGACCCGGGAACTCAGCACAGGGATGGTGGGAACCCCTCATAATGGGCACAGCGGGTGTACAGACCCGGGAACTCAGCACAGGGATGGTGAGAACCCCTCATAATGGGCACAGCGGGTGTACAGACCCGGGAACTCAGCACAGGGATGGTGGGAACCCCTCATAATGGGCACAGCGGGTGTACAGACCCAGGAACTCAGCACAGGGATGGTGGGAACCCCTCATAATGGGCACAGCGGGTGTACAGACCCGGGAACTCAGCACAGGGATGGTGAGAACCCCTCATAATGGGCACAGCGGGTGTACAGACCCGGGAACTCAGCACAGGGATGGTGAGAACCCCTCATAATGGGCACAGCGGGTGTACAGACCCAGGAACTCAGCACAGGGATGGTGGGAACCCCTCATAATGGGCACAGCGGGTGTACAGACCCGGGAACTTGGATGGTGAGATCTGGTTTAACCCTCCAGCATCCACAATGGTGAAATATCAGTTGTGGGTGAAGTGACCTCAGTCAGTGACATATTTCAGGGCTCAGTCCTGATGGTATTTCCATTGCTTGTCACACATTCTGTCCGCCATGTCTGTGGCCTTCTTGGACGATTCCTATGATGGGACGTATATTCATTGCGCACCTCTCATCCCTCCACTTCCTGGTGCGGTCAGTCGGGTTTTGTTGGGTATATTGGGGGTTTTGCTGTGGGCGGAGTCTGTTAGACGCAGACATTTGCGGTATAAATATCGGTTCCATGGCTCCGCCCCTATGAATTATAGAAGGCGGGTTTGTGATATAAGCGCTGGACATTGTAGGTGTTGAGTCCCGGGGCGTCGAAGGCTGGGGAGAGCCCCTGTGCGTTGTAGGGGTGGAAGTTGAAGAGTTGGCGGTCTTGCGTTTCCAGGGAGACGGAGGCGGACCCCAGCCGCAGGATGCACGGGAATTCCCTATCGAATACGACCTGCAGGATGCGCTCCTCCAAGTAATGAAGGCGGATTGTGCGGTAAATCTCTGGGATCAGGTCCTGAATGTGAGGACCGAACTGCTGCATCTCCAGCACGCCGTCACGCCCAACCTTAATCTCATAAAACGTCAGGTTAGCGTAGGTGTAAAGTCCTATGTAAGGGGTGGGATTGGGGGTTGGGTTAAGTCTCTTCTCTGCCTCTCTGAAGGCCTTTTCCATGGCAGGAATCAGGAGGCGATACGTCTGTGACACAATGTCTTCCTCCTGGGGTCGTGTCCCCGACATCAGCACGATAAAACTCAGCCGCAGTTTGGGAACGATGGAGAAGGTGGCAGAATATCCATCAAGGTCGCCATCTTTGCGAACAATGTCGTAGCCGAGCTGCTCGTTCACCTCCCAGGGGGTTCCCGTCTTGTTGGCAAAATAATCTGAAGAACATTTGAAGAGAGGCGTCAGCATGGTCTTCAATGTGTCCGCCTCCAGGATGCGGCGGTGAAATGTCCCCAGAAGTCCCATAGCCAGCTTGGCCATGTCTGCCGCCGTGGAGTACATCTGTCCCGATGGGCGATACCAGCCCAGATCGTAGAGCGGGGCCACCTGTCCGCTGCTGTAGAAGCCCACCGCCATCTGGGACACGATTGGAGGCGTCAGGTCAAAGCCTGTGTCCTCCATGCCGATCCGGTCCAGGATGTTGTCCGACACCCAGCGCTGGTAGTCCCCCTCTGACGTCTGCTCAGCCAGGACGTGCGCCAACAAGGAGAACGCCAGATTACTGTAGTGACACCTGAAAGGCAGAGACAACAATAAGAACGTAAACCGGCACCTTCCAGAGTTCTATCACCTATGGTGTGCTATTTGCCACCCTGAGAAGCCCTTCTACTGGCTGCCTCCGTCTGACTCCCAGAAGGGGGCGCTGGTTCCAGGACTGAGACCTCACTGTGTGTCCCAGAACTAGCACTGCCTTTGGACCAGGCCATGGTGGCTTCCAGCATAGGATGGGCACACTGGCCATGCCAGACAACACCCCATATGACAGGTTCTCAAATGAGGACAATACAAATGGGCACTGGTTGCTATGGGTGGACACAGATGACAATCCCAGTGGTTGCTGGTTGTATGACCCCAATAATCCATTGATCACCCACCTTGTGCCTGGATCTGCTACCAAGACGTCATCCCTCAGCAGGCGGATGGCTTCCTGTGTGCTGCCCTTCCACAGAAGGTTGGTGGAGCGCAGCCTACGGGGGAGACCTGCAGAGAACCGGACACAGCAAAGGTCAGAAGGTTGGGAACGATGCATCCTCTACACCAGGGGTCTCCAAACTTTCTAAACAAAGGGCCAGTTTACTGTCCTCCAGACTTTACGGGGGCCGGACTCTGGCCATTGGGAGTAGAAATTATCCTGGCGTCAATGGGATTAAACAATGCATCTTTGGTGTTAGGGGAGGAATAGTGCCCCATTGTTGGTGTCAGTGGGAGAATTGGTGCCCCATTGTTGGTGTCAGTGGGAGAATTGGTGCATTATTGTTGGTGTCAGTGGGGATAATAATGTCCCATTGTTGGTGTCAGTGGGGGTGATAATTCCCCATTGTTGGTGTCAGCGGGGGGTAATAACGCCCCATCATTGGTGTCAGTGGGGGTGATAATGCCCCATTGTTGGTGTCAGTGGGGGTAATAATGCCCCATTGTTGGTGTCAGTGGGGGTAATAACGCCCCATCATTGGTGTCAGTGGGGGTGATAATGCCCCACTGTTGGTGTCAGCGGGGGTAATAATGCCCCACTGTTGGTGTCAGCGGGGGTAATAACGCCCCATCATTGGTGTCAGTGGGGGTGATAATGCCCCATTGTTGGTGTCAGTGGGGGTAATAATGCCCCATTGTTGGTGTCAGTGGGGGTAATAATGCCCCATTGTTGGTGTCAGTGGGGGTAATAATGTCCCATTGTTGGTGTCAGCGGGGGTAATAACGCCCCATCATTGGTGTCAGTGGGGGTGATAATGCCCCATTGTTGGTGTCAGTGGGGGTAATAATGCCCCATTGTTGGTGTCAGTGGGGGTAATAACGCCCCATCATTGGTGTCAGTGGGGGTGATAATGCCCCACTGTTGGTGTCAGCGGGGGTAATAATGCCCCACTGTTGGTGTCAGCGGGGGTAATAATGCCCCACTGTTGGTGTCAGCGGGGGTAATAACGCCCCATCATTGGTGTCAGTGGGGGTGATAATGCCCCATTGTTGGTGTCAGTGGGGGTAATAATGCCCCATTGTTGGTGTCAGTGGGGGTAATAATGCCCCATTGTTGGTGTCAGTGGGGGTAATAACGCCCCATTGTTGGTGTCAGTGGGGGTAATAACGCCCCATTGTTGGTGTCAGTGGGGGTAATAACGCCCCATTGTTGGTGTCAGTGGGGGTAATAACGCCCCATTGTTGGTGTCAGTGGGGGTAATAATGCCCCATTGTTGGTGTCAGTCTGGAGACCCCTGCTCTACACAATTTCTAGTGAACTGGCCTGTAAATCGGTTCTTTGATCTCCGCTCTGCCCATCTGCTGCCGATTTCCACTTGTTTGACATCATGGAGAATGCAGGAGGAGGGAGACACCCTTGGTTGCTTTGTGCTGGATGTCCCAGTGGTCACCCCCCCCCCCCCGAGTATTATTCTGGAGGTCTTTTCATCCCCCCGGAGTATTATTCTGGAGGTCTTTTCATCCCCCCGGAGTATTATTCTGGAGGTCTTTTCATCCCCCCGGAGTATTATTCTGGAGGTCTTTTCATCCCCCCGGAGTATTATTCTGGAGGTCTTTTCATCCCCCCCGGAGTATTATTCTGGAGGTCTTTTCATCCCCCCGGAGTATTATTCTGGAGGTCTTTTCATCCCCCCCCCCGGAGTATTATTCTGGAGGTCTTTTCATCCCCCCCCCCCGGAGTATTATTCTGGAGGTCTTTTCATCCCCCCCCCAGAGTATTATTCTGGAGGTCTTTTCATCCCCCCCCCAGAGTATTATTCTGGAGGTCTTTTCATCCCCCCCCCAGAGTATTATTCTGGAGGTCTTTTCATCCCCCCTGGAGTATTATTCTGGAGGTCTTTTCATCCCCCCCCCCCCGGAGTATTATTCTGGAGGTCTTTTCATCCCCCCCGGAGTATTATTCTGGAGGTCTTTTCATCCCCCCGGAGTATTATTCTGGAGGTCTTTTCATCCCCCCCCCCCCGGAGTATTATTCTGGAGGTCTTTTCATCCCCCCGGAGTATTATTCTGGAGGTCTTTTCATCCCCCCGGAGTATTATTCTGGAGGTCTTTTCATCCCCCCCGGAGTATTATTCTGGAGGTCTTTTCATCCCCCCGGAGTATTATTCTGGAGGTCTTTTCATCCCCCCCCCCGGAGTATTATTCTGGAGGTCTTTTCATCCCCCCGGAGTATTATTCTGGAGGTCTTTTCATCCCCCCGGAGTATTATTCTGGAGGTCTTTTCATCCCCCCAGGAGTATTATTCTGGAGGTCTTTTCATCCCCCCCCCCCCGGAGTATTATTCTGGAGGTCTTTTCATCCCCCCCAGAGTATTATTCTGGAGGTCTTTTCATCCCCCCCAGAGTATTATTCTGGAGGTCTTTTCATCCCCCCCCGGAGTATTATTCTGGAGGTCTTTTCACCCCCCCCCCCGGAGTATTATTCTGGAGGTCTTTTCATCCCCCCGGAGTATTATTCTGGAGGTCTTTTCATCCCCCCCCAGAGTATTATTCTGGAGGTCTTTTCATCCCCCCCGGAGTATTATTCTGGAGGTCTTTTCATCCCCCCCGGAGTATTATTCTGGAGGTCTTTTCATCCCCCCGGAGTATTATTCTGGAGGTCTTTTCATCCCCCCGGAGTATTATTCTGGAGGTCTTTTCATCCCCCCCCCGGAGTATTATTCTGGAGGTCTTTTCATCCCCCCCCCCCCCGGAGTATTATTCTGGAGGTCTTTTCATCCCCCCCCCGGAGTATTATTCTGGAGGTCTTTTCATCCCCCCCCGGAGTATTATTCTGGAGGTCTTTTCATCCCCCCGGAGTATTATTCTGGAGGTCTTTTCATCCCCCCGGAGTATTATTCTGGAGGTCTTTTCATCCCCCCGGAGTATTATTCTGGAGGTCTTTTCATCCCCCCGGAGTATTATTCTGGAGGTCTTTTCATCCCCCCCCGGAGTATTATTCTGGAGGTCTTTTCATCCCCCCCCCCGGAGTATTATTCTGGAGGTCTTTTCATCCCCCCGGAGTATTATTCTGGAGGTCTTTTCATCCCCCCGGAGTATTATTCTGGAGGTCTTTTCATCCCCCCGGAGTATTATTCTGGAGGTCTTTTCATCCCCCCGGAGTATTATTCTGGAGGTCTTTTCATCCCCCCGGAGTATTATTCTGGAGGTCTTTTCATCCCCCCGGAGTATTATTCTGGAGGTCTTTTCATCCCCCTCATTCAGTGCGGAGGTTTGGCGCTGTGGTTGCCCATCAGCCTATAGTCTGGTCCTTTACCTGATAGGTGGCCCGCCATTCTTCGCAGGGTGACGGCGGTGGGCTTCACAGGCTGCACCCCTTTCTCCATGAAGGCCAAGCCGTCCGCCATGTACCTCTCCTCGGGCTGGCGGGTCCTCCCTAGGGGGTTCTTGATGGTGAAGTTGGAGACGTAGCGCTCCAGGGGGTCATCCAGTGAATTCACCTCCCCCTCCTCCCACAACTTGTACAACATGAGTGCCGGGAAAAGTTTGGAGATGCTGGCGATTCTGCGGAGGAAAAGATGGCGGTTGTGTCATTCTGATATGAATCTTCCCCCTGCTCTGGTGCCCCGCCTGTGGCCCTTTACTGCTTACAGTGTGGCCCTTGGGCTCCTGAGTCTAAAGCATTGATTTGTAAAGGGGCTGTAATGGTGGTGATCTCTGGCAGTCTCTAATGGTCTCCAGCCTCCATCTCCACCCATGGCCTCTAGTCTCTGGCAATCTGTAGAACCACCTATACTGAATGCCATGTGTGGCCCCCTAGAGATCTCAGGGGCTGTCAGTGATTGGTCTAGAGAGTTGACTGGCATGGATGGGCGAGGATAGGACAGTGCCATCTATCCTCTATCTACAGCTGGCCATGTGGTTACAGAAATGTCCCATTCGGACCTGACCGCACTTCTGTGGAGATAAACTCGCCATATTGGGGCTCCTATGTACTGTCTGCACCCCGAAATATTGCCTCAACCTCGGCTGTCACCTAACCTCAATTCACTGCTAAACTTATACTGTATATTCCAGTCCAGCCAGTAGGTGGAGGGCTTGACTCCTGTTTACAGAGCTCAAAAGCTCAAGCAGAAGACATTTACAAACACACATCAGCGACTTCATCCCATTTCTCCATCAGAGATGTCAATCAAAGACAGATAGTCTGAAAGCAGACAGCTTCTGCTGTGCACTTCTAACCCATAATGCACTGGGAATCCTTCCTCCTGAGTGTTTTGCTGGTGTGTGTTCTGTAGAGTTCCCCTTGATTACGAACGTTCTGCTCAGTATGGGTTCTCACCGGTAAATGGTGTATTCGTTGGGCGCGGGCGAGGACGGGTCAGATCCGTTCTTCCTCCCGAAGTTTCCTGTCCAGAGGACGGTGTCGTTATAGGTGACAATGGCAGACATGGCCGGCAGGCCGGGAGATCGGATCTTACCCCTCAGGAACTTGTCCACCTGTGGAGAGACGGCCAATAGATGAAGTCCAGTCTGTGGCTCTTCTATGGTCCTACAATGTATATTTTATAGAGGGGACCCCAATCTCTCCTCTGATTGGATGAAGACGGGGTTATTGTATTACAGAAGGCTGAGTAGTCCTGATTGGGGGGGGTTTGCTGGGTTCTGATATGATGTGAGTTGTAGGTCGGGGCCCGGCAATCTGAGGGGCCCCAGACTGCAGAGGGGGAGGTAGGCTGCCTCCCCTGACCACCAGCTGAGATATGAAAACCAATCAGCCCCCCATAATTCCTCTTGTCTGACCGTTCTGTCCAACCACACTGACCTTCTCCAGCGCCTCCTTCAGGATGGGGACAGGGTGCTCCAGGGGCACAGGCTCCGGGTATCGGGGGCACATCTGTACCCCGTCCTGAACATCCTCCGCAACTTCCAGAGCTGTGGACACAAATACAGCATCAGAACCAACCTGAGGTCACCGTACCCACCAATCTACTCCCCCCCCCCCCTAGATTCAGGGGCAATTCACTCCAGGGTAAGAAAGGGCATTTCTCCCCTAAACCCCCCCCCCAATTCAGGGGCAATTAACTCCAGGGTAAGAAAGGGCATTTCTCCCCTAAACCCCCCCCCCCAATTCAGGGGCAACTCACTCCAGGGTAAGAAAATGCATTTCTCCCTTTACCCACCTCCTCCCCCCAACTCAGGGGCAATTCACTCCAGGGTGAGTCCATTTCTCCCTTAAACCCCCCCCCAATTCAGGGCAGTTCACTCCAGGGTAAGAAAGGGCATTTCACCCCCCCCCCCAAATTCAGGGGCTGACACTGGTCAGTATTGGAGTATATGGGGTTGGCAGCCCCCATTTTATACTGGGAGACCCCGTAGGTCCAGTTTATCACCACCCATTGAGGGGGAGGGGCAGCTTTACCAAGTCAGAGGCCCCCCAACATGCCCCGGTAATTTGCTGCCATTCTGGAGGAGTGAGAAGAATGAAGGAATCTGATGTGGGTGAAGTCAGGAGACGAGGAGGAAAGTGCAGGCTTCAGTCGTCCAATCAGGAGAAAGGAAAACTCCAATTCATCTCCTCTGATTGGATGATTGAAGGGAGTCCTCGCTGTTTCGTGAAGATTTTTAGCACACCCTCCTCGTGGTTTAGGGAAATCCCCCCCCCCCCCCCCTATCGGATCCCACTGCGGGGGGAGATTCTGGGAAATCTGCCATTTTGGGTTGTTCCATTTTATTTTAGAATTCGATTTCCATACAGTGTGACAATCTTTAGGATTCTGCATTTGTCAGACCCCTCCCCCCAGGTCCAGTCACAGATCACATGACTGTGTTTTGTTCTGACATGCTCTGGGAATCCTTTCTCTGGCTGATTATTATATGTCCACCTGCAGCTCCTCACCACCCTCTAGTGGTCATTTCACCCTAATGGTGGCCCCTCCCCCTCAGGCACTCACCCGCCTCCAGTTTGGGCAGCTTGTACTGCCAGATGAAGCACGCTGTCATGGCGATGGAGAAGAGGAAGGAGATGACCAGCACCAGGTGAGTCCATGTCAGCTGTATGGGGGGAGAGCGCCCTCGCCTGGCCGGCTGAGGAGAGACACACAGGTTAGTGCAGGTAAGTGGACAATTATTGTACATACCAGAGGCGTCTTCACTGTATAGATGGAATAAAGGACCTCCAATTATTCCAGGGAGCAGACAATGGGGGGTTTTGGGGGCCCTGGGGTGTAGGAAGGGGGATTGTCGGGGGTCTTAGGGGCAGAGAAGAGGGGTTGTTGGGGCCCCAGGGAGGAGGGTTTTGGGGGGCTAGGGTGTAGGAAGGGGGATTGTCGGGGGTCCTAGGGGCAGAGAAGAGGGGTTGTTGGGGCCCCAGGGAGGAGGAGGAGGGTTTTGGGGGGCTGGGGTGTAGGAAGGGGGATTGTCCGGGGTCCTAGGGGCAGAGAAGAGGGGTTGTTGGGGCCCCAGGGAGGAGGGTTTTGGGGGGCTGGGGTGTAGGAAGGGGGATTGTCCGGGGTCCTAGGGGCAGAGAAGAGGGGTTGTTGGGGCCCCAGGGAGGAGGGTTTTGGGGGGCTAGGGTGTAGGAAGGGGGATTGTCGGGGGTCCTAGGGGCAGAGAAGAGGGGTTGTTGGGGCCCCAGGGAGGAGGAGGAGGGTTTTGGGGGGCTGGGGTGTAGGAAGGGGGATTGTCCGGGGTCCTAGGGGCAGAGAAGAGGGGTTGTTGGGGCCCCAGGGAGGAGGGTTTTGGGGGGCTGGGGTGTAGGAAGGGGGATTGTCCGGGGTCCTAGGGGCAGAGAAGAGGGGTTGTTGGGGCCCCAGGGGGGAGGGTTTTGGGGGGCTGGGGTGTAGGAAGGGGGATTGTCGGGGGTCCTAGGGGCAGAGAAGAGGGGTTGTTGGGGCCCCAGGGAGGAGGGTTTTGGGGGGCTGGGGTGTAGGAAGGGGGATTGTCTGGGGTCCTAGGGGCAGAGAAGAGGGGTTGTTGGGGCCCCAGGGAGGAGGGTTTTGGGGGGCTGGGGTGTAGGAAGGGGGATTGTCGGGGGTCCTAGGGGCAGAGAAGAGGGGTTGTTGGGGCCCCAGAGTGGAGGAGGGGGTACTCGGGATGAAGAGCACATAGGCTGTGGCGGAGCTCCGGCTGCGGGGAATTATCTGAGTATAATCTCTAATCCGAGGACCTCATTCACTCCAGATTACTGCGCTCAGCCACTGCAGGGGATTAACCCTGAGACTGCTGTCAGTGTGATGAGGAGTGCAGCACCGGGGTCCCTATTTGACTCTCTATGTACATTGGGGGGGGGGGTGATTCTCTATGTACATTGGGGGGGGGGGTGATTCTCTATGTACATTGGGGGGGGGGGTGATTCTCTATGTACATTGGGGGGGAGGTGTGATTCTCTATGTACATTGGGGGGGGGGGTGATTCTCTATGTACATTGGGGGGGGGGTGTGATTCTCTATGTACATTGGGGGGGAGGTGTGATTCTCTATGTATATTGGGGAGGGGTGATTCTCTATGTATATTGGGGGGAGAGGTGTGATTCTCTATGTATATTGGGGGGGGTGACTCTCTATGTACATTTGGGGGGGAGGTGTGATTCTCTATGTATATTGGGGGGTGTGATTCTCTATGTACATTGGGGGGGGGGGGGTGATTCTCTATGTACATTGGGGGGTGTGATTCTCTATGTACATGGGGGGGGGGTGATTCTCTATGTATATTGGGGAGGGGTGATTCTCTATGAATATTGGGGGGGGGGGGGTGATTCTCTATGTATATTGGGGGGGGGGTGATTCTCTATGTACATTGGGGGGGGGGGGTGATTCTCTATGTACATTGGGGGGGGGGTGTGATTCTCTATGTACATTGGGGGGGGGGTGATTCTCTATGTACATTGGGGGAGGTGATTCTCTATGTATATTTGGGGGGGGGGGTGTGATTCTCTATGTATATTGGGGAGGGGTGATTCTCTATGTATATTGGGGAGGGGTGATTCTCTATGTACATTGGGGGGGGTGTGATTCTCTATGTACATTGGGGGGGGTGATTCTCTATGTACATTGGGGAGGGGTGATTCTCTATGTACATTGGGGGGGGGGGTGATTCTCTATGTATATTTGGGGGGAGGGGTGATTCTCTATGTACATTGGGGGGGGGGTGTGATTCTCTATGTACATTGGGGGGTGTGATTCTCTATGTACATTGGGGGGGGGTGATTCTCTATGTACATTGGGGAGGGGTGATTCTCTATGTACATTGGGGGGGGGGGTGATTCTCTATGTATATTTGGGGGGAGGGGTGATTCTCTATGTACATTGGGGAGAGGTGTGATTCTCTATGTACATTGGGGGGGGGGGTGATTCTCTATGTATATTTGGGGGGGGGGGGTGATTCTCTATGTATATTGGGGAGGGGTGATTCTCTATGTATATTGGGGGGGGGGGGGTGATTCTCTATGTACATTGGGGGGGAGGTGTGATTCTCTATGTACATTGGGGGGGAGGTGTGATTCTCTATGTATATTGGGGGGGAGGGGTGATTCTCTATGTATATTGGGGGGGGGGGTGATTCTCTATGTACATTGGGGGGGAGGTGTGATTCTCTATGTATATTGGGGGGGGGGTGATTCTCTATGTACATTGGGGGGGGGTGATTCTCTATGTACATTGGGGGGGAGGTGTGATTCTCTATGTATATTGGGGGGGGGTGATTCTCTATGTACATTGGGGGGAGGGGTGATTCTCTATGTACATTGGGGGGGGGTGATTCTCTATGTACATTGGGGGAGGGGTGATTCTCTATGTACATTGGGGGGGGGGGTGATTCTCTATGAATATTGGGGGGGGGTGATTCTCTATGTACATTGGGGGGGGGGTGATTCTCTATGAATATTGGGGGGGGGGTGTGATTCTCTATGTACATTGGGGGGGGGGGTGTGATTCTCTATGTACATTGGGGGGAGGGGTGATTCTCTATGTATATTGGGGGGGGGTGATTCTCTATGTACATTGGGGGAGGGGTGATTCTCTATGTACATTGGGGGGAGGGGTGATTCTCTATGAATATTGGGGGGGGGTGATTCTCTATGTACATTGGGGGGGGGGTGATTCTCTATGAATATTGGGGGGGGGGGTGTGATTCTCTATGTACATTGGGGGGTGTGATTCTCTATGTACATTGGGGGGAGGGGTGATTCTCTATGTACATTGGGGGGGGGTGTGATTCTCTATGTACATTGGGGGGGGGGGTGTGATTCTCTATGTATATTGGGGGGGGGGTGATTCTCTATGTACATTGGGGGGGGTGATTCTCTATGTACATTGGGGGGGGGTGTGATTCTCTATGTACATTGGGGGGGGGGTGATTCTCTATGTACATTGGGGGGGGGGTGATTCTCTATGTACATTGGGGGGGAGGTGTGATTCTCTATGTACATTGGGGGGGAGGTGTGATTCTCTATGTACATTGGGGGGAGGGGTGATTCTCTATGTACATTGGGGGGAGGGGTGATTCTCTATGTACATTGGGGGGGGGGTGTGATTCTCTATGTATATTGGGGGGGGGGGTGATTCTCTATGTACATTGGGGGGGAGGTGTGATTCTCTATGTACATTGGGGGGGGGGGGGTGATTCTCTATGTATATTGGGGGGTGTGATTCTCTATGTATATTGGGGAGGGGTGATTCTCTATGTATATTGGGGGGTGTGATTCTCTATGTATATTGGGGGGGGGGGTGATTCTCTATGTACATTGGGGGGGAGGTGTGATTCTCTATGTATATTGGGGGGGGGGTGATTCTCTATGTACATTGGGGGGGAGGGGTGATTCTCTATGTATATTGGGGGGGGGGTGATTCTCTATGTACATTGGGGGAGGGGTGATTCTCTATGTACATTGGGGGGGGGGGTGATTCTCTATGTACATTGGGGGGGGTGATTCTCTATGTACATTGGGGGGGAGGGGTGATTCTCTATGTACATTGGGGGGGGGGTGTGATTCTCTATGTACATTGGGGGAGGGGTGATTCTCTATGTACATTGGGGGGGGGGGTGATTCTCTATGTACATTGGGGGGGGGGGGTGATTCTCTATGTACATTGGGGGGGGGTGTGATTCTCTATGTACATTGGGGGGGGGGTGATTCTCTATGTACATTGGGGGGGGAGGTGTGATTCTCTATGTACATTGGGGGGGGGGTGTGATTCTCTATGTACATTGGGGGGGAGGGGTGATTCTCTATGTACATTGGGGGAGGTGATTCTCTATGTACATTGGGGGGAGGGGTGATTCTCTATGTACATTGG
Source organism: Aquarana catesbeiana (assembly GCF_042186555.1). Classification (NCBI taxonomy): domain Eukaryota; kingdom Metazoa; phylum Chordata; class Amphibia; order Anura; family Ranidae; genus Aquarana; species Aquarana catesbeiana. Next base: position 1,589,722 of record NC_133333.1, on the reverse strand, counting down.
GGGGAGGGGTGATTCTCTATGTACATTGGGGGGGAGGGGTGATTCTCTATGTACATTGGGGGGGGTGATTCTCTATGTACATTGGGGGGAGGGGTGATTCTCTATGTACATTGGGGGAGGTGATTCTCTATGTACATTGGGGGGGAGGTGTGATTCTCTATGTACATTGGGGGGAGGGGTGATTCTCTATGTACATTGGGGGGAGGGGTGATTCTCTATGTACATTGGGGGGGAGGGGTGATTCTCTATGTACATTGGGGGGAGGTGTGATTCTCTATGTACATTGGGGGGGGTGATTCTCTATGTACATTGGGGGGGAGGGGTGATTCTCTATGTACATTGGGGGGAGGGGTGATTCTCTATGTACATTGGGGAGGGGTGATTCTCTATGTACATTGGGGAGGGGTGATTCTCTATGTACATTGGGGGGGGGGGGTGATTCTCTATGTACATTGGGGGGAGGGGTGATTCTCTATGTACATTGGGGGGGAGGGGTGATTCTCTATGTACATTGGGGGGAGGGGTGATTCTCTATGTACATTGGGGAGGGGTGATTCTCTATGTATATTTGGGGGGAGGGGTGATTCTCTATGTACATTGGGGGGGGTGATTCTCTATGTATATTTGGGGGGAGGGGTGATTCTCTATGTATATTTGGGGGGAGGGGTGATTCTCTATGTATATTGGGGGGGTGATTCTCTATGTACATTGGGGGGGAGGGGTGATTCTCTATGTATATTTGGGGGGAGGGGTGATTCTCTATGTACATTGGGGGGAGGGGTGATTCTCTATGTACATTGGGGGGAGGGGTGATTCTCTATGTACATTGGGGGGAGGGGTGATTCTCTATGTACATTGGGGGGAGGGGTGATTCTCTATGTACATTGGGGGGGGGTGATTCTCTATGTACATTGGGGGGAGGGGTGATTCTCTATGTACATTGGGGGGAGGGGTGATTCTCTATGTACATTGGGGGGAGGGGTGATTCTCTATGTATATTGGGGAGGGGTGATTCTCTATGTACATTGGGGGGGGGTGATTCTCTATGTACATTGGGGGGAGGGGTGATTCTCTATGTACATTGGGGGGAGGGGTGATTCTCTATGTACATTGGGGGGAGGGGTGATTCTCTATGTATATTGGGGAGGGGTGATTCTCTATGTACATTGGGGGGAGGGGTGATTCTCTATGTACATTGGGGGGAGGGGTGATTCTCTATGTACATTGGGGGGGGGTGATTCTCTATGTACATTGGGGGGGAGGTGTGATTCTCTATGTACATTGGGGGGAGGGGTGATTCTCTATGTACATTGGGGGGAGGGGTGATTCTCTATGTACATTGGGGGGGGTGATTCTCTATGTACATTGGGGGGGAGGTGTGATTCTCTATGTACATTGGGGGGAGGGGTGATTCTCTATGTACATTGGGGGGAGGGGTGATTCTCTATGTACATTGGGGGGGGGGGGGGGTGTGATTCTCTATGTACATTGGGGGGAGGGGTGATTCTCTATGTACATTGGGGGGGTGTGATTCTCTATGTACATTGGGGGGAGGGGTGATTCTCTATGTACATTGGGGGGGGGGTGATTCTCTATGTACATTGGGGGGGAGGGGTGATTCTCTATGTACATTGGGGGGGGGGGTGTGATTCTCTATGTACATTGGGGGGGAGGGGTGATTCTCTATGTACATTGGGGGGGGGGGTGTGATTCTCTATGTACATTGGGGGGGGGGGTGTGATTCTCTATGTACATTGGGGGGGAGGGGTGATTCTCTATGTACATTGGGGGGGGGGTGTGATTCTCTATGTACATTGGGGGGGAGGGGTGATTCTCTATGTACATTGGGGGGGGGGTGTGATTCTCTATGTACATTGGGGGAGGTGATTCTCTATGTACATTGGGGGGGGGGTGATTCTCTATGTACATTGGGGGGGAGGTGTGATTCTCTATGTACATTGGGGGGGAGGGGTGATTCTCTATGTACATTGGGGGAGGTGATTCTCTATGTACATTGGGGGGGGTGATTCTCTATGTACATTGGGGGGGGGGGTGTGATTCTCTATGTACATTGGGGGGAGGGGTGATTCTCTATGTACATTGGGGGGGAGGGGTGATTCTCTATGTACATTGGGGGGAGGGGTGATTCTCTATGTACATTGGGGGGGGGGGGGTGATTCTCTATGTACATTGGGGGGAGGGGTGATTCTCTATGTACATTGGGGGGAGGTGTGATTCTCTATGTACATTGGGGGGGGGGGGGGTGATTCTCTATGTACATTGGGGGGGGGGGTGATTCTCTATGTACATTGGGGGGGTGATTCTCTATGTACATTGGGGGGGAGGTGTGATTCTCTATGTACATTGGGGGGGGGTGATTCTCTATGTACATTGGGGAGGTGTGATTCTCTATGTACATTGGGGGGGGGGTGATTCTCTATGTACATTGGGGGGGGGGGTGATTCTCTATGTACATTGGGGGGGAGGTGTGATTCTCTATGTACATTGGGGGAGGTGTGATTCTCTATGTACATTGGGGGGGGGGTGATTCTCTATGTACATTGGGGGGGGGGGTGATTCTCTATGTACATTGGGGGAGGTGATTCTCTATGTACATTGGGGGGGAGGGGTGATTCTCTATGTACATTGGGGGAGGTGATTCTCTATGTACATTGGGGGGGAGGGGTGATTCTCTATGTACATTGGGGGGGAGGGGTGATTCTCTATGTACATTGGGGGGGAGGGGTGATTCTCTATGTACATTGGGGGGGAGGGGTGATTCTCTATGTACATTGGGGGGGAGGGGTGATTCTCTATGTACATTGGGGGGGGGGTGTGATTCTCTATGTACAGGGTGGGGTGATTCTCTATGTACATTGGGGGGGAGGGGTGATTCTCTATGTACATTGGGGGGGAGGGGTGATTCTCTATGTACATTGGGGGGGGTGATTCTCTATGTACATTGGGGGGGAGGGGTGATTCTCTATGTACATTGGGGGGAGGGGTGATTCTCTATGTACATTGGGGGGGAGGGGTGATTCTCTATGTACATTGGGGGGGTGATTCTCTATGTACATTGGGGGGGAGGGGTGATTCTCTATGTACATTGGGGGGGAGGGGTGATTCTCTATGTACATTGGGGGGGGTGGGGTGATTCTCTATGTACATTGGGGGGGAGGGGTGATTCTCTATGTACATTGGGGGGGAGGGGTGATTCTCTATGTACATTGGGGGGGGTGGGGTGATTCTCTATGTACATTGGGGGGGAGGGGTGATTCTCTATGTACATTGGGGGGGTGGGGTGATTCTCTATGTACATTGGGGGGAGGGGTGATTCTCTATGTACATTGGGGGGAGGTGTGATTCTCTATGTACATTGGGGGGGAGGGGTGATTCTCTATGTACATTGGGGGGAGGGGTGATTCTCTATGTACATTGGGGGGGAGGGGTGATTCTCTATGTACATTGGGGGGGGTGGGGTGATTCTCTATGTACATTGGGGGGGAGGGGTGATTCTCTATGTACATTGGGGGGGGGGTGATTCTCTATGTACATTGGGGAGGGGTGATTCTCTATGTACATTGGGGGGGGTGATACTCTATGTACATTGGGGGGGAGGGGTGATTCTCTATGTACATTGGGGGGGTGATTCTCTATGTACATTGGGGGGGGGGGGGTGATTCTCTATGTACATTGGGGGGGGGGTGATTCTCTATGTACATTGGGGGGGAGGGGTGATTCTCTATGTATATTGGGGGGGAGGGGTGATTCTCTATGTACATTGGGGGGGGTGATTCTCTATGTACATTGGGGGGGGTGATTCTCTATGTACATTGGGGGGGGGGGGTGATTCTCTATGTACATTGGGGGGGGGGTGATTCTCTATGTACATTGGGGGGGTGATTCTCTATGTACATTGGGGGGGGGTGATTCTCTATGTACATTGGGGGGGGGGTGATTCTCTATGTACATTGGGGGGGGGGTGATTCTCTATGTACATTGGGGAGGGGTGATTCTCTATGTACATTGGGGGTGTGATTCTCTATGTACATTGGGGGGGGGGGGTGTGATTCTCTATGTACATTGGGGGGGAGGTGTGATTCTCTATGTACATTGGGGGGGGGGTGATTCTCTATGTACATTGGGGAGGGGTGATTCTCTATGTACATTGGGGGGGGTGATTCTCTATGTACATTGGGGGGGGGGTGATTCTCTATGTATATTGGGGGAGGTGATTCTCTATGTACATTGGGGGGAGGGGTGATTCTCTATGTACATTGGGGGGGGGGGTGATTCTCTATGTACATTGGGGAGGGGTGATTCTCTATGTACATTGGGGGGAGGGGTGATTCTCTATGTACATTGGGGGGGGGGGTGATTCTCTATGTACATTGGGGGGGTGATTCTCTATGTACATTGGGGGGGGGGTGTGATTCTCTATGTATATTGGGGAGGGGTGATTCTCTATGTACATTGGGGGGAGGGGTGATTCTCTATGTACATTGGGGGGGGGGGGTGTGATTCTCTATGTATATTGGGGAGGGGTGATTCTCTATGTACATTGGGGGGAGGGGTGATTCTCTATGTACATTGGGGGGGTGATTCTCTATGTACATTGGGGGGGAGGGGTGATTCTCTATGTACATTGGGGGAGGTGATTCTCTATGTACATTGGGGGGGAGGGGTGATTCTCTATGTACATTGGGGGGGAGGGGTGATTCTCTATGTACATTGGGGGGGAGGGGTGATTCTCTATGTACATTGGGGGAGGTGATTCTCTATGTACATTGGGGGGGTGATTCTCTATGTACATTGGGGGGGAGGGGTGATTCTCTATGTACATTGGGGGGGGGGTGATTCTCTATGTACATTGGGGGGGAGGGGTGATTCTCTATGTACATTGGGGGGGAGGGGTGATTCTCTATGTACATTGGGGGGAGGTGATTCTCTATGTACATTGGGGGGGTGATTCTCTATGTACATTGGGGGGGAGGGGTGATTCTCTATGTACATTGGGGGGGGGGTGATTCTCTATGTACATTGGGGGGGGGGTGATTCTCTATGTACATTGGGGGAGGGGTGATTCTCTATGTACATTGGGGGGGAGGGGTGATTCTCTATGTACATTGGGGGGGGGGGTGATTCTCTATGTACATTGGGGGGGTGATTCTCTATGTACATTGGGGGAGGGGTGATTCTCTATGTACATTGGGGGGAGGTGTGATTCTCTATGTACATTGGGGGGGGTGATTCTCTATGTACATTGGGGGGGAGGGGTGATTCTCTATGTACATTGGGGGGGAGGGGTGATTCTCTATGTACATTGGGGGAGGTGATTCTCTATGTACATTGGGGGGGGGTGTGATTCTCTATGTATATTTGGGGGGAGGGGTGATTCTCTATGTACATTGGGGGGGAGGTGTGATTCTCTATGTACATTGGGGGAGGTGATTCTCTATGTACATTGGGGGGGAGGGGTGATTCTCTATGTACATTGGGGAGGGGTGATTCTCTATGTACATTGGGGGGGGGGGTGATTCTCTATGTACATTGGGGGGGGTGATTCTCTATGTACATTGGGGGGGGTGATTCTCTATGTACATTGGGGGGGGGGGTGATTCTCTATGTACATTGGGGGGGGTGATTCTCTATGTACATTGGGGGGGAGGGGTGATTCTCTATGTACATTGGGGGAGGTGATTCTCTATGTACATTGGGGGGGAGGGGTGATTCTCTATGTACATTGGGGGGGAGGGGTGATTCTCTATGTACATTGGGGGGGAGGGGTGATTCTCTATGTACATTGGGGAGGGGTGATTCTCTATGTACATTGGGGGGGGTGATTCTCTATGTACATTGGGGGGGGGGATTCTCTATTTACATTGGGGGGGAGGGGTGATTCTCTATGTATATTGAGGGGGGGGGGTGTGATTCTCTATGTACATTGGGGAGGTGTGATTCTCTATGTACATTGGGGGGGGGGGTGATTCTCTATGTACATTGGGGGGGGGGTGTGATTCTCTATGTACATTGGGGAGGTGTGATTCTCTATGTACATTGGGGGGGAGGGGTGATTCTCTATGTATATTGAGGGGGGGGGGGTGATTCTCTATGTACATTGGGGGGGTGATTCTCTATGTACATTGGGGGGGGGGTGATTCTCTATGTACATTGGGGGGGAGGGGTGATTCTCTATGTACATTGGGGGGGAGGTGTGATTCTCTATGTACATTGGGGGGGGGTGATTCTCTATGTACATTGGGGGGGGTGATTCTCTATGTACATTGGGGGGGGTGATTCTCTATGTACATTGGGGGGGTGGGGTGATTCTCTATGTACATTGGGGGAGGTGTGATTCTCTATGTACATTGGGGGGGGGTGATTCTCTATGTACATTGGGGGGGAGGTGTGATTCTCTATGTACATTGGGGGGGGGGGGGTGATTCTCTATGTACATTGGGGGGGAGGTGTGATTCTCTATGTACATTGGGGGTGGGGTGATTCTCTATGTACATTGGGGGGGGGGGGTGATTCTCTATGTACATTGGGGGGGGGGGTGATTCTCTATGTACATTGGGGAGGGGTGATTCTCTATGTACATTGGGGGGGTGATTCTCTATGTACATTGGGGGGGAGGTGTGATTCTCTATGTACATTGGGGGGGAGGTGTGATTCTCTATGTACATTGGGGGGGAGGTGTGATTCTCTATGTACATTGGGGGGGGGGTGATTCTCTATGTACATTGGGGGGGTGATTCTCTATGTACATTGGGGGGGAGGTGTGATTCTCTATGTACATTGGGGGTGGGGTGATTCTCTATGTACATTGGGGGGGGGTGATTCTCTATGTACATTGGGGGGGAGGTGTGATTCTCTATGTACATTGGGGGGGGGGGTGTGATTCTCTATGTACATTGGGGGGGGGGGTGATTCTCTATGTACATTGGGGGGGAGGTGTGATTCTCTATGTACATTGGGGGGGAGGTGTGATTCTCTATGTACATTGGGGGGGGGGTGATTCTCTATGTACATTGGGGGGGGTGATTCTCTATGTACATTGGGGGGGAGGGGTGATTCTCTATGTACATTGGGGGGGGGTGATTCTCTATGTACATTGGGGGGGGGGTGATTCTCTATGTACATTGGGGGGGAGGTGTGATTCTCTATGTACATTGGGGGGGAGGTGTGATTCTCTATGTACATTGGGGGGGGGTGATTCTCTATGTACATTGGGGGGGGTGATTCTCTATGTACATTGGGGGGGAGGGGTGATTCTCTATGTACATTGGGGGGGGGTGATTCTCTATGTACATTGGGGGGGGGTGATTCTCTATGTACATTGGGGGGGAGGGGTGATTCTCTATGTACATTGGGGGGGGGGGGGTGATTCTCTATGTACATTGGGGGGGAGGTGTGATTCTCTATGTACATTGGGGAGGTGTGATTCTCTATGTACATTGGGGGGGAGGGGTGATTCTCTATGTACATTGGGGGGGGGTGATTCTCTATGTACATTGGGGGGGAGGGGTGATTCTCTATGTACATTGGGGGGGGTGATTCTCTATGTACATTGGGGGGGGGGGGTGATTCTCTATGTACATTGGGGGGGGTGATTCTCTATGTACATTGGGGGGGGGGGGTGATTCTCTATGTACATTGGGGGGGAGGGGTGATTCTCTATGTACATTGGGGGGGGGTGATTCTCTATGTACATTGGGGGGGGGGGTGATTCTCTATGTACATTGGGGAGGGGTGATTCTCTATGTACATTGGGGGGGGGTGTGATTCTCTATGTATATTGGGGGGGTGATTCTCTATGTACATTGGGGGGGGGTGTGATTCTCTATGTACATTGGGGGGGGGGGTGATTCTCTATGTACATTGGGGGGGAGGGGTGATTCTCTATGTACATTGGGGGGAGGGGTGATTCTCTATGTACATTGGGGGGGAGGTGTGATTCTCTATGTACATTGGGGGGGAGGTGTGATTCTCTATGTACATTGGGGGGGGGGGTGATTCTCTATGTACATTGGGGGGGGGGTGATTCTCTATGTACATTGGGGGGAGGGGTGATTCTCTATGTACATTGGGGGGAGGTGTGATTCTCTATGTACATTGGGGGGGAGGGGTGATTCTCTATGTACATTGGGGGGAGGGGTGATTCTCTATGTACATTGGGGGGGAGGTGTGATTCTCTATGTACATTGGGGGGGAGGTGTGATTCTCTATGTACATTGGGGGGGAGGTGTGATTCTCTATGTACATTGGGGGGGGGGTGATTCTCTATGTACATTGGGGGGAGGGGTGATTCTCTATGTACATTGGGGGGGGTGATTCTCTATGTACATTGGGGAGGGGTGATTCTCTATGTACATTGGGGGGGAGGGGTGATTCTCTATGTACATTGGGGGGGAGGTGTGATTCTCTATGTACATTGGGGGGGGGGGGTGATTCTCTATGTACATTGGGGGGGGGTGATTCTCTATGTACATTGGGGGGAGGGGTGATTCTCTATGTACATTGGGGGGGGTGATTCTCTATGTACATTGGGGAGGGGTGATTCTCTATGTACATTGGGGGGGAGGGGTGATTCTCTATGTACATTGGGGGGGGTGATTCTCTATGTACATTGGGGGGGGGGTGTGATTCTCTATGTATATTGGGGGGGTGATTCTCTATGTACATTGGGGGGGGGGTGTGATTCTCTATGTACATTGGGGGGGGGGTGATTCTCTATGTACATTGGGGGGGAGGGGTGATTCTCTATGTACATTGGGGGGGAGGGGTGATTCTCTATGTACATTGGGGGGGGGGTGATTCTCTATGTATATTGGGGGGGTGATTCTCTATGTACATTGGGGGGGGGGTGTGATTCTCTATGTATATTGGGGGGGAGGGGTGATTCTCTATGTACATTGGGGGGGAGGGGTGATTCTCTATGTACTGGGGGGGGTGGGGTGATTCTCTATGTACATTGGGGGAGGTGATTCTCTATGTATATTGGGGGGGAGGGGTGATTCTCTATGTACATTGGGGGAGGTGTGATTCTCTATGTACATTGGGGGGGAGGGTGATTCTCTATGTACATTGGGGGGGGAGGGGTGATTCTCTATGTACTGGGGGGGGTGGGGTGATTCTCTATGTACATTGGGGGGGAGGGGTGATTCTCTATGTACATTGGGGGGGAGGGGTGATTCTCTATGTACATTGGGGGGGAGGGGTGATTCTCTATGTACATTGGGGGGGAGGGGTGATTCTCTATGTACATTGGGGGGGGGATGATTCTCTATGTACATTGGGGGGGAGGGGTGATTCTCTATGTACATTAGGGGGGGTGATTCTCTATGTACATTGGGGGGGGGGGGTGTGATTCTCTATGTACATTGGGGGGGAGGGGTGATTCTCTATGTACATTGGGGGGGGTGATTCTCTATGTACATTGGGGGGGTGATTCTCTATGTACATTGGGGGGGTGATTCTCTATGTACATTGGGGGGGAGGTGTGATTCTCTATGTACATTGGGGGGGGTGATTCTCTATGTACATTGGGGGGGGGGTGATTCTCTATGTACATTGGGGGGGGTGACTCTCTATGTACATTGGGGGGGGGGGGGTGTGTGATTCTCTATGTATATTGGGGGGGAGGGGTGATTCTCTATGTACATTGGGGGGGAGGGGTGATTCTCTATGTACATTGGGGGGGGGGTGATTCTCTATGTACATTGGGGGGGTGATTCTCTATGTACATTGGGGGGGGGGGTGATTCTCTATGTACATTGGGGGGGGGGTGATTCTCTATGTACATTGGGGGGGGGGGTGATTCTCTATGTACATTGGGGGGGGTGATTCTCTATGTACATTGGGGGGGAGGTGTGATTCTCTATGTACATTGGGGGGGGGTGATTCTGTATGTACATTGGGGGGGGGGTGTGATTCTCTATGTACATAGGGGGGGGTGATTCTCTATGTACATTGGGGGGGGGTGATTCTCTATGTACATTGGGGGGGGGTGATTCTGTATGTACATTGGGGGGGGGGGTGTGATTCTCTATGTACATTGGGGGGGGGTGATTCTCTATGTATGGGGGAGGTGTGATTCTCTATGTACAGGGGGGTGGGGTGATTCTCTATGTACGGGGGTGGGGTGATTCTCTATGTATGGGGGGGGTGTGTGGGGTGGGGTGATTCTCTATGTACGGGGAGAGTGATTCTCTATGTACGGGGGGGAGTGTGGGGTGATTCTCTATGTACGGGGGGGGGTGATTCTCTATGTACGGGGGGGTGGGGTGATTCTCTATGTACGGGGGGTGGGGTGATTCTCTATGTACGGGGGGTGGGGTGATTCTCTATGTACGGGGGGTGGGGTGATTCTCTATGTACGGGGGGGGGTGATTCTCTATGTACGGGGGGTGAGGTGATTCTCTATGTACATTGGGGGGGGATGATTCTCTATGTACGGGGGGGTGTGTGGGGTGGGGTGATTCTCTATGTACGGGGGGGTGGGGTGATTCTCTATGTACGGGGGGGTGGGGTGATTCTCTATGTACGGGGGGTGGGGTGATTCTCTATGTACGGGGGGTGGGGTGATTCTCTATGTACGGGGGGTGGGGTGATTCTCTATGTACGGGGGGTGTGTGGGGTGGGATGATTCTCTATGTACGGGGGGGTGATTCTCTATGTACGGGGGGGTGGGCTGATTCTCTATGTACGGGGGGGTGATTCTCTATGTACGGGGGGGTGATTCTCTATGTAGGGGGGGGGTGATTCTCTATGTAGGGGGGGGGTGATTCTCTATGTACGAGGGGGGTGATTCTCTATGTAGGGGGGGGGTGATTCTCTATGTACGGGGGGGGGTGATTCTCTATGTACGGGGGGGGTGATTCTCTATGTACGGGGGGGGTGATTCTCTATGTAGGGGGGGGTGATTCTCTATGTACGGGGGGGGGTGATTCTCTATGTACGGGGGGGGGTGATTCTCTATGTACGGGGGGGGTGATTCTCTATGTACGGGGGGGTGGGGTGATTCTCTATGTACGGGGTGGGGTGATTCTCTATGTACGGGGGGTGGGGTGATTCTCTATGTACGGGGGGGTGATTCTCTATGTACGGGGGGGGGTGATTTTCTATGTACGGGGGGAGGTGATTCTCTATGTACATTGGGGGGGTGATTCTCTATGTACGGGGGGAGTGTGGGGTGATTCTCTATGTACGGGGGGAGTGTGGGGTGATTCTCTATGTACGGGGGGAGTGTGGGGTGATTCTCTATGTACGGGGGGGTGATTCTCTATGTACGGGGGGGGTGATTCTCTATGTACGGGGGGGTGATTCTCTATGTACGGGGGGGGTGATTCTCTATGTACGGGGGGGGGGTGATTCTCTATGTATGGGGGTGTGTGTGGGGGGGGTGATTCTCTATGAACGGGGGGGGGGGGTGATTCTCTATGTACGGGGGGGTGTGTGGGGTGGGGTGATTCTCTATGTATGGGGGGGGGGTGATTCTCTATGTACGGGGGGGGTGGGGTGATTCTCTATGTACGGGGGGTGGGGTGATTCACTATGTACGGGGGGGTGATTCTCTATGTACGGGGGGGTGATTCTCTATGTACGGGGGGGTGGGGTGATTCTCTATGTACGGGGGGAGTGTGGGGTGATTCTCTATGTACGGGGGGGTGTGATTCTCTATGTACCGGGGGGTGGGGTGATTCTCTATGTACGGGGGGGGGGGTGATTCTCTATGTACGGGGGGGGTGATTCTCTATGTACGGGGGGGGTGATTCTCTATGTACGGGGGGGTGGGATGATTCTCTATGTACGGGGGGGGGTGATTCTCTATGTACGGGGGGGGGTGATTCTCTATGTATGGGGGGGGTGATTCTCTATGGGGGGGTGATTCTCTATGTACGGGGGGGGTGATTCTCTATGTACCGGGGGGGTGATTCTCTATGTACGGGGGGTGATTCTCTATGTACGGGGGGTGGGGTGATTCTCTATGTACCGGGGGGTGGGGTGATTCTCTATGTACGGGGGGGGGGTGATTCTCTATGTACGGGGGGAGTGTGGGGTGATTCTCTATGTACGGGGGGGGGGTGATTCTCTATGTACGGGGGGGTGGGGTGATTCTCTATGTACGGGGGGTGGGGTGATTCTCTATGTACCGGGGGGTGGGGTGATTCTCTATGTACGGGGGGGGGTGATTCTCTATGTACGGGGGGAGTGTGGGGTGATTCTCTATGTACGGGGGGGGGGGTGATTCTCTATGTACGGGGGGGTGGGGTGATTCTCTATGTACGGGGGGTGAGGTGATTCTCTATGTACGGGGGGTGGGGTGATTCTCTGTGTACGGGGGGGGGTGATTCTCTATGTACGGGGGGAGTGTGGGGTGATTCTCTATGTACGGGGGGGGGTGATTCTCTATGTACGGGGGGGTGGGGTGATTCTCTATGTACGGGGGGTGGGGTGATTCTCTATGTACGGGGGGGGGTGATTCTCTATGTACGGGGGGGTGATTCTCTATGTACGGGGGGGGTGATTCTCTATGTACGGGGGGGTGATTCTCTATGTACGGGGGGGGTGATTCTCTATGTACGGGGGGGTGGGGTGATTCTCTATGTACGGGGGGAGTGTGGGGTGATTCTCTATGTACGGGGGGGTGTGATTCTCTATGTACCGGGGGGGTGGGGTGATTCTCTATGTACGGGGGGGTGGTGGTGATTCTCTATGTACGGGGGGGGTGATTCTCTATGTACGGGGGGGGTGATTCTCTATGTACGGGGGGGGGTGATTCTCTATGTACGGGGGGGTGGGGTGATTCTCTATGTACGGGGGGGTGGGGTGATTCTCTATGTACGGGGGGGTGTGATTCTCTATGTACGGGGGGGGGGGTGATTCTCTATGTACGGGGGGGAGTGTGGAGTGATTCTCTATGTACGGGGGGGGTGATTCTCTATGTACGGGGGGGGTGATTCTCTATGTACGGGGGGGTGGGGTGATTCTCTATGTACGGGGGGGTGTGATTCTCTATGTACGGGGGGGGTGATTCTCTATGTACGGGGGGTGGGGTGATTCTCTATGTATGGGGGGGTGATTCTCTATGTACGGGGGTGTGTGGGGGGGGTGATTCTCTATGTACGGGGGGGCGATTCTCTATGTACGGGGGGGGTGATTCTCTATGTACGGGGGGATGAGGTGATTCTCTATGTACGGGGGGGGATGATTCTCTATGTACGGGGGGGGGGTGATTCTCTATGTACGGGGGGGTGATTCTCTATGTACGGGGGGGGGTGATTCTCTATGTACGGGGGGGTGAGGTGATTCTCTATGTACGGGGGGGGTGATTCTCTATGTACGGAGGGGGGTGATTCTCTATGTACGGGGGGGTGGGGTGATTCTCTATGTACGGGGGGTGGGGTGATTCTCTATGTACGGGGGGGGTGATTCTCTATGTACGGGGGGGGGTGATGCTCTATGTACGGGGGGGGTGATTCTCTATGTACGGGGGGGGGTGATTCTCTATGTACGGGGGGGTGATTCTCTATGTACGGGGGGGTGGGGTGATTCTCTATGTACGGGGGGGTGGGGTGATTCTCTATGTACGGGGGGAGTGGTGATTCTCTATGTACGGGGGGGTGGGGTGATTCTCTATGTACGGGGGGGTGGGGTGATTCTCTATGTACGGGGGGGGTGGTGATTCTCTATGTACGGGGGGGGGGGGTGATTCTCTATGTACGGGGGGGTGATTCTCTATGTACGGGGGGGGGTGATTCTCTATGTACGGGGGGGTGGGGTGATTCTCTATGTACGGGGGGGTGATTCTCTATGTACGGGGGGGGTGATTCTCTATGTACGGGGGGGAGTGTGGGGTGATTCTCTATGTACGGGGGGGGGGTGATTCTCTATGTACGGGGGGGGTGTGGGGTGGGGTGATTCTCTATGTACGGGGGGTGGGGTGATTCTCTATGTACGGGGGGTGGGGTGATTCTCTATGTACGGGGGGGTGATTCTCTATGTACGGGGGGGGTGATTCTCTATGTACGGGGGGGTGATTCTCTATGTACGGGGGGGTGATTCTCTATGTACAGGGGGATGAGGTGATTCTCTATGTACGGGGGGGGGGGGTGATTCTCTATGTACGGGGGGGTGATTCTCTATGTACGGGGGGGTGATTCTCTATGTACGGGGGGGTGGGGTGATTCTCTATGTACGGGGGGGGTGATTCTCTATGTACGGGGGGGGGGTGATTCTCTATGTACGGGGGGGGGTGATGCTCTATGTACGGGGGGGGTGATTCTCTATGTACGGGGGGGGGTGATTCTCTATGTACGGGGGGGTGATTCTCTATGTACGGGGGGGTGGGGTGATTCTCTATGTACGGGGGGTGATTCTCTATGTACGGGGGGTGGGGTGATTCTCTATGTACGGGGGGGGTGATTCTCTATGTACGGGGGGGGGTGATTCTCTATGTATGGGGGTGTGTGTGGGGTGGGGTGATTCTCTATGTACGGGGGGGTGATTCTCTATGGGGGGGGTGATTCTCTATGTACGGGGGGGGTGATTCTCTATGTACGGGGGGTGGGGTGATTCTCTATGTACGGGGGGTGGGGTGATTCTCTATGTACGGGGGGAGTGTGGGGGGGGTGATTCTCTATGTACGGGGGGGTGGGGTGATTCTCTATGTACGGGGGGGGGTGATTCTCTATGTACGGGGGGGGTGATTCTCTATGTACGGGGGGGGGGGTGATTCTCTATGTACGGGGGGGTGGGGTGATTCTCTATGTACGGGGGGGGGTGATTCTCTATGTACGGGGGGGGTGATTCTCTATGTACGGGGGGGTGGGGTGATTCTCTATGTACGGGGGGGGGGGGTGATTCTCTATGTACGGGGGGGGTGATTCTCTATGTACGGGGGGGGGATGATTCTCTATGTACGGGGGGTGGGGTGATTCTCTATGTACAGGGGGGGGGATGATTCTCTATGTACGGGGGGGGTGATTCTCTATGTACGGGGGGGTGATTCTCTATGTACGGGGGGGATGATTCTCTATGTACGGGGGGGTGATTCTCTATGTACAGGGGGGGGATGATTCTCTATGTACGGGGGGTGGGGTGATTCTCTATGTACGGGGGGGTGATTCTCTATGTACGGGGGGGGGTGATTCTCTATGTACGGGGGGGATGAGGTGATTCTCTATGTACGGGGGGGGGGTGATTCTCTATGTACGGGGGGTGGGGTGATTCTCTATGTACGGGGGGGGTGATTCTCTATGTACGGGGGGGGTGATTCTCTATGTACGGGGGGGTGGGGTGATTCTCTATGTACGGGGGGTGGGGTGATTCTCTATGTACGGGGGGAGTGTGGGGGGGGTGATTCTCTATGTACGGGGGGGTGATTCTCTATGTACGGGGGGGGTGATTCTCTATGTATAGGGGGGATGAGGTGATTCTCTATGTACGGGGGGGGGTGATTCTCTATGTACGGGGGGGGTGATTCTCTATGTACGGGGGGGGGTGATTCTCTATGTACGGGGGGGTGGGGTGATTCTCTATGTACGGGGGGTGGGGTGATTCTCTATGTACGGGGGGGTGGGGTGATTCTCTATGTACGGGGGGGTGATTCTCTATGTACGGGGGGGGTGATTCTCTATGTACAGGGGGGATGAGGTGATTCTCTATGTACGGGGGGGGGTGATTCTCTATGTACGGGGGGGGTGATTCTCTATGTACGGGGGGGGGTGATTCTCTATGTACGGGGGGTGGGGTGATTCTCTATGTACGGGGGGGGGTGATTCTCTATGTACGGGGGGGTGGGGTGATTCTCTATGTACGGGGGGTGGGGTGATTCTCTATGTACGGGGGGGGGTGATTCTCTATGTACGGGGGGGTGGGGTGATTCTCTATGTACGGGGGGTGGGGTGATTCTCTATGTACGGGGGGAGTGTGGGGGGGTGATTCTCTATGTACGGGGGGGTGATTCTCTATGTACGGGGGGGGTGATTCTCTATGTACAGGGGGGATGAGGTGATTCTCTATGTACGGGGGGGGTGATTCTCTATGTACGGGGGGTGGGGTGATTCTCTATGTACGGGGGGGTGATTCTCTATGTACGGGGGGGGTGATTCTCTATGTACGGGGGGGGTGATTCTCTATGTACGGGGGGGTGGGGTGATTCTCTATGTACGGGGGGGGGGTGATTCTCTATGTACGGGGGGGGGTGATTCTCTATGTACGGGGGGGTGATTCTCTATGTACGGGGGGGTGATTCTCTATGTACGGGGGGGGAATGATTCTCTATGTACGGGGGGTGGGGTGATTCTCTATGTACAGGGGGGGGATGATTCTCTATGTACGGGGGGGGTGATTCTCTATGTACAGGGGGGGGATGATTCTCTATGTACGGGGGGGTGATTCTCTATGTACGGGGGGGGGGGTGATTCTCTATGTACGGGGGGTGAGGTGATTCTCTATGTACGGGGGGTGAGGTGATTCTCTATGTACGGGGGGTGAGGTGATTCTCTATGTACGGGGGTGGGGTGATTCTCTATGTACGGGGGGGGGGTGATTCTCTATGTACGGGGGGGTGGGGTGATTCTCTATGTACGGGGGGGGGGGGTGATTCTCTATGTACGGGGGTGGGGTGATTCTCTATGTACGGGGGTGGGGTGATTCTCTATGTACGGGGGGGGTGATTCTCTATGTACGGGGGAGGGGTGATTCTCTATGTACAGGGGGGGGATGATTCTCTATGTACGGGGGGGTGATTCTCTATGTTCAGGGGGGGGATGATTCTCTATGTACGGGGGGGGGGGTGATTCTCTATGTACAGGGGGGGGGATGATTCTCTATGTACGGGGGGGTGATTCTCTATGTTCAGGGGGGGGATGATTCTCTATGTACGGGGGGTGGGGTGATTCTCTATATACGGGGGGGGGTGATTCTCTATGTACGGGGGGGGTGATTCTCTATGTTCAGGGGGGGGATGATTCTCTATGTACGGGGGGGGTGATTCTCTATGTTCAGGGGGGGGATGATTCTCTATATACGGGGGGGGGGTGATTCTCTATGTACGGGGGGGTGATTCTCTATGTTCAGGGGGGGGATGATTCTCTATGTACGGGGGGGGGGTGATTCTCTATGTACAGGGGGGGGATGATTCTCTATGTACGGGGGGGGTGATTCTCTATGTTCAGGGGGGGGATGATTCTCCATGTACGGGGGGGGGTGATTCTCTATGTACGGGGGGGTGATTCTCTATGTACAGGGGGGGGATGATTCTCTATGTACAGGGGGGGGGTGATTCTCTATGTACGGGGGTGGGGTGATTCTCTATGTACGGGGGGGTGATTCTCTATGTACGGGGGTGGGGTGATTCTCTATGTACGGGGGGGTGATTCTCTATGTACGGGGGTGGGGTGATTCTCTATGTACGGGGGGGGGGGTGATTCTCTATGTACGGGGGGTGGGGTGATTCTCTATGTACGGGGGGTGGGGTGATTCTCTATGTACGGGGGGTGGGGTGATTCTCTATGTACGGGGGGGGGGTGATTCTCTATGTACGGGGGGGTGGGGTGATTCTCTATGTACGGGGGGGTGGGGTGATTCTCTATGTACGGGGGGAGTGTGAGGTGATTCTCTATGTACGGGGGGGGTGATTCTCTATGTATGGGGGGGGTGATTCTCTATGTACGGGGGGGTGGGGTGATTCTCTATGTACGGGGGGTGGGGTGATTCTCTATGTACGGGGGGGTGGGGTGATTCTCTATGTACGGGGGGGGTGATTCTCTATGTACGGGGGGAGTGTGGGGTGATTCTCTATGTACGGGGGGGGGTGATTCTCTATGTACGGGGGTGGGGTGATTCTCTATGTACGGGGGGGTGAGGTGATTCTGTATGTACGGGGGTGGGGTGATTCTCTATGTACGGGGGGGGGGGTGATTCTCTATGTACGGGGGGGGGGTGATTCTCTATGTACAGGGTGGGGTGATTCTCTATGTACGGGGGGGTGGGGTGATTCTCTATGTACGGGGGGGGGTGATTCTCTATGTACGGGGGGAGTGTGGGGTGATTCTCTATGTACGGGGGGGGGTGATTCTCTATGTACGGGGGGGTGGGGTGATTCTCTATGTACGGGGGTGGGGTGATTCTCTATGTACGGGGGGGTGGGGTGATTCTCTATGTACGGGGGGTGGGGTGATTCTCTATGTACGGGGGGGTGGGGTGATTCTCTATGTACGGGGGTGGGGTGATTCTCTATGTACGGGGGGGTGGGGTGATTCTCTATGTACGGGGGGTGGGGTGATTCTCTATGTACGGGGGGGGTGATTCTCTATGTACGGGGGGGTGATTCTCTATGTACGGGGGGGGTGATTCTCTATGTACGGGGGGGGGGGGTGATTCTCTATGTACGGGGGGGGTGATTCTCTATGTACGGGGGGGTGATTCTCTATGTACGGGGGGGGTGATTCTCTATGTACGGGGGGGGGTGATTCTCTATGTACGGGGGGTGGGGTGATTCTCTATGTACGGGGGGGTGATTCTCTATGTACGGGGGGGGCTGATTCTCTATGTACGGGGGGGGGTGATTCTCTATGTACGGGGGGGGGTGATTCTCTATGTACGGGGGGGGGGTGATTCTCTATGTACGGGGGGGGGTGATTCTCTATGTACGGGGGGGTGATTCTCTATGTACGGGGGGGGGGGTGATTCTCTATGTACGGGGGGGTGGGGTGATTCTCTATGTACGGGGGGGGGGTGATTCTCTATGTACGGGGGTGGGGTGATTCTCTATGTACGGGGGGGTGATTCTCTATGTACGGGGGGGGTGATTCTCTATGTACGGGGGGGGTGATTCTCTATGTACGGGGGGGGTGATTCTCTATGTACGGGGGGGGGGTGATTCTCTATGTACGGGGGTGGGGTGATTCTCTATGTACGGGGGGGGGTGATTCTCTATGTACGGGGGGGGGGGGTGATTCTCTATGTACGGGGGGGGGTGATTCTCTATGTACGGGGGGGGTGATTCTCTATGTACGGGGGGGTGATTCTCTATGTACGGGGGGGTGATTCTCTATGTACGGGGGGGTGGGGTGATTCTCTATGTACGGGGGGGGGTGATTCTCTATGTACGGGGGTGGGGTGATTCTCTATGTACGGGGGGGTGATTCTCTATGTACGGGGGGTGGGGTGATTCTCTATGTACGGGGGGGTGAGGTGATTCTCTATGTACGGAGGGGGGGTGATTCTCTATGTACGGGGGGGGTGATTCTCTATGTACGGGGGGGGTGATTCTCTATGTACGGGTGGGGTGATTCTCTATGTACGGGGGGGGTGATTCTCTATGTACGGGGGGGTGGGGTGATTCTCTATGTACGGGGGGGGGTGATTCTCTATGTACGGGGGGGTGATTCTCTATGTACGGGGGGGGTGATTCTCTATGTACGGGGGGGTGGGGTGATTCTCTATGTACGGGGGGGTGATTCTCTATGTACGGGGGGGTGGGGTGATTCTCTATGTACGGGGGGGGGTGATTCTCTATGTACGGGGGGGTGATTCTCTATGTACGGGGGGGGTGATTCTCTATGTACGGGGGGGGGTGATTCTCTATGTACGGGGGGGGGTGATTCTCTATGTACGGGGGGGGTGATTCTCTATGTACGGGGGGTGAGGTGATTCTCTATGTACGGGGGGTGTGTGGGGTGGGGTGATTCTCTATGTACGGGGGGGTGATTCTCTATGTACGGGGGGGGGGGTGATTCTCTATGTACGGGGGGGGTGATTCTCTATGTACGGGGGGGTGATTCTCTATGTACGGGGGGGGGGGTGATTCTCTATGTACGGGGGGGGTGATTCTCTATGTACGGGGGGGTGATTCTCTATGTACGGGGGGGGTGATTCTCTATGTACGGGGGGGGTGATTCTCTATGTACGGGGGGTGGGGTGATTCTCTATGTACGGGGGGGGGTGATTCTCTATGTACGGGGGGGTGATTCTCTATGTACGGGGGTGGGGTGATTCTCTATGTACGGGGGGGTGAGGTGATTCTCTATGTACGGAGGGGGGGTGATTCTCTATGTACGGGGGGGGTGATTCTCTATGTACGGGGGGGGGTGATTCTCTATGTACGGGGGGGTGGGGTGATTCTCTATGTACGGGGGGGTGGGGTGATTCTCTATGTACGGAGGGGGGGTGATTCTCTATGTACGGGGGGGGTGATTCTCTATGTACGGGGGGGTGGGGTGATTCTCTATGTACGGGGGGGGGTGATTCTCTATGTACGGGGGGTGAGGTGATTCTCTATGTACGGGTGGGGTGATTCTCTATGTACGGGGGGTGGGGTGATTCTCTATGTACGGGGGGTGGGGTGATTCTCTATGTACGGGGGGGGGGGTGATTCTCTATGTACGGGTGGGGTGATTCTCTATGTACGGGGGGTGGGGTGATTCTCTATGTACGGGGGGGGTGATTCTCTATGTACGGGTGGGGTGATTCTCTATGTACGGGGGGTGGGGTGATTCTCTATGTACGGGGGGGGTGATTCTCTATGTACGGGGGGGGGGTGATTCTCTATGTACGGAGGGGGGGTGATTCTCTATGTACGGGGGGGTGGGGTGATTCTCTATGTACGGGGGGTGGGGTGATTCTCTATGTACGGGTGGGGTGATTCTCTATGTACGGGGGGGGGGGTGATTCTCTATGTACGGGGGGGGGTGATTCTCTATGTACGGGGGGGTGATTCTCTATGTACGGGGGGGGTGATTCTCTATGTACGGGGGGGGGGTGATTCTCTATGTACGGGGGGGGGTGATTCTCTATGTACGGGGGGGGTGATTCTCTATGTACGGGGGGTGAGGTGATTCTCTATGTACGGGGGGTGTGTGGGGTGGGGTGATTCTCTATGTACGGGGGGGGTGATTCTCTATGTACGGGGGGGTGATTCTCTATGTACGGGGGGGTGGGGTGATTCTCTATGTACGGGGGGGGGTGATTCTCTATGTACGGGGGGGTGATTCTCTATGTACGGGGGGGGGGTGATTCTCTATGTACGGGGGGGGTGATTCTCTATGTACGGGGGGGTGGGGTGATTCTCTATGTACGGGGGGGGGTGATTCTCTATGTACGGGGGGGTGATTCTCTATGTACGGGGGGGGTGATTCTCTATGTACGGGGGGGGGGTGATTCTCTATGTACGGGGGGGGGTGATTCTCTATGTACGGGGGGGGTGATTCTCTATGTACGGGGGGTGAGGTGATTCTCTATGTACGGGGGGTGTGTGGGGTGGGGTGATTCTCTATGTACGGGGGGGTGATTCTCTATGTACGGGGGGGGGGGTGATTCTCTATGTACGGGGGGGGTGATTCTCTATGTACGGGGGGGGTGATTCTCTATGTACGGGGGGTGGGGTGATTCTCTATGTACGGGGGGGGGTGATTCTCTATGTACGGGGGGGGGGGTGATTCTCTATGTACGGGGGGGGTGATTCTCTATGTACGGGGGGGTGATTCTCTATGTACGGGGGGGGGGTGATTCTCTATGTACGGGGGGGGGTGATTCTCTATGTACGGGGGGTGGGGTGATTCTCTATGTACGGGGGGGGGTGATTCTCTATGTACGGGGGGGTGATTCTCTATGTACGGGGGTGGGGTGATTCTCTATGTACGGGGGGGTGAGGTGATTCTCTATGTACGGAGGGGGGGTGATTCTCTATGTACGGGGGGGGTGATTCTCTATGTACGGGGGGGGGTGATTCTCTATGTACGGGGGGGTGGGGTGATTCTCTATGTACGGGGGGGTGGGGTGATTCTCTATGTACGGAGGGGGGGTGATTCTCTATGTACGGGGGGGGTGATTCTCTATGTACGGGGGGGTGGGGTGATTCTCTATGTACGGGGGGGGGTGATTCTCTATGTACGGGGGGTGAGGTGATTCTCTATGTACGGGTGGGGTGATTCTCTATGTACGGGGGGTGGGGTGATTCTCTATGTACGGGGGGTGGGGTGATTCTCTATGTACGGGTGGGGTGATTCTCTATGTACGGGGGGTGGGGTGATTCTCTATGTACGGGGGGGGTGATTCTCTATGTACGGGGGGGGGGTGATTCTCTATGTACGGAGGGGGGGTGATTCTCTATGTACGGGGGGGTGGGGTGATTCTCTATGTACGGGGGGTGGGGTGATTCTCTATGTACGGGTGGGGTGATTCTCTATGTACGGGGGGGGGGGGTGATTCTCTATGTACGGGGGGGGGGGTGATTCTCTATGTACGGGGGGGTGATTCTCTATGTACGGGGGGGTGGGGTGATTCTCTATGTACGGGGGGGGGGTGATTCTCTATGTACGGGGGGGGGGTGGGGTGATTCTCTATGTACGGGGGGGGGGGGTGATTCTCTATGTACGGGGAGGGGTGATTCTCTATGTACGGGGAGGGGTGATTCTCTATGTACGGGGGGGGGGTGATTCTCTATGTACGGGGGTGGGGTGATTCTCTATGTACGGGGGGGTGAGGTGATTCTCTATGTACGGAGGGGGGGTGATTCTCTATGTACGGGGGGGTGATTCTCTATGTACGGGGGTGGGGTGATTCTCTATGTACGGGGGGGTGAGGTGATTCTCTATGTACGGAGGGGGGGTGATTCTCTATGTACGGGGGGGGGTGATTCTCTATGTACGGGGGGGGGGTGATTCTCTATGTACGGGGGGGTGGGGTGATTCTCTATGTACGGGGGGGTGGGGTGATTCTCTATGTACGGAGGGGGGGTGATTCTCTATGTACGGGGGGGGTGATTCTCTATGTACGGGGGGGTGGGGTGATTCTCTATGTACGGGGGGGGGGTGATTCTCTATGTACGGGGGGTGAGGTGATTCTCTATGTACGGGTGGGGTGATTCTCTATGTACGGGGGGTGGGGTGATTCTCTATGTACGGGGGGTGGGGTGATTCTCTATGTACGGGTGGGGTGATTCTCTATGTACGGGGGGTGGGGTGATTCTCTATGTACGGGGGGGGGGTGATTCTCTATGTACGGAGGGGGGGTGATTCTCTATGTACGGGGGGGGGGTGATTCTCTATGTACGGAGGGGGGGTGATTCTCTATGTACGGGGGGGTGGGGTGATTCTCTATGTACGGGGGGTGGGGTGATTCTCTATGTACGGGTGGGGTGATTCTCTATGTACGGGGGGGGGGGTGATTCTCTATGTACGGGGGGGGGTGATTCTCTATGTACGGGGGGGTGATTCTCTATGTACGGGGGGGGTGATTCTCTATGTACGGGGGGGGGGTGATTCTCTATGTACGGGGGGGGGTGATTCTCTATGTACGGGGGGGGTGATTCTCTATGTACGGGGGGTGAGGTGATTCTCTATGTACGGGGGGTGTGTGGGGTGGGGTGATTCTCTATGTACGGGGGGGTGATTCTCTATGTACGGGGGGGTGATTCTCTATGTACGGGGGGGTGGGGTGATTCTCTATGTACGGGGGGGGGTGATTCTCTATGTACGGGGGGGTGATTCTCTATGTACGGGGGGGGGTGATTCTCTATGTACGGGGGGGGTGATTCTCTATGTACGGGGGGGTGGGGTGATTCTCTATGTACGGGGGGGGGTGATTCTCTATGTACGGGGGGGGTGATTCTCTATGTACGGGGGGTGAGGTGATTCTCTATGTACGGGGGGTGTGTGGGGTGGGGTGATTCTCTATGTACGGGGGGGGTGATTCTCTATGTACGGGGGGGGGGGTGATTCTCTATGTACGGGGGGGGTGATTCTCTATGTACGGGGGGGGTGATTCTCTATGTACGGGGGGTGGGGTGATTCTCTATGTACGGGGGGGGGTGATTCTCTATGTACGGGGGGGGGGGTGATTCTCTATGTACGGGGGGGGTGATTCTCTATGTACGGGGGGGTGATTCTCTATGTACGGGGGGGGGGTGATTCTCTATGTACGGGGGGGGTGATTCTCTATGTACGGGGGGTGGGGTGATTCTCTATGTACGGGGGGGGGTGATTCTCTATGTACGGGGGGGTGATTCTCTATGTACGGGGGTGGGGTGATTCTCTATGTACGGGGGGGTGAGGTGATTCTCTATGTACGGAGGGGGGGTGATTCTCTATGTACGGGGGGGGTGATTCTCTATGTACGGGGGGGGGTGATTCTCTATGTACGGGGGGGTGGGGTGATTCTCTATGTACGGGGGGGTGGGGTGATTCTCTATGTACGGAGGGGGGGTGATTCTCTATGTACGGGGGGGGTGATTCTCTATGTACGGGGGGGTGGGGTGATTCTCTATGTACGGGGGGGGGTGATTCTCTATGTACGGGGGGTGAGGTGATTCTCTATGTACGGGTGGGGTGATTCTCTATGTACGGGGGGTGGGGTGATTCTCTATGTACGGGGGGTGGGGTGATTCTCTATGTACGGGTGGGGTGATTCTCTATGTACGGGGGGTGGGGTGATTCTCTATGTACGGGGGGGGTGATTCTCTATGTACGGGGGGGGGGTGATTCTCTATGTACGGAGGGGGGGTGATTCTCTATGTACGGGGGGGTGGGGTGATTCTCTATGTACGGGGGGTGGGGTGATTCTCTATGTACGGGTGGGGTGATTCTCTATGTACGGGGGGGGGGGTGATTCTCTATGTACGGGGGGGGGGGTGATTCTCTATGTACGGGGGGGGTGATTCTCTATGTACGGGGGGGTGGGGTGATTCTCTATGTACGGGGGGGGGTGATTCTCTATGTACGGGGGGGGGGTGGGGTGATTCTCTATGTACGGGGGGGGGGGGTGATTCTCTATGTACGGGGAGGGGTGATTCTCTATGTACGGGGAGGGGTGATTCTCTATGTACGGGGGGGGGGTGATTCTCTATGTACGGGGGTGGGGTGATTCTCTATGTACGGGGGGGGTGAGGTGATTCTCTATGTACGGAGGGGGGGTGATTCTCTATGTACGGGGGGGTGATTCTCTATGTACGGGGGTGGGGTGATTCTCTATGTACGGGGGGGTGAGGTGATTCTCTATGTACGGAGGGGGGGTGATTCTCTATGTACGGGGGGGGTGATTCTCTATGTACGGGGGGGGGTGATTCTCTATGTACGGGGGGGTGGGGTGATTCTCTATGTACGGGGGGGTGGGGTGATTCTCTATGTACGGAGGGGGGGTGATTCTCTATGTACGGGGGGGGTGATTCTCTATGTACGGGGGGGTGGGGTGATTCTCTATGTACGGGGGGGGGTGATTCTCTATGTACGGGGGGTGAGGTGATTCTCTATGTACGGGTGGGGTGATTCTCTATGTACGGGGGGTGGGGTGATTCTCTATGTACGGGGGGTGGGGTGATTCTCTATGTACGGGTGGGGTGATTCTCTATGTACGGGGGGTGGGGTGATTCTCTATGTACGGGGGGGGTGATTCTCTATGTACGGGGGGGGGGTGATTCTCTATGTACGGGGGGGTGGGGTGATTCTCTATGTACGGGGGGTGGGGTGATTCTCTATGTACGGGTGGGGTGATTCTCTATGTACGGGGGGGGGGGTGATTCTCTATGTACGGGGGGGGGTGATTCTCTATGTACGGGGGGGTGATTCTCTATGTACGGGGGGGGTGATTCTCTATGTACGGGGGGGGGGTGATTCTCTATGTACGGGGGGGGGTGATTCTCTATGTACGGGGGGGGTGATTCTCTATGTACGGGGGGTGAGGTGATTCTCTATGTACGGGGGGTGTGTGGGGTGGGGTGATTCTCTATGTACGGGGGGGTGATTCTCTATGTACGGGGGGGTGATTCTCTATGTACGGGGGGGTGGGGTGATTCTCTATGTACGGGGGGGGGTGATTCTCTATGTACGGGGGGGTGATTCTCTATGTACGGGGGGGGGTGATTCTCTATGTACGGGGGGGTGATTCTCTATGTACGGGGGGGTGGGGTGATTCTCTATGTACGGGGGGGGGTGATTCTCTATGTACGGGGGGGTGATTCTCTATGTACGGGGGGGGTGATTCTCTATGTACGGGGGGGGGGTGATTCTCTATGTACGGGGGGGGGTGATTCTCTATGTACGGGGGGGGTGATTCTCTATGTACGGGGGGTGAGGTGATTCTCTATGTACGGGGGGTGTGTGGGGTGGGGTGATTCTCTATGTACGGGGGGGTGATTCTCTATGTACGGGGGGGGGGGTGATTCTCTATGTACGGGGGGGGTGATTCTCTATGTACGGGGGGGTGATTCTCTATGTACGGGGGGTGGGGTGATTCTCTATGTACGGGGGGGGGTGATTCTCTATGTACGGGGGGGGGGTGATTCTCTATGTACGGGGGGGGTGATTCTCTATGTACGGGGGGGTGATTCTCTATGTACGGGGGTGGGGTGATTCTCTATGTACGGGGGGGTGAGGTGATTCTCTATGTACGGAGGGGGGGTGATTCTCTATGTACGGGGGGGGTGATTCTCTATGTACGGGGGGGGGTGATTCTCTATGTACGGGGGGGTGGGGTGATTCTCTATGTACGGGGGGGTGGGGTGATTCTCTATGTACGGAGGGGGGGTGATTCTCTATGTACGGGGGGGGTGATTCTCTATGTACGGGGGGGTGGGGTGATTCTCTATGTACGGGGGGGGGTGATTCTCTATGTACGGGGGGTGAGGTGATTCTCTATGTACGGGTGGGGTGATTCTCTATGTACGGGGGGTGGGGTGATTCTCTATGTACGGGGGGTGGGGTGATTCTCTATGTACGGGGGGGGTGATTCTCTATGTACGGGGGGTGGGGTGATTCTCTATGTACGGGTGGGGTGATTCTCTATGTACGGGGGGTGGGGTGATTCTCTATGTACGGGGGGGGTGATTCTCTATGTACGGGGGGGTGGGGTGATTCTCTATGTACGGGGGGTGGGGTGATTCTCTATGTACGGGTGGGGTGATTCTCTATGTACGGGGGGGGGGGGTGATTCTCTATGTACGGGGGGGGGGTGATTCTCTATGTACGGGGGGGTGATTCTCTATGTACGGGGGGGTGGGGTGATTCTCTATGTACGGGGGGGGGGTGATTCTCTATGTACGGGGGGGGGGTGGGGTGATTCTCTATGTACGGGGGGGGGGGGTGATTCTCTATGTACGGGGAGGGGTGATTCTCTATGTACGGGGAGGGGTGATTCTCTATGTACGGGGGGGGGGGTGATTCTCTATGTACGGGGGGGGGTGCTCACACTGACTGAGGGGGGCGCTCTCTATAGGTTGCTAATTGATCTTATCTCTGCAGTTGTTAAGCAGTGTGCTGATTGCATTGCCTGATAGTCCTCACCTGGATCGGTATTCCGTCCATCCTGGCTAACGGGCGAGTGCCGGCATTGGTGAGGAGATCTGAGGGGGCTTCCAGCTCCTGCTGAGACACATGGATGGACAGCAGTGACAACACGTGATTGGTCATTTGGGGTCACCGCCCACCACACAACTGAATTATATAATCCCATCCCCCTACCATCACCAGTGGGTGGAGCCGTGCTGGAGGTCAGGGATGAAGCTCTCCACTCATTGGCTGATCGTAGTGATTGGACTGTTCTCTACAGTCTCTGGGGGCAGTTTGGGGTCTCTAGGAGAACAGAAGAGCGCCCCCGGGGGCTGGAGAAGGAAGTGTACATCATGGTGACCATCCCCCCCCCTCCACAATCCACCCATGGAGTTCTTCCTCTCGGAGAGATGGATTGTGTATGGCCGGTGTCCAGTGTCCCCTTGGTGGCCTTTTCTGGGATAAGTCCCGCCTCTCTGATCTTTCCTACTATTACTGGCCAGCATGCTGGGACTTGTAGTTCCTCAGAATTCCTGGTCCTCTATCTGCCGGGGACGTACGGAAAGTTATTCTCTCTTCCCCATTTATCGGTGTTATTGGCCAATAGGAACAAAGATTTATTGGTAAAGTGCCTCCCACCTCTCATTCTACATCCACCAATCACATTGCAGCTTTCCCTGGACAATGAAGAGGAAATGAGAGTTCTGGCACCCCAAGAATGTCCGTTATCTCTGGGCATGTCACCATGACACTGGACCATCACCAGGACCCTCCCACTGGACCATCACCAGGACCCTCCCACTGGACCATCACCAGGACCCTCCCACTGGACCATCACCAGGACCCTCCCACTGGACCATCACCAGGACCCTCCCACTGGACCATCACCAGGACCCTGCCACTGGACCATCACCAGGACCCTCCCACTGGACCATCACCAGGACCCTCCCACTGGACCATCACCAGGACCCTCCCACTGGACCATCACCAGGACCCTCCCACTGGACCATCACCAGGACCCTCCCACTGGACCATCACCAGGACCCTGCCACTGGACCATCACCAGGACCCTCCCACTGGACCATCACCAGGACCCTCCCACTGGACCATCACCAGGACCCTCCCACTGGACCATCACCAGGACCCTCCCACTGGACCATCACCAGGACCCTCCCACTGGACCAGGACCCTCCCACTGGACCATCACCAGGACCCTCCCACTGGACCATCACCAGGACCCTCCCACTAGACCAGGACCCTCCCACTGGACCATCACCAGGACCCTCCCACTGGACCATCACCAGGACCCTGCCACTGGACCATCACCAGGACCCTCCCACTGGACCATCACCAGGACCCTGCCACTGGACCATCACCAGGACCCTCCCACTGGACCATCACCAGGACCCTCCCACTGGACCAGGACCCTGCCACTGGACCATCACCAGGACCCTCCCACTGGACCATCACCAGGACCCTCCCACTGGACCATCACCAGGACCCTCCCACTGGACCATCACCAGGACCCTCCCACTGGACCAGGACCCTCCCACTGGACCATCACCAGGACCCTCCCCACTGGACCATCACCAGGACCCTCCCACTGGACCAGGACCCTCCCACTGGACCAGGACCCTCCCACTGGACCATCACCAGGACCCTCCCACTGGACCAGGACCCTGCCACTGGACCATCACCAGGACCCTCCCACTGGACTGACTGCTACCTGAACCCTGAATGGATGTGTCTGTCCCTGCTCCATTCCTATGAATGAAGACTACTAAGCACCTCCCAGATCTTCCTCACAGCCACCAATCAGAGGCACACCTGGAAGTGACAGCTGGAGCTGGAGTCTGGTTGGCAGTTGTGGGAAAATCTTGATGTCATCAAATTGAAATGAGAAAATACACACAGTCCCCCTCCCCTCCCCTGTATGTATTATCAGACCCAATATTGGCCCATAAGTCTTACCTCCTCTTCCTGGGCCTCTGTACTTCCCTGGTCCTCCTCTGTCTGTTTCCAGTTCTCCTCTGTCTGGTCCTGGTCTTCTCCTATCCAGTAATGGTTCTCTCCTCCCAGGTTCTGGTCTTTGATTTGGTCCCAGTCTTTTTTTCTCTGGTCCTGATTTTCTCTGCTTTGGTCCCAATTCTCTCCTGTATGGTCCCAGTCTTCTTTTCCTTGGTGTGGGTCCACTTCTTTCTGGTTCTGGGCCTCTACTATCTGGTAATGATCTCTCCCTATCTGGTACTGGTCCTCACCTTTCTGGCTTTTGTCTCCTGTCTGTTTCTGGTCTTCTCCTTTATGGTCTGGGTCTTCTCTTTGGTCCTGGTCCTCTGCTATCTGGCTTTGGTCTTTCCTTGTCTGGTCCCCGTTTTCTCCTTTTAGCTCTTGGCCTCCTGTTTGGTCTGGGTCTTCTACCAGATATTGGTCTGCTTTATTCTGGTATTGCCCCCCTCCTGTCTGGTCCTGGTCTTCCTCTATCTGGTCATCTCCTATCTGGTTTTGGCCTTCCCTTGTATTGTCCCAATCTCCTATCTTGTCTTGGCCTCCTGTCTGGTCCTGGTCTTCCTCTATCTGGTCATCTCCTATCTGGTTTTGGCCTTCCCTTGTATTGTCCCAATCTCCTATCTTGTCTTGGCCTCCTGTCTGGTCCCAGTCCTCTAACTGATACTGATCCCCTATTTTCTGGTGTTTATCCTCTCCTGTCTGGTCCTGGTCGTTTGCTATCTGGTTCTGATCTACCCTTGTATTGTCCTGATCTTCTCCTATTGGGTATTGGCTCTCTTTTATATGGGCCTGATCCTCTACTACCTTGTCCTGTTCCTTTCCTATCAGGACCTGGTCTTCCCTTATATTGTCCCAATCTTCTGCTACTCTGTATTGGTTGCCTACTTTCTTGGACCAGACCTCTCCTATCTGGCCTTGGTCTTTTGTCTCATTCTGGTCTTCCTGTGTATTGTCTGGATCTTCTGTCTGGTATTGGTTCCCTTCTCTCTGGGCCCGATCCTCTTCTATCTGGTCCTGGTCCTCCCCTATTTGGTTCTGGTCTTCCTTTGTATTGACCTGATCCTCTCCTTTCTCGTCCTGGTCCTCTCCTATCTGATATGGGTTCCCTTCTTTCTGGGCCTGGTCCTCTCCTGTCTGGTTCTGATCTTCCCTTGTATTGTCCCAATCTTCTCCAATCTGGTATTGGTTCCCTTCTCTCTGGGCCCAGACCTTTCCTATTTGTTCCTCTATCTGGTCCTGGTCCTCTCCTATTTGGTTTTGGTCTTTCTTCGTATTGATCTGGTCCTCTCCTGTCTCTTTCTGGTCCTCTCCTATCTGATATTGGTTCTCTTCTCTCTGGGCCCGGTCCTTTTCTATCTGGTCCTCTATCTGTTTCTGGTCTTCATTCGTATTGACCTGATCCTCTCCTGTCTCGTCCTGGTCCTTTCCTATTTGGTCCTCTCTTATCTGGTCCTGGTCTTCCCTTGTATTGTCCCCGTCTTCTCCAATCTGGTATGGGTTCCCTCGTCTCTGGGCCCGGTCCTCTGGTTCCTGGTGCTGGTCCAGGTCCCTATGGTTCTGGACCTGTTTACTACTTGCTGTGATTGTGTTTCTCGATAGTGTTGGAACGAGAGAAATCCTAGGATTAATTCCCAACCTCTGACTGCAGATTAGAGCCCCCCCCCAGGAGGATCTGAGAGCCGTCACATGGGATGAGGGGGGTGGAAGCTGACCAGGCACTGAGGATAATGGACAACTGTCACCGGGTGATTGAGGAAAATTCAACTTCATCCTCTTCTCTAGAACTTCACTGAGAACACAACGTGGCTCCCCTCCCCTGGTATAGAGTCATTTTCTCTGTTTTCTGCTCTTTGGCTTTGAGTGATGTTCATTGTCACTTGGGATTCTGTCTTCAATCTTCTGTAGACTGACTTCCTCTCTGTGGTTTTTATCTGGGTGAAGGACCTGTGGAACCATGTTTCTTCCCAACATTCCCTGCATGGAGTGGCCATAGACCAGCAGATCTCCCTGACTGGTATAGAGATGTCTGCCATTGTTAGTAGTGTGGGACCGGCCAGGGTCAGTTCTGTACACCATCACAAGGGGAAGGGCAGGGATTCCTAACAAGAGGTAATCAGCATTTCTCCATTCCTCCTCATTATCACCTTCTACAGGTCCTCTTTATTGCACCCCCACCCCCCCCCCCCCCCCCCCCACCCCACCAGTATCAGATTGGAACTGATTAAGTATGGTGAGTTCGGAAGACACCAGACCCGAGAACATCTGCTGGGGATTTGGAGGACCATATGGGCAGATCAGGGGTGAGTCAGAGGACCGTACGGGAGGGTCTGAGGACTGTATATGGGGGGGCTGAGGACAGTATGGGGGGGGAGGTCAGAGGACTGTATATGGGGGGCTGAGGACAGTATGGGGGGTCTGAGGACTGTATATGGGGGGGCTGAGGACAGTATGGGGGGGTCTGAGGACTTTATGGGGGGGGTTGGGTGACAGTATGGGGGGGGGGGGGTCAGAAGACTGCATGTGCAGAGAAGGGGACTGTATGGGGGGGTCTGAGGATTGTATAAGGGGGGGTTAATATGGGGGGGTTGGAGGATTGTATGGGGGGGGGGGTTGCAGGATTGTATTGGGGGGTCTGAGGACTGTATGATGGGGGGGGGGGGGGTCGGAGAAGTTCTTTGGATAGAAGGGAGCTTTTTCTGTTTTTTTTTTTGTTTTTTTTTTTTGTTTTTTTTAGGTTTAGAAACCAGAAAAGGCGGAGTCACATTTTAATGTGATGAAAACAGCCAATAGGAGTGTTGAGTGTCTCTCATATATGGAGCGCAGTGGGCGGTGACCTGGTGTCAGTACTGCCCCCTATTGGAGGGAATGAGACCTCAGACTGTCCCTCTTTATTCTGGTGTTCTATATATAGGGAGGGGGAGGGGACAGACATGAAGAGGAGGGATCAGGATTGCAGAAGTCCTCTGTCTCTTTATATAGAGGTCCCGTCTACTACCGCCCCCTGCTGGAGGAAATGTGGTACTGCGCCCAATGTTACCTCTTCCCACCAGAGGATGGAACCCTACAAATCGCTGCTCCCCCCTCCCCTCCCCCTTCCACCCCCACCAAAATTAGGAGGATAAAGGCAAAGGACCCCCCCAATCTGTATTCCTATATCTGTAATACACCCCCCCCCCCCCCGGTGCTTGTGCCGGATCCACCAATAATTACACTCCAAATCATCTCCATATCTGTGAGGGAAGCGAGTCTCCTCCAACCTCTTCACAGCTACTTCACCTTCCCAAACCTCCTCTGTATATAAATGTGCAACAAAGACGACTTCCTGTACAAAATATACACCGGGGGAGGGGAGGGGGGATCTACTGCAACCTCTTCACCGCTACTTCCATTTCAATCACCAGAACAGTCCAAAAATTACGTTTTTAAAAAAAATCTTTATTTATATTTAACATTTCTCTGAATATCAGGAAATTCATTTATTGTCGGCGCCTTTCCTTCTCCTCACATGACTCCGCCCAGATCCTGCCGTTAAAAATCCACTTGCTGCATTTTTCATCACTTCAAAACGCACAAAACGGACGCGCCGTCTTACCAAAATCACGCCAAAATCACACCAAAATCACGTGCGTTTTCAGCATTTTTTTTCCTTTATTAGCAAAATGACAAAAACACAATTTTCAGCCGATATTTTCAGCTGCCAAGATT
This sequence comes from Aquarana catesbeiana, assembly GCF_042186555.1. Lineage (NCBI taxonomy): Eukaryota > Metazoa > Chordata > Amphibia > Anura > Ranidae > Aquarana > Aquarana catesbeiana. The sequence goes on along the minus strand of NC_133333.1, from coordinate 1,556,741 downwards.
TTGGTGCATCTCACAGATAATCCAAAACGATCGTTCCGGAGTCATCCGAGGAGTCGCACATCGAGCCGCCATCACCTGAAGGAGAAAATCTCCAAAGAGTGGAAATCCTTCACAATCATTTATTAAATCTCACATTTCACACTTCCATGTGATTGGATGTACATGGAGCTCAAATGTCCCCGCTGCTCCGGACTACGCGATGACGTCACTGCCTAGACTCCGCCCCTTCTGATAGGACAGTATTCACCTCCCTCTGATATCATCTACATCACACATCACTCACACATGTCCACTGCTCTACTGACACCGTCCACTGCTCTACTGACACCATCCACTGCTCTACTGACACCGTCCACTGCTCTACTGACACCGTCCACTGCTCTACTGATACCGTCCTCTGCTCTACTGACACCGTCCACTGCCCTACTGATACTGTCCTCTGCTCTACTGACACCATCCACTGCTCTACTGACACCGTCCACTGCTCTACTGACACCATCCACTGCTCTACTGACACCGTCCACTGCTCTACTGACACCGTCCACTGCTCTACTGATACTGTCCTCTGCTCTACTGACACCGTCCACTGCCCTACTGATACTGTCCTCTGCTCTACTGACACCATCCACTGCTCTACTGACACCGTCCACTGCCCTACTGACACCGTCCACTGCTCTACTGACCGTCCACTGCCCTACTGACACCGTCCACTGCTCTACTGACACCGTCCACTGCCCTACTGACCATCCACTGCTCTACTGACACCGTCCACTGCCCTACTGACACCGTCCACTGCTCTACTGACCGTCCACTGCCCTACTGACACCGTCCACTGCTCTACTGACACCGTCCACTGCCCTACTGACACCGTCCACTGCTCTACTGACACCGTCCTCTGCCCTACTGATACTGTCCTCTGCTCTACTGACACCATCCACTGCTCTACTGACACCGTCCACTGCCCTCCTGACACCATCCACTGCTCTACTGACACCGTCCACTGCCCTACTGACACCGTCCTCTGCTCTACTGACACCGTCCACTGCCCTACTGACACCGTCCTCTGCCCTACTGACACCGTCCACTGCCCTACTGACACCGTCCACTGCTCTACTGACACCATCCACTGCCCTACTGACACCGTCCTCTGCCCTACTGACACCGTCCACTGCCCTACTGACACCGTCCACTGCTCTACTGACACCGTCCACTGCTCTACTGACACCGTCCACTGCCCTACTGACACCGTCCACTGCCCTACTGACACCGTCCACTGCTCTATTGACACCGTCCACTGCTCTACTGACACCGTCCACTGCCCTACTGACACCGTCCACTGCCCTCCTGACACCATCCACTGCTCTACTGACACCATCCACTGCTCTACTGACACCGTCCACTGCCCTCCTGACACCATCCACTGCTCTACTGACACCGTCCACTGCTCTACTGACACCGTCCACTGCTCTACTGACACTGTCCACTGCTCTACTGACACCGTCTACTGCTCTACTGACACCGTCCACTGCCCTACTGACACCGTCCACTGCTCTACTGACACCATCCACTGCCCTACTGACACCGTCCACTGCCCTACCGACACCGTCCTCTGCTCTACTGACACCGTCCACTGCCCTACCGACACCGTCCTCTGCTCTACTGACACCGTCCACTGCTCTACTGACACCGTCCACTGCTCTACTGACACCGTCCACTGCTCTACTGACACCGTCCACTGCCCTACCGACACCCTCCACTGCTCTACTGACACCGTCCACTGCCCTCCTGACACCATCCACTGCTCTACTGACACCGTCCACTGCCCTACTGACACCATCCACTGCCCTACTGACACCGTCCACTGCTCTACTGACACCGTCCACTGCTCTACTGACACCGTCCACTGCCCTACCGACACCCTCCACTGCTCTACTGACACCGTCCACTGCCCTCCTGACACCATCCACTGCTCTACTGACACCGTCCACTGCCCTACTGACACCATCCACTGCCCTACTGACACCGTCCACTGCTCTACTGACACCGTCCACTGCCCTCCTGACACCATCCACTGCTCTACTGACACCGTCCACTGCCCTACTGACACCATCCACTGCCCTACTGACACCGTCCTCTGCTCTACTGACACCGTCCACTGCTCTACTGACACCGTCCACTGCCCTCCTGACACCATCCACTGCTCTACTGACACCGTCCACTGCCCTACCGACACCGTCCACTGCCCTCCTGACACCGTCCACTGCTCTACTGACACCGTCCACTGCCCTCCTGACACCCTCTCCTGCTCTACTGACACCGTCCACTGCCCTCCTGACACCATCCACTGCTCTACTGACACCGTCCACTGCCCTACTGACACCATCCACTGCCCTACTGACACCGTCCACTGCCCTACTGACACCGTCCACTGCCCTACTGACACCGTCCACTGCCCTACTGACACCGTCCACTGCTCTACTGACACCGTCCACTGCCCTACTGACACCGTCCACTGCTCTACTGACACCGTCCTCTGCTCTACTGACACCGTCCACTGCTCTACTGACACCGTCCACTGCTCTACTGACACCGTCCACTGCTCTACTGACACCGTCCACTGCTCTACTGACACCGTCCACTGCTCTACTGACACCGTCCACTGCCCTACTGACACTGTCCACTGCTCTACTGACACCGTCCACTGCCCTACTGACACCGTCCACTGCCCTACTGACACCGTCCACTGCTCTACTGACACCGTCCACTGCCCTACCGACACCCTCCACTGCTCTACTGACACCGTCCACTGCCCTACTGACACCGTCCACTGCTCTACTGACACCGTCCACTGCCCTACCGACACCCTCCACTGCTCTACTGACACCGTCCACTGCCCTACTGACACCGTCCACTGCTCTACTGACACCGTCCACTGCCCTCCTGACACCATCCACTGCTCTACTGACACCGTCCACTGCCCTACTGACACCGTCCTCTGCCCTACTGACACCGTCCTCTGCCCTACTGACACCATCCACTGCTCTACTGACACCGTCCACTGCCCTACTGACACCGTCCTCTGCTCTACTGACACCGTCCACTGCTCTACTGACACCGTCCACTGCCCTACTGACACCGTCCACTGCCCTACTGACACCGTCCACTGCTCTACTGACACCATCCACTGCCCTACTGACACCGTCCTCTGCCCTACTGACACCGTCCACTGCCCTACTGACACCGTCCACTGCTCTACTGACACCGTCCACTGCTCTACTGACACCGTCCACTGCCCTACTGACACCGTCCACTGCCCTACTGACACCGTCCACTGCTCTATTGACACCGTCCACTGCTCTACTGACACCGTCCACTGCCCTACTGACACCGTCCACTGCCCTCCTGACACCATCCACTGCTCTACTGACACCATCCACTGCTCTACTGACACCGTCCACTGCCCTCCTGACACCATCCACTGCTCTACTGACACCGTCCACTGCTCTACTGACACCGTCCACTGCTCTACTGACACTGTCCACTGCTCTACTGACACCGTCTACTGCTCTACTGACACCGTCCACTGCCCTACTGACACCGTCCACTGCTCTACTGACACCATCCACTGCCCTACTGACACCGTCCACTGCCCTACCGACACCGTCCTCTGCTCTACTGACACCGTCCACTGCCCTACCGACACCGTCCTCTGCTCTACTGACACCGTCCACTGCTCTACTGACACCGTCCACTGCTCTACTGACACCGTCCACTGCTCTACTGACACCGTCCACTGCCCTACCGACACCCTCCACTGCTCTACTGACACCGTCCACTGCCCTCCTGACACCATCCACTGCTCTACTGACACCGTCCACTGCCCTACTGACACCATCCACTGCCCTACTGACACCGTCCACTGCTCTACTGACACCGTCCACTGCCCTACTGACACCGTCCACTGCCCTACTGACACCGTCCACTGCCCTACTGACACCGTCCACTGCTCTACTGACACCGTCCACTGCCCTACTGACACCGTCCACTGCTCTACTGACACCGTCCTCTGCTCTACTGACACCGTCCACTGCTCTACTGACACCGTCCACTGCTCTACTGACACCGTCCACTGCTCTACTGACACCGTCCACTGCTCTACTGACACCGTCCACTGCTCTACTGACACCGTCCACTGCCCTACTGACACTGTCCACTGCTCTACTGACACCGTCCACTGCCCTACTGACACCGTCCACTGCCCTACTGACACCGTCCACTGCTCTACTGACACCGTCCACTGCCCTACCGACACCCTCCACTGCTCTACTGACACCGTCCACTGCCCTACTGACACCGTCCACTGCTCTACTGACACCGTCCACTGCCCTACCGACACCCTCCACTGCTCTACTGACACCGTCCACTGCCCTACTGACACCGTCCACTGCTCTACTGACACCGTCCACTGCCCTCCTGACACCATCCACTGCTCTACTGACACCGTCCACTGCCCTACTGACACCGTCCTCTGCCCTACTGACACCGTCCTCTGCCCTACTGACACCATCCACTGCTCTACTGACACCGTCCACTGCCCTACTGACACCGTCCTCTGCTCTACTGACACCGTCCACTGCTCTACTGACACCGTCCACTGCCCTACTGACACCGTCCACTGCCCTCCTGACACCGTCCACTGCTCTACTGACACCATCCACTGCCCTACTGACACCGTCCTCTGCCCTACTGACACCGTCCACTGCCCTACTGACACCGTCCACTGCTCTACTGACACCGTCCACTGCTCTACTGACACCGTCCACTGCCCTACTGACACCGTCCACTGCCCTACTGACACCGTCCACTGCTCTATTGACACCGTCCACTGCTCTACTGACACCGTCCACTGCCCTACTGACACCGTCCACTGCCCTCCTGACACCATCCACTGCTCTACTGACACCATCCACTGCTCTACTGACACCGTCCACTGCCCTCCTGACACCATCCACTGCTCTACTGACACCGTCCACTGCTCTACTGACACCGTCCACTGCTCTACTGACACTGTCCACTGCTCTACTGACACCGTCTACTGCTCTACTGACACCGTCCACTGCCCTACTGACACCGTCCACTGCTCTACTGACACCATCCACTGCCCTACTGACACCGTCCACTGCCCTACCGACACCGTCCTCTGCTCTACTGACACCGTCCACTGCCCTACCGACACCGTCCTCTGCTCTACTGACACCGTCCACTGCTCTACTGACACCGTCCACTGCTCTACTGACACCGTCCACTGCTCTACTGACACCGTCCACTGCCCTACCGACACCCTCCACTGCTCTACTGACACCGTCCACTGCCCTCCTGACACCATCCACTGCTCTACTGACACCGTCCACTGCCCTACTGACACCATCCACTGCCCTACTGACACCGTCCACTGCTCTACTGACACCGTCCACTGCTCTACTGACACCGTCCACTGCCCTACCGACACCCTCCACTGCTCTACTGACACCGTCCACTGCCCTCCTGACACCATCCACTGCTCTACTGACACCGTCCACTGCCCTACTGACACCATCCACTGCCCTACTGACACCGTCCACTGCTCTACTGACACCGTCCACTGCCCTCCTGACACCATCCACTGCTCTACTGACACCGTCCACTGCCCTACTGACACCATCCACTGCCCTACTGACACCGTCCACTGCCCTCCTGACACCATCCACTGCTCTACTGACACCGTCCACTGCCCTACCGACACCGTCCACTGCCCTCCTGACACCGTCCACTGCTCTACTGACACCGTCCACTGCCCTCCTGACACCCTCTCCTGCTCTACTGACACCGTCCACTGCCCTCCTGACACCATCCACTGCTCTACTGACACCGTCCACTGCCCTACTGACACCATCCACTGCCCTACTGACACCGTCCACTGCCCTACTGACACCGTCCACTGCCCTACTGACACCGTCCACTGCCCTACTGACACCGTCCACTGCTCTACTGACACCGTCCACTGCCCTACTGACACCGTCCACTGCTCTACTGACACCGTCCTCTGCTCTACTGACACCGTCCACTGCTCTACTGACACCGTCCACTGCTCTACTGACACCGTCCACTGCTCTACTGACACCGTCCACTGCTCTACTGACACCGTCCACTGCTCTACTGACACCGTCCACTGCCCTACTGACACTGTCCACTGCTCTACTGACACCGTCCACTGCCCTACTGACACCGTCCACTGCCCTACTGACACCGTCCACTGCTCTACTGACACCGTCCACTGCCCTACCGACACCCTCCACTGCTCTACTGACACCGTCCACTGCCCTACTGACACCGTCCACTGCTCTACTGACACCGTCCACTGCCCTACCGACACCCTCCACTGCTCTACTGACACCGTCCACTGCCCTACTGACACCGTCCACTGCTCTACTGACACCGTCCACTGCCCTCCTGACACCCTCTCCTGCTCTACTGACACCGTCCACCGTCCACTGCCCTACTGACTCCATCCACTGCTCTACTGACACCGTCCACTGCCCTACTGACACCGTCCACTGCCCTACTGACACCGTCCACTGCCCTACTGACACCGTCCACTGCCCTACTGACACCGTCCACTGCCCTACTGACACCGTCCTCTGCTCTACTGACACCGTCCACTGCTCTACTGACACCGTCCACTGCCCTACTGACACCGTCCACTGCTCTACTGACACCGTCCTCTGCTCTACTGACACCGTCCACTGCTCTACTGACACCGTCCACTGCCCTACTGACACCGTCCACTGCTCTACTGACACCGTCCACTGCTCTACTGACACCGTCCTCTGCTCTACTGACACCGTCCTCTGCTCTACTGACACCGTCCACTGCTCTACTGACACCGTCCACTGCTCTACCGACACCCTCCACTGCTCTACTGACACCGTCCACTGCTCTACCGACACCGTCCACTGCCCTCCTGACACCATCCACTGCTCTACTGACACCGTCCACTGCTCTACTGACACCGTCCACTGCTCTACTGACACCGTCCACTGCTCTACTGACACCGTCCACTGCTCTACTGACACCGTCCTCTGCCCTACTGACACCATCCACTGCTCTACTGACACCGTCCACTGCTCTACCGACACCGTCCACTGCCCTCCTGACACCATCCACTGCTCTACTGACACCGTCCACTGCTCTACTGACACCGTCCACTGCTCTACCGACACCGTCCACTGCCCTCCTGACACCATCCACTGCTCTACTGACACCGTCCACTGCTCTACTGACACCGTCCACTGCTCTACTGACACCGTCCACTGCTCTACTGACACCGTCCTCTGCCCTACTGACACCTTCCACTGCCCTACTGACACCCTCCACTGCTCTACTGACACCGTCCACTGCCCTCCTGACACCATCCACTGCTCTACTGACACCATCCACTGCTCTACTGACACCGTCCACTGCCCTCCTGACACCGTCCACTGCTCTACTGACACCGTCCACTGCTCTACTGACACCGTCCTCTGCCCTACTGACACCGTCCACTGCCCTACTGACACCGTCCACTGCTCTACTGACACCGTCCTCTGCTCTACTGACACCGTCCACTGCTCTACTGACACCGTCCACTGCCCTACTGACACCCTCCACTGCTCTACTGACACCGTCCACTGCCCTACTGACACCGTCCACTGCTCTACTGACACCGTCCACTGCTCTACTGACACCGTCCACTGCCCTACTGACACCGTCCACTGCCCTACTGACACCGTCCACTGCTCTACTGACACCGTCCACTGCCCTACTGACACCGTCCTCTGCTCTACCGACACCGTCCACTGCTCTACCGACACCGTCCACTGCTCTACCGACACCGTCCACTGCTCTACTGACACCGTCCACTGCTCTACTGACACCATCCTCTGCTCTACTGACACCGTCCACTGCTCTACTGACACCATCCTCTGCTCTACTGACACCGTCCACTGCTCTACTGACACCGTCCTCTGCTCTACTGACACCGTCCACTGCTCTACTGTGCTCTGCAGAAACACACGTGTGTTTGTGGTCTGGGCTGCACACACCAATGGCAGTAACAAATGGCAACCAATCAGCATTCACCTTTGGAGGGCTGATGTCAGCATTCTGGTTGCTCTGGGTTACCTCCTAGGCTGACTTCTTCCTGATCTCTGTTGTAATCAGCAGCCTGCGGGAGATGGAGGGACATTACATTGAAAACTCCCCCCTCCCCACATCCATTCATTAGTCAGGATCACAAGGGGCCCCAAGGGTCCCCGTTACATGGTGGGGGCGGGGTGTTTAGAGGCGCGGAGAGGAAATTGAAGTTTTAATTTTATTTGTTTTGGCTGCCGAATCCACATCTGCAGATCGGTTCCAGGAAATCACACGCCGGCACTCCCATTACCCTCATCTATGTCCTGGCTGGGGCCCCGCATGGAGACCCCCGAGAATCCTGGGGGGCCAACATGAAGACCCCCAAGAATCCTGGGGGGCCCCCACATGAAGACCCCCGAGAATGCTGGGGAGCCCCACATAGAGACACTCGAGAATCCTGGGGGGCCAACATGAAGACCCCCAAGAATCCTGGGGGGCCCCCACATGAAGACCCCCGAGAATGCTGGGGGGCCCCGCATGGAGACCCCCGAGAATTCTGGGGAGCCCCACATAGAGACACTCGAGAATCCTGGGGGGCCAACATGAAGACCCCCAAGAATCCTGGGGGGCCCCCACATGAAGACCCCCGAGAATGCTGGGGGGCCCCGCATGGAGACCCCCGAGAATTCTGGGGAGCCCCACATAGAGACCCTCGAGAATCCTGGGGGGCCAACATGAAGACCCCCAAGAATCCTGGGGGGCCCCCACATGAAGACCCCCGAGAATGCTGGGGGGCCCCGCATGGAGACCCCCGAGAATCCTGGGGGGCCAACATGAAGACCCCCAAGAATCCTGGGGGGCCCCCACATGAAGACCCCCGAGAATGCTGGGGGGCCCCGCATGGAGACCCCCGAGAATCCTGGGGGGCCCCCGCATGAATACCCCCAAGAATCCTGGGGGGGCCCCTCATGAAGACTCCCGAGAATCTTGGGGGGGCCCCCACGGAGACCCCTGAGAATCCTGGGGGGGACCCACATGGAGACCCCTGAGAATCCTGGGGGGCCCCACATGGAGACCCCTAAGAATCCTGGGGGGCCCCATATGGAGACCCCTGAGAATCCTGGGGGGGGCCCACATGGAGACCCCTGAGAATCCTGGGGGGCCACATGGAGACCCTGAGAATCCTGGGGGGCCCCATATGGAGACCCCCGAGAATCCTGGGGGGGCCCGCATGGAGACCCCCGAGAATCCTGGGGGGGCCCGCATGGAGACCCCCGAGAATCCTGGGGGGGCCCGCATGGAGACCCCCGAGAATCCTGGGGAGCCCCACATAGAGACCCCTGAGAATCCTGGGGGGGCCCACATGGAGACCCCTGAGAATCCTGGGGGGGCCACATGGAGACCCTGAGAATCCTGGGGGGCCCCATATGGAGACCCCCGAGAATCCTGGGGGGGCCCGCATGGAGACCCCCGAGAATCCTGGGGAGCCCCACATAGAGACCCCTGAGAATCCTGGGGGGGCCCACATGGAGACCCCTGAGAATCCTGGGGGGGCCCCACATGGAGACCCGAGAATCTTGGGGGGCCCCACATGAGGAATGTGCCGAAACATGGAAACAGAGATAATGATGGGAATGGTGGACAAATCGTCAGATCCACCATCAATTCCCATCCTCATCTCCATGGCGATTAATGGTCAGCTTGCTGGAAAGTGTTTGGTGTAGCAGAGAGATCTGTTGTCGGGGACAATATATTTACCAGTACAGACTGGGGGGGATTCTGTTCCCTGGCAATGATTGCTATGGGCGCCCCCCTATGGTGGGGAATTGGCTTCTATCCAGGAGAGGGCTCCACCATTCATCTGCTGCAGACACCTCCCCACCATGGGGGCTCCTCCCTCCGGCAGGGGCAATTGGGGGGGGGGGTGAAATGATCATCCAGGATAGAGGTGGGGGGGGGGGGTTGGCTGCTGTGTCCCTTTCCCCATGGTCATGCCACCATCTTGGGCCCCGAGGTGGCCATCAGCCCCAGTTTTGAAGCTTCACCCCAAAACTGCAGAAGTTCTCCTGGTCAGTCCGGGACAAGCGCCCCTCCCCCCATGAGATGCCATTTCTGAAGATCTGGGGGCCCTCAGATCCAGCCTGAGCACTATCTGCATGTTCCCCTGTGATGGTGGGGTTCCCCCGAGTACCCCACTTTCCTCCCACACTTCAAAGACATGCTGGGGGGTTATCTGGCTCTATGTTGACCCTTGTATGATATTCTACTGATGGGGCCCAAGATGGCCGCCTCACCCAATGCCCCAACAACCAATAAAGTGCTCGGAGCCCCCTGGGGGAGGGGTCACTATAGATATAGTGGGGGGGGGAAATAACGATCATCTCCCCCGCAGATGGTGTAAGTTTTGCCCCCTTACATAGAAATGAAGGGTCTATAATTTTTATCATAGGTGTATTTTATATGATAGAGACAGAATATCAACCAAAAATCCAGAAAAATCACACAATACAAATGTTATAAATGGAGTAAAATAAGTATTTGATCCCCTTAGTAGTTGGTGGAGAAACCCTTGTTGGTGATCACAGAGGTCAGACGTTTCTTCTAGGTGGTGATCAGGTTTCCACACATCTCAGGAGTAGGGATGAGCCGAATACCAAACATTATGGGGCATTCACGAGAAATTTGAGCGCCCGCGGAACTCCCCATTGAGGAACGGCGAGACCGTCAATGCACTAGGAGATCGCACCTGACCTGCATGCTTTGGCCAATCACAGCGCGCTCTGCTGTGAGAGCCATGATTGGCTCAGGGGTCCACGCCCCACACTATGTAAGGCTGCTTACACGGCGGCTGTACATAGTTTTATAAATGAGAGCAGCAAAATTACATTTGTAAAGGAAAAAATGTCATGTAAAACTGCTCGCGGCTGTAATGTATTGTCAGATCCCGGCAATATAGATAAAAGCCATTGAAAAAAAAAACGGCATGGGTCCCCCCCCAGTCCATTACCAGGTCCTTTGGGTCTGGTATGAATATAAAGGGGAACCCTGCAATAATGTTTTGGCAAAATGGCGTCGGGGGTCCCCCCCCCAAATCCAGTCCAGACCCTTATCCGAGCACGCAACCTGGCAGGCCACAGGAAAAGAGGGGGATGAGAGAGCGCCCCCCCCCCTGAACTGTACCAGGCCACATGCCCTCAACATGGAGAGGTTGTTTTGGGGTCCCCAAAGAGGACAAGTTAGTTTAAATAGAAAATGGTGCACTACCATATATGAGTGTAACAATGAACTTATACCCAGTTCACCACATCCCTATAATACATTGCAACAAATAATGATAAAAAGAAGGAAACCCTGGGATGGTTCGGGTGAATGGGAAGGGAGTAAGCAATGGGTAAATCAAGGTAAAAGAAAAAGAAACAAACTAAATATTGTAATTGGTATGAGGAATGCCCAGAAATAGTAAAAGAAAAAAATACTTTATTAGAATATACAAAACATGGTTATAAAAGTAATGAACAATGCATACAAAATACCTAAACCACGCAAATGTGTATACTGGTAAGGGAAAGCATCCACATGCGTGGTATAAAGGAGCCCAACATGTTTCGGATAGGAATAAAAATTCAGTTCCTTCTTCAGGGGTTTCCTGTAAGGATTTTTTGTATGATCTGGGGGAAGTATATTGATAAAACATACCAGTCATTAGTATATGTACATATATACATATACATATCATGAGTATATCTCATAGGTATAGAGGGTGTAGAGGAGCAGAATTATTGGAGACAAAAAAAAACAAAACAAAAAAAAAACAAAAACATGTATATGAAATGAAAAGAGAATGATAAAGATGCAATACTAATAAAAACTCAAAATATGCCATCATTTTTCAAAATAGTATATCGCATTATAGGGATTTACTAGTTCAAACAATTAGCTGCATACAGAGCAACAGGCTATGGTCTGACAGTCTGCCAACAGGTACTTCAGGTCATCATCACCATGGTTCATTGCAGATTCAGATATGAGTAACACATGTGTGGATATATATAAAGTGGAGGTCTGAACTCAAAGATGGTATAGAGATTTGCTGATATATATCAGGAGGAGGTCATTGATGCCAATTAGGTACGGCGAGGTAGGTCAAACCACCAGTGTCCACGAGGAACAACCAATGCAAAGAGGGGAATGTACATCCCTACATAAAAAATAAAAAATAAAATAATATAATACTATTGGAGTATAGATGTCAAGGGTCCATAAAGTAACAATCCATACATAAATAAATATTAAATGTGCAATAGATGTAATGTAATAAGTTATAGCAAGGAAGGGAAGAAAAGGGGGGGGGGGGAGGGGAAGAGGGAGGGGGGAAAATGGAAAGAGGGGAAAGGTTGGCTAAGGTTGGGGCATATATATATATATACACATACATTTTTATTTTTTATGTAGGGATGTACATTCCCCTCTTTGCATTGGTTGTTCCTCGTGGACACTGGTGGTTTGACCTACCTCGCCGTACCTAATTGGCATCAATGACCTCCTCCTGATATATATCAGCAAATATCTATACCATCTTTGAGTTCAGACCTCCACTTTATATATATCCACACATGTGTTACTCATATCTGAATCTGCAATGAACCATGGTGATGATGACCTGAAGTACCTGTTGGCAGACTGTCAGACCATAGCCTGTTGCTCTGTATGCAGCTAATTGTTTGAACTAGTAAATCCCTATAATGCGATATACTATTTTGAAAAATGATGGCATATTTTGAGTTTTTATTAGTATTGCATCTTTATCATTCTCTTTTCATTTCATATACATGTTTTTGTTTTGTTTTTTGTCTCCAATAATTCTGCTCCTCTACACCCTCTATACCTATGAGATATACTCATGATATGTATATGTATATATGTACATATACTAATGACTGGTATGTTTTATCAATATACTTCCCCCAGATCATACAAAAAATCCTTACAGGAAACCCCTGAAGAAGGAACTGAATTTTTATTCCTATCCGAAACATGTTGGGCTCCTTTATACCACGCATGTGGATGCTTTCCCTTACCAGTATACACATTTGCGTGGTTTAGGTATTTTGTATGCATTGTTCATTACTTTTATAACCATGTTTTGTATATTCTAATAAAGTATTTTTTTCTTTTACTATTTCTGGGCATTCCTCATACCAATTACAATATTTAGTTTGTTTCTTTTTCTTTTACCTTGATTTACCCATTGCTTACTCCCTTCCCATTCACCCGAACCATCCCAGGGTTTCCTTCTTTTTATCATTATTTGTTGCAAAGAGGACAAGGGCCTCTTCCCCCACAACCCTTGCCCGGTGGTTGTCGGGGTCTGCGGGCGGGGGGCTTATCAGATCTGGAAGCCCCCTTCAACAAGGGGACCCCCTGATCCCACCCCCCCATGTAAATGGGTATCAGGTACATTGTGCCCCTACTCATTCACCAAAAAAAGTGTCAAAATGGTAAAAATGACAGGAGACAATTGTTTGGGACAATTTTCTTTATTAAAAAATTTAAAAAGTGTCCTGCGATGTCCATTCATCTTCGATCACAGCGTCCGACGACACGAAAAAAACACCGCCTCCATAAACAGGTGACCCCGCCCCTTTCTGACATTACGTGACGTCACATGACGTCAGAAGGGGCGGGTTCACCTGTTTACATCACCAGGTGGCCCCGCCCTCAGCTATATAACAGCTGTCAATGCAGAAAGCCTGCAGTCAGCGGGAGCCTCCGATGGAGGCAGAGATTTTTTCGTTTTTTTTTTTTTCTGGGTCGTCAGACGCTGTGATCGAAGATGAATGGACATCGCACGACACTTTATTTTTTATTTTTGTAATAAAGGATTTGACACAAGCTGTCTTCTGTCATTTTTTACAATTTTGACACTTTTTTGGTGAATGTGTAGGGGTTCAATGTACCTAATACCTATTCACATGGGGGGGAGGCCTTGTTAAAGGGGGCTTCCAGATTCCAATAAGCCCCCCGCCCGCAGACCCCCACAACTACCGGGCAAAGTTGTGGGGTTGAGGCCCTTGTCCCCATCAACATGGGGACAAGGTGTTTTGGAGGGGACCCTAAAGCATCCTCCCAATGTTGAGGGCATGTGGCCTGGTATGGTTCAGGGGGGGTCTGGCATGGATTTTGGGGGGACCCCGCGTCATTTTTTTTTTTTTTTTTTTCATTTTTGCACAGTGTTTCCCTTAATATCCATACCAGACCGGACCCATGCCGTTTTTTACAATGATTTTTATCTATATTGCCGGGATCCGACAATACATTACAGCCACGAGCAATTTTGAATTACATTTTTTCCTTTGTAACAAAATTACAGCAAAATATATATGTATGTATTGTGGCAGAGCAAGGCTCTGTCACTATGAAAATGGGGTTAAAGTGGACACAGAGTCTGCATATTGTCTGAGTGCAGAGCTACAGAGTGTAGGTTTGAGGTGGAGAGAACTGCTCTGGCAGTTTTCTCCAGGTTTTGCTAGTTCCTTATGGGGCTCTGTAGTTTGGAGATCCTTCAGAGTCTTGGGTGGGACGGGATCTCCAACCCTGTGTCCGGGTCTTGTGGACAGCCAGCAGGGTGTGTGCCCAGGTGCACACAGCCCATATAACGAGGGACTGGTGAGAGCAGAAAGGGTGGAGGAAGGGGAAGTTGGAGCAGTGGCTGCTAGTAACTGTCTCTGTGTGAGAACAGATGCTGTGTGCGTTGAAGGGCTTCAAAGCTATGTGCGTCCAAGGAGCCAGATGCTGTGTGCGTTGAAGGGCTTCAAAGCTGTGTGCGTCCAAGGAGCCAGAAGCTGTGTGCATTGAAGGGCTGTAAAGCTGTGTGCGTCAAAGGAGCCAGAAGCTGTGTGCATTGAAGCTCTTGAAACTGTGTGTGACCAAGGAGCCTAAGACTGTGTGCATCCAAGCAGCTTGTTTGAGGGGCCTGTTCCCTATAGCAGCAATACTGCTGAAGAGTAGCCAGGTGGGCTAGCATTTTCATTTGGATTTTCTATTGTATTTACTTGCTGAAGCTTGGACCCCTGCGTGGGATTCCTGGATGGACTTTTGTTGTTTTTTCCTTTAATAAACGTGGGCTACCAGGCCCTTAACTATAAATGCCTCTCTGATGTGGACTCACTGCACTAAAACGCATCTATCCACTTGAGCTGAACAATCCCCAATGTCACAAGTGGCGCTCGAATGCGGGCATGTAGACGGTTGAATCTAGGTCCTTGCTCCATGGTGAGTCGCATCAGGAACTACTGCTAGCTGTGTGTGGCAGCCAGGCGAACAGCATTGCACAGAAGTTTGATGGACTGTGTTGCATGCAGGTTGTGTACCTGTGAAAGGAGAATCGCATATTTTTTCTCTCCGTGTTGCATGCAGGTTGTGTACCTGTGAAAGGAGAATCACATATTTTTTTTTCTCTCTGCTGTGAAGTGTGTTGCAAGTTGCTGTGTGTAAGACAGCAAGCATGGGGCGTTCAAAACAGAAAAAGGAAGCAATCCTTGCTGAAGCAAGGGAAAGGGTTCTATGGCTAGAGGGTATGTGAAATTTCTGTGACCTGGGGTAAATTAATCATGTCATCCCCAGTTAAAAAGGAAGTGAAAGAAGTTTCCCCTGGCAACAGGAAGCCAGGTGGACAACAGCGTGTGAAAAAGAGGAATATGGTCATCTGTGGAAGCAATGTCCAGGCCAACAGGGATGTCGGGGATCCAAGGAGTCTGTCTGCTGATGGTCATGACCAGTGGTATCCTGTGGCAACAGAGAGCCAGTCATTAAGGAGATTCCAAGAAAGTAAAGTTCAGCTACCAGTACCGTGCTTGGAATGTGGTCAAGTGGGGCATGGAATTTTTACTTGCCCAAGGTTCTGGAACAACGCTGAAGAGTCTGGAAAGGCTGCAGTGTCGTCCTGTGGCCACACAGAGGAAGTAGCTGGTATGGATGCAGCTGAGAGACAGCGCACTCAAGTGAAGGGTATGATGTCAGCCACTGAAAATGGTAAGACTGTTTCAGTTTGTGGGACTGAACCTAGTGACATGGGAGTGTGTCCAGCAGGAAGATCCGCAGTGCAAATGGACATAGACTTGCTGCAGTGTGCTACCCGGAGCAGTGGGGAGGCACATGGTGAGGACCAGCTGACAGCAAGGTTAAAGACTCAAATGAACATGGGAACTATGCATGTGCCTGCTATAATCCAGCAGAGTGCTGGAGAGGTTAAACTAGGGGTGACCAAAACTGTTATTGTGCCATGTTCCCTAGTGACAGGTGCTGCAGAGTTGCCCAGGGAAACTTCAGAGGAGCTTGCAGTGACGGAGCAGAGAGTTTCCCAGGTCAGCTATGGAGCTGCCCAAGGAGGAAAGAGTTCCCCTTTAAAGATAGAGGGTGATGTGAGGAGAGGCTCACAGGCTGTGGTTGGTAATAGACAATCCACAAAAGTAGCAGTTATGTCTATACGTAATGAAAATTATGATGGTTATGCTGACAAATATGTTACTGTTGGCAAATGTGATGGTATTGGTGATAATGACATTGAAAAATGTGTTCCCTTTAATGTCATGTCTGAAAATGTTGGAAATGTGTTCACTGCCAATGATGGGAGTAGGATATCTCCCATGACAACCAGAAGCGCAGGCTTGTCCATGGGAGTCTCGTGGGGTCTCCATGTGTTGGAGCCAGAGGTTTTCCAGGATGGCTGTGGTGCTACTCTGGTGAAACAAAGGAAGACTGAGTCACACAGTGAGAGTGTGCAGGCGCAGCCCCACAACCCTAAGTGTAACCCTGGTGTCAAGGGGTTAATTCAGCCAGCAAAAGCTGAAAGTGCAGAGCTGTGTGTGTCAGTAGCGCCCCCAGAGCAGGTAGGGCAAAAGCATGTATTACAGCCTGCCTTGTCAGATGATGTGTGCACCCAAAGGGATATGTATAGAAATGACACAGGTGATGTTTTGGCTAGTGAATCCCAGGTTCCTGTGGGGCCTTCTAGAGTAGGTGATGGAACCACAATAGACTGGGATAATTGGTATGAGAATGCAATCGCAATATTAAATAATGTGGTGGACATAACACCTGCTATGCCCAATGGAGGGATCGCAGATCGGCTGGTGCTCAAGGACACGTTTGTCCCTGCGAAGGTTAATGCCCTCCAGTCTGAAGGAACTGTTCAGGGTGCTGGCAAAGCAGATGTGTTGTCCACAGCCCCACAGCTCAAGTGTGAAGGTGACAATGTGACTTATAATGACCTGCAGTGGCTCACTGACACTGGTACAGAAGGGAAAAGTGTGAGACATGTGTCTGACAGCGCTCCAGGGGAGCAACAGGCTGTGATGAGGGGTACCTCCAAGGAGTTGGAGGTCTCTTCAAATGTCTCAACCTCACAAGCTGCAGTGGATGAGCCCCTCCATGTCTTGGACAAGGAAAAAGACCTTAGAAAGGTCTGGTATTTAGACATTGGATGTTTAGAGATGACAAAAACCTTACTTGAAATGCTGGAGTTGGTAAAAATGCACTCACTGTACACTTGGGTGTCTCCACCACAGTCGGACCAGGTGGTGCTGCGTAGTACCCATGGGTGGAGCCAGGTGGTACAGGCTGTGCTGGGAAGCCTTGATCGAGAATGGTATTGGTGGGACCAATGCTTATTAACAGTGTGGCAGATAGTCTTGAGGTTCTCTGAGAGGGTGCTCCCAGTTACTGAGTGGTATGGAAGGTGCCCAGGAGAACTGTTGGAGACATCAAAGGTCTCTCCGGCTGGTGTAGTGACTATAAACATCTCTGCTGGTGTGGTCCGAGGTGCGGCTGAGCAGTGGTCAATAGAGGGCGTGGATACTGTTTCACCCGCTAAACCTCATGAGAAGGTAGGGCCCAAAATAGACGCAGCACTAGCAGAGATGCTTTCTATCACTCAGAAAGAGGTACAACTTAAAGTACCCGGAGACACTGTAAAGGAAAGTGCTAATGTTGGTTGCTGCAACAATGTAATGTGTACATCAGAAAGGAGTAGTTTGTGCTTGGATCAGTGTCATTTGTTAGATCAGTTACCCATGGAGTGTTGGACAACAGGTGAGGTGAAGCTGTGCTATGGACCCGTGGGGTGTAATCACTTGCCTGTGTTTTGTCCCTCCTCAGGTCTGGTCCTAACAACAAGTACTGAGATAGATGGCACTGATTGTGTTCGACAGGATGTCATTGAAATGTATGATCTGCTAATGTTTGGTGCTGTTAAAAGTGACGTGGTTGCCGTGGGTAACCAGAGAGAGGTTTTTGAACCTGAAAGACCTGTGGTGAAAGATAAAACTGACGTCTGTAAGCTGAAAGGTAGGATCAGGGAAGGCAGAGTTCCCCCAAGAGAGGAGAGTATGCTCAGGAACCCCAAGAGAAGAGAGGGAAGGCAGAGTATACGGAATTATAGGACCCTGTTAAGATCCAAGGTGGGACGTACCTGGAAGCACACCCGAAAAAAGGGTTGGGCCTACGTGGCTGATGGCCAGCACAGAAGTGTCCCAACTGCTATAGTGGGTGCAGGTGTTTCTCCCTCCGGATCGAAACAAGAGGGGGGGGTATGTGGCAGAGCAAGGCTCTGTCCCTATGAAAATGGGGTTAAAGTGGACACAGAGTCTGCATATTGTCTGAGTGCAGAGCTACAGAGTGTAGGTTTGAGGTGGAGAGAACTGCTCTGGCAGTTTTCTCCAGGTTTTGCTAGTTCCTTATGGGGCTCTGTAGTTTGGAGATCCTTCAGAGTCTTGGGTGGGACGGGATCTCCAACCCTGTGTCCGGGTCTTGTGGACAGCCAGCAGGGTGTGTGCCCAGGTGCACACAGCCCATATAACGAGGGACTGGTGAGAGCAGAAAGGGTGGAGGAAGGGGAAGTTGGAGCAGTGGCTGCTAGTAACTGTCTCTGTGTGAGAACAGATGCTGTGTGCGTTGAAGGGCTTCAAAGCTGTGTGCGTCCAAGGAGCCAGAAGCTGTGTGCATTGAAGGGCTGTAAAGCTGTGTGCGTCAAAGGAGCCAGAAGCTGTGTGCATTGAAGCTCTTGAAACTGTGTGTGACCAAGGAGCCTAAGACTGTGTGCATCCAAGCAGCTTGTTTGAGGGGCCTGTTCCCTATAGCAGCAATACTGCTGAAGAGTAGCCAGGTGGGCTAGCATTTTCATTTGGATTTTCTATTGTATTTACTTGCTGAAGCTTGGACCCCTGCGTGGGATTCCTGGATGGACTTTTGTTGTTTTTTCCTTTAATAAACGTGGGCTACCAGGCCCTTAACTATAAATGCCTCTCTGATGTGGACTCACTGCACTAAAACGCATCTATCCACTTGAGCTGAACAATCCCCAATGTCACAGTATATATGTCAGCCCCCCCACACCTGTATATATGTCAGCCCCCCCCCTCACACCTGTATATATGTCAGCCCCCCACACACCTGTATATATGTCAGCCCCCCTCACACCTGTATATATGTCAGCCCCCCCTCACACCTGTATATATGTCAGCCCCCCTCACACCTGTATATATGTCAGCCCCCCTCACACCTGTATATATGTCAGCCCCCCCTCACACCTGTATATATGTCAGCCCCCCTCACACCTGTATATATGTCAGCCCCCCCCACACACACACCTGTATATATGTCAGCCCCCCCCTCACACCTGTATATATGTCAGCCCCCCCCACACCTGTATATATGTCAGCCCCCCCCACACCTGTATATATGTCAGCCCCCCTCACACCTGTATATATGTCAGCCCCCCTCACACCTGTATATATGTCAGCCCCCCTCACACCTGTATATATGTCAGCCCCCCTCACACCTGTATATATGTCAGCCCCCCCCTCACACCTGTATATATGTCAGCCCCCCTCACACCTGTATATATGTCAGCCCCCCCCTCACACCTGTATATATGTCAGCCCCCCCCTCACACCTGTATATATGTCAGCCCCCCTCACACCTGTATATATGTCAGCCCCCCTCACACCTGTATATATGTCAGCCCCCCACACACACCTGTATATATGTCAGCCCCCCACACACACCTGTATATATGTCAGCCCCCCCACACACCTGTATATATGTCAGCCCCCCCTCACACCTGTATATATGTCAGCCCCCCACACACACCTGTATATATGTCAGCCCCCCCACACACCTGTATATATGTCAGCCCCCCCTCACACCTGTATATATGTCAGCCCCCCACATACACAAATCTGCAAACACAAGGCTCTGGCCCCTCCCTTTCCCTCACAGCCCCTACTTGTAAGGAAGGTGTTCCTACCTGGTCCCCGCTCGTTTTCACAAAGCTGATGCTGCTGAGAAGCTCAGTACAAATCACACGAGGGGTGCACATGCACATGGTAGCCAGAGGTGGCAGTAAAGAGCTCCATGTCTGAGCTCAATGACACAGAGCAGCAGAAGCTGTGGAATCGTTTCTGTAATGCACAACATGGCTCCCCTTCACCCGTCCTGCCTTCTTCTGGCCTGGGGGATGTACCCCCCTGATCCCTGTTCATTGGTAGACTTCAGACGTTCCTGTACATGTGTCTTCCTGAGGAGGAGGACCTTGCGGGGGCTGCAGGATTTCAATCCATGGCGGTGTATTGGGTTACCAATGGTTTGTTTGGTGACTGTGGTCCCAACTGCCTTGAGATCCTTCACAAGCTCCTCCCGTGTAGTTCTGGGCGGATCCCTCACTTTTCTCATGACCATCCTCACCCCATGAGGAGAAATCTTCCATGGAGCTCCAGACCGAGGACGATCGATGGTTATTTTGTATTTATTCCATTTGTGAATAATCACTCCAACAGTTGTCTCCTTCTCACCAACTTCTTGCTGATGGTCTTGTAGCCCATTCCAGCCTTGTGCAGGTCTACAATCTTCTCCCTGACGTCCTCTGACAGATCTTTGGTCTTCCCCATGATGGTGAGGATTGGATGGAAGAAAGAGATTCTGTGGACAGGTGTCTTTTATACACATAACGAGTTGTCATTAGGAGAACCTTCTTACATTGACAGGACTAATCTGTGTACCACATGAGCACCTACTGTAGTGTCTGTGTATACTCCATATATACCCCCCATATATACTATATACACTCTCTATATACTCCATATATACCCCCCATATATACTATATACACTCTCTATATACTCCATATATACCCCCCATATATACTATATACACTCTCTATATACTCCATATATACCCCCCCCATATATACTATATACACTCTCTATATACTCCATATATATACTATATACACTCTCTATATACTCCATATATACTATATACACTCTCTATATACTCCATATATACCCCCATATATACTATATACACTCTCTATATACTCCATATATACTATATACACTCTCTATATACTCCATATATACCCCCCATATATACTATATACACTCTCTATATACTCCATATATACTATATACACTCTCTATATACTCCATATATACTATATACACTCTCTATATACTCCATATATATACCCCCCATATATACTATATACACTCTCTATATACTCCATATATACCCCCCATATATACTATATACACTCTCTATATACTCCATATATACCCCCCATATATACTATATACACTCTCTATATACTCCATATATATACCCCCCATATATACTATATACACTCTCTATATACTCCATATATACCCCCATATATACTATATACACTCTCTATATACTCCATATATACCCCCCATATATACTATATACACCCTCTATATACTCCATATATACTATATACACTCTCTATATACTCCATATATACCCCCCATATATACTATATACACTCTCTATATACTCCATATATACCCCCCATATATACTATATACACTCTCTATATACTCCATATATATACTATATACACTCTCTATATACTCCATATATATACTATATACACTCTCTATATACTCCATATATACCCCCCATATATACTATATACACTCTCTATATACTCCATATATACCCCCCATATATACTATATACACTCTCTATATACTCCATATATACTATATACACTCTCTATATACTCCATATATACTATATACACTCTCTATATACTCCATATATATACCCCCCATATATACTATATACACTCTCTATATACTCCATATATACCCCCCATATATACTATATACACTCTCTATATACTCCATATATACTATATACACTCTCTATATACTCCATATATACCCCCCATATATACTATATACACTCTCTATATACTCCATATATACCCCCCATATATACTATATACACTCTCTATATACTCCATATATACCCCCCCATATATACTATATACACTCTCTATATACTCCATATATATACTATATACACTCTCTATATACTCCATATATACCCCCCATATATACTATATACACTCTCTATATACTCCATATATACTATATACACTCTCTATATACTCCATATATACTATATACACTCTCTATATACTCCATATATATACTATATACACTCTCTATATACTCCATATATATACTATATACACTCTCTATATACTCCATATATACCCCCCATATATACTATATACACTCTCTATATACTCCATATATACCCCCCCCATATATACTATATACACCCTCTATATACTCCATATATACCCCCCCATATATACTATATACACTCTCTATATACTCCATATATACCCCCCCCATATATACTATATACACCCTCTATATACTCCATATATACTATATACACCCTCTATATACTCCATATATATACCACATGATCACCTCCTGTATCCAGTCTGTGGGGGGAGAATGATTGTTGGGGAGCAAATACTTATTTTACTCCATTTATAACATTTGTATTGTGTGATTTTTCTGGATTTTTGGTTGATATTCTGTCTCTATCATATAAAATACACCTATGATAAAAATTATAGACCCTTCATTTCTATGTAAGGGGGCAAAACTTACACAATCTGCACAATGACATTCCTCCATCTCATTCCTATACTCTCTTCTTTTATTGCTTTTGCTTTATATGGCACCACCATCTGCCGTGGCGCAGTTCTCTGGTGGTCGGGGTGATATCAGGACGGAGATGAGACCCCCCCCAGAAAATCTTTATTAGCCGTGTCCCCCCTCCTCTCCGCCTATCTGATGATGAACCTGCAGATGGCGCTGTGCCCCCACCCTGAGCTGGGCCTGATATCTGGGTCAATGGCGCCCATGTGACTCCTGCGATTCCTTTGTATGTCGCCGGAATCTCTGACAAAGGCCCCCCGGACTCCCCTCCCCCCCCCAATCCTCCGTCCATGTGACTCCATCTTCCTAACATGGATAATCTTCCAATAATAGGGATCACATTCCCCGAAAATCATTCCCCAGCTTGGAAATGTCATTGTAGGGATTGTCCGGTGTGTGAGGTCCTTGTAGGGATTGTCCGGCGTGTGAGGTCCTTGTAGGGATTGTCTGGGGTGTGAGGTCATTGTAGGGATTGTCTGGGGTGTGAGGTCCTTGTAGGGATTGTCTGGGGTGTGAGGTCCTTGTAGGGATTGTCCGGTGTGTGAGGTCCTTGTAGGGATTGTCCGGTGTGTGAGGTCCTTGTAGGGATTGTCCGCTGTGTGAGGTCCTTGTAGGTATTGTCTGGTGTGTGAGGTCCTTGTAGGGATTGTCTGGTGTGTGAGGTCATTGTAGGGATTGTCTGGGGTGTGAGGTCCTTGTAGGGATTGTCCGCTGTGTGAGGTCATTGTAGGGATTGTCTGGGGTGTGAGGTCATTGTGGGGATTGTCTGGGGTGTGAGGTCATTGTAGGGATTGTCTGGGGTGTGAGGTCCTTTGTAGGGATTGTCCGGTGTGTGAGGTCATTGTGGGGATTGTCTGGGGTGTGAGGTCCTTTGTAGGGATTGTCCGGTGTTTGAGGTCATTGTAGGGATTGTCTGGTGTGTGAGGTCATTGTAGGTATTGTCTGGGGTGTGAGGTCCTTGTAGGGATTGTCTGGTGTGTGAGGTCCTTTGTAGGGATTGTCCGGTGTGTGAGGTCATTGTAGGGATTGTCTGGGGTGTGAGGTCCTTGTAGGGATTGTCTGGTGTGTGAGGTCCTTTGTAGGGATTGTCCGGTGTGTGAGGTCATTGTAGGGATTGTCTGGGGTGTGAGGTCATTGTAGGGATTGTCTGGTGTGTGAGGTCCTTTGTAGGGATTGTCCGGTGTGTGAGGTCCTTGTAGGGATTGTCTGGGGTGTGAGGTCCTTGTAGGGATTGTATGGGGTGTGAGGTCATTGTAGGGATTGTCTGGGGTGTGAGGTCATTGTAGGGATTGTCTGGGGTGTGAGGTCATTGTAGGGATTGTCTGGGGTGTGAGGTCCTTTGTAGGGATTGTCCGGTGTGTGAGGTCATTGTAGGGATTGTCTGGTGTGTGAGGTCATTGTAGGGATTGTCTGGTGTGTAAGGTCATTGTAGGGATTGTCTGGGGTGTGAGGTCATTGTAGGGATTGTCCGGTGTGTGAGGTCCTTGTAGGGATTGTCTGGTGTGTGAGGTCCTTGTAGGGATTGTCTGGTGTGTGAGGTCATTGTAGGGATTGTCCGGTGTGTGAGGTCCTTGTAGGGATTGTCTGGGGTGTGAGGTCCTTGTAGGGATTGTCTGGTGTGTGAGGTCCTTGTAGGGATTGTCCGGTGTGTGAGGTCCTTGTAGGGATTGTCTGGGGTGTGAGGTCCTTGTAGGGATTGTCTGGGGTGTGAGGTCCTTGTAGGGATTGTCCGGTGTGTGAGGTCATTGTAGGGATTGTCTGGGGTGTGAGGTCCTTGTAGGGATTGTCTGGGGTGTGAGGTCATTGTAGGGATTGTCTGGGGTGTGAGGTCCTTGTAGGGATTGTCTGGGGTGTGAGGTCCTTGTAGGGATTGTCTGGGGTGTGAGGTCCTTGTAGGGATTGTCCGGTGTGTGAGGTCCTTGTAGGGATTGTCCGGTGTGTGAGGTCCTTGTAGGGATTGTCCGGTGTGTGAGGTCATTGTAGGGATTGTCTGGTGTGTGAGGTCCTTGTAGGGATTGTCTGGGGTGTGAGGTCCTTGTAGGGATTGTCTGGGGTGTGAGGTCCTTGTAGGGATTGTCCGGTGTGTGAGGTCCTTGTAGGGATTGTCCGGTGTGTGAGGTCCTTGTAGGGATTGTCCGGTGTGTGAGGTCCTTGTAGGGATTGTCTGGTGTGTGAGGTCATTGTAGGGATTGTCTGGTGTGTGAGGTCCTTGTAGGGATTGTCTGGGGTGTGAGGTCCTTGTAGGGATTGTCTGGGGTGTGAGGTCATTGTAGGGATTGTCCGGTGTGTGCGGTCCTTGTAGGGATTGTCCGGTGTGTGAGGTCATTGTAGGGATTGTCTGGGGTGTGAGGTCATTGTAGGGATTGTCTGGGGTGTGAGGTCATTGTAGGGATTGTCTGGGGTGTGAGGTCATTGTAGGGATTGTCTGGGGTGTGAGGTCCTTGTAGGGATTGTCCGGTGTGTGAGGTCCTTGTAGGGATTGTCTGGGGTGTGAGGTCCTTGTAGGGATTGTCTGGGGTGTGAGGTCCTTGTAGGGATTGTCTGGGGTGTGAGGTCCTTGTAGGGATTGTCTGGGGTGTGAGGTCATTGTAGGGATTGTCCGGTGTGTGAGGTCATTGTAGGGATTGTCTGGTGTGTGAGGTCCTTGTAGGGATTGTCTGGGGTGTGAGGTCCTTGTAGGGATTGTCTGGGGTGTGAGGTCCTTGTAGGGATTGTCCGGTGTGTGAGGTCCTTGTAGGGATTGTCTGGTGTGTGAGGTCCTTGTAGGGATTGTCTGGGGTGTGAGGTCCTTGTAGGGATTGTCTGGGGTGTGAGGTCATTGTAGGGATTGTCTGGGGTGTGAGGTCCTTGTAGGGATTGTCTGGGGTGTGAGGTCCTTGTAGGGATTGTCTGGGGTGTGAGGTCATTGTAGGGATTGTCCGGTGTGTGAGGTCATTGTAGGGATTGTCCGGTGTGTGAGATCCTTGTAGGGATTGTCTGGGGTGTGAGGTCATTGTAGGGATTGTCCGGTGTGTGAGGTCCTTGTAGGGATTGTCTGGGGTGTGAGGTCATTGTAGGGATTGTCTGGGGTGTGAGGTCATTGTAGGGATTGTCCGGTGTGTGAGATCCTTGTAGGGATTGTCTGGGGTGTGAGGTCATTGTAGGGATTGTCCGGTGTGTGAGGTCCTTGTAGGGATTGTCTGGGGTGTGAGGTCCTTGTAGGGATTGTCTGGGGTGTGAGGTCATTGTAGGGATTGTCCGGTGTGTGAGGTCATTGTAGGGATTGTCCGGTGTGTGAGATCCTTGTAGGGATTGTCTGGGGTGTGAGGTCATTGTAGGGATTGTCTGGGGTGTGAGGTCATTGTAGGGATTGTCTGGGGTGTGAGGTCCTTTGTAGGGATTGTCCGGTGTGTGAGGTCATTGTAGGGATTGTCTGGTGTGTGAGGTCATTGTAGGGATTGTCTGGTGTGTAAGGTCATTGTAGGGATTGTCTGGGGTGTGAGGTCATTGTAGGGATTGTCCGGTGTGTGAGGTCCTTGTAGGGATTGTCTGGTGTGTGAGGTCCTTGTAGGGATTGTCTGGTGTGTGAGGTCATTGTAGGGATTGTCCGGTGTGTGAGGTCCTTGTAGGGATTGTCTGGGGTGTGAGGTCCTTGTAGGGATTGTCTGGTGTGTGAGGTCCTTGTAGGGATTGTCCGGTGTGTGAGGTCCTTGTAGGGATTGTCTGGGGTGTGAGGTCCTTGTAGGGATTGTCTGGGGTGTGAGGTCCTTGTAGGGATTGTCCGGTGTGTGAGGTCATTGTAGGGATTGTCTGGGGTGTGAGGTCCTTGTAGGGATTGTCTGGGGTGTGAGGTCATTGTAGGGATTGTCTGGGGTGTGAGGTCCTTGTAGGGATTGTCTGGGGTGTGAGGTCCTTGTAGGGATTGTCTGGGGTGTGAGGTCCTTGTAGGGATTGTCCGGTGTGTGAGGTCCTTGTAGGGATTGTCCGGTGTGTGAGGTCCTTGTAGGGATTGTCCGGTGTGTGAGGTCATTGTAGGGATTGTCTGGTGTGTGAGGTCCTTGTAGGGATTGTCTGGGGTGTGAGGTCCTTGTAGGGATTGTCTGGGGTGTGAGGTCCTTGTAGGGATTGTCCGGTGTGTGAGGTCCTTGTAGGGATTGTCCGGTGTGTGAGGTCCTTGTAGGGATTGTCCGGTGTGTGAGGTCCTTGTAGGGATTGTCTGGTGTGTGAGGTCATTGTAGGGATTGTCTGGTGTGTGAGGTCCTTGTAGGGATTGTCTGGGGTGTGAGGTCCTTGTAGGGATTGTCTGGGGTGTGAGGTCATTGTAGGGATTGTCCGGTGTGTGCGGTCCTTGTAGGGATTGTCCGGTGTGTGAGGTCATTGTAGGGATTGTCTGGGGTGTGAGGTCATTGTAGGGATTGTCTGGGGTGTGAGGTCATTGTAGGGATTGTCTGGGGTGTGAGGTCATTGTAGGGATTGTCTGGGGTGTGAGGTCCTTGTAGGGATTGTCCGGTGTGTGAGGTCCTTGTAGGGATTGTCTGGGGTGTGAGGTCCTTGTAGGGATTGTCTGGGGTGTGAGGTCCTTGTAGGGATTGTCTGGGGTGTGAGGTCCTTGTAGGGATTGTCTGGGGTGTGAGGTCATTGTAGGGATTGTCCGGTGTGTGAGGTCATTGTAGGGATTGTCTGGTGTGTGAGGTCCTTGTAGGGATTGTCTGGGGTGTGAGGTCCTTGTAGGGATTGTCTGGGGTGTGAGGTCCTTGTAGGGATTGTCCGGTGTGTGAGGTCCTTGTAGGGATTGTCTGGTGTGTGAGGTCCTTGTAGGGATTGTCTGGGGTGTGAGGTCCTTGTAGGGATTGTCTGGGGTGTGAGGTCATTGTAGGGATTGTCTGGGGTGTGAGGTCCTTGTAGGGATTGTCTGGGGTGTGAGGTCCTTGTAGGGATTGTCTGGGGTGTGAGGTCATTGTAGGGATTGTCCGGTGTGTGAGGTCATTGTAGGGATTGTCCGGTGTGTGAGATCCTTGTAGGGATTGTCTGGGGTGTGAGGTCATTGTAGGGATTGTCCGGTGTGTGAGGTCCTTGTAGGGATTGTCTGGGGTGTGAGGTCATTGTAGGGATTGTCTGGGGTGTGAGGTCCTTGTAGGGATTGTCTGGGGTGTGAGGTCATTGTAGGGATTGTCTGGAGTGTGAGGTCCTTGTAGGGATTGTCTGGGGTGTGAGGTCATTGTAGGGATTGTCCGATGTGTGAGGTCCTTGTAGGGATTGTCCGGTGTGTGAGGTCCTTGTAGGGATTGTCTGGGGTGTGAGGTCCTTGTAGGGATTGTCTGGGGTGTGAGGTCCTTGTAGGGATTGTCTGGGGTGTGAGGTCATTGTAGGGATTGTCTGGGGTGTGAGGTCCTTGTAGGGATTGTCTGGGGTGTGAGGTCCTTGTAGGGATTGTCTGGGGTGTGAGGTCCTTGTAGGGATTGTCTGGTGTGTGAGGTCATTGTAGGGATTGTCTGGGGTGTGAGGTCATTGTAGGGATTGTCTGGGGTGTGAGGTCCTTGTAGGGATTGTCTGGGGTGTGAGGTCCTTGTAGGGATTGTCTGGGGTGTGAGGTCCTTGTAGGGATTGTCTGGGGTGTGAGGTCCTTGTAGGGATTGTCTGGGGTGTGAGGTCCTTGTAGGGATTGTCTGGGGTGTGAGGTCCTTGTAGGGATTGTCCGGTGTGTGAGGTCCTTGTAGGGATTGTCCGGTGTGTGAGGTCCTTGTAGGGATTGTCCGGTGTGTGAGGTCATTGTAGGGATTGTCTGGTGTGTGAGGTCCTTGTAGGGATTGTCTGGGGTGTGAGGTCCTTGTAGGGATTGTCCGGTGTGTGAGGTCCTTGTAGGGATTGTCCGGTGTGTGAGGTCCTTGTAGGGATTGTCCGGTGTGTGAGGTCCTTGTAGGGATTGTCAGCTGTGTGAGGTCCTTGTAGGGATTGTCTGGTGTGTGAGGTCCTTGTAGGGATTGTCTGGTGTGTGAGGTCATTGTAGGGATTGTCTGGGGTGTGAGGTCTTTGTAGGGATTGTCCGCTGTGTGAGGTCATTGTAGGGATTGTCTGGGGTGTGAGGTCATTGTGGGGATTGTCCGGTGTGTGAGGTCCTTGTAGGGATTGTCTGGTGTGTGAGGTCATTGTAGGGATTGTCTGGTGTGTGAGGTCCTTGTAGGGATTGTCTGGGGTGTGAGGTCCTTGTAGGGATTGTCTGGGGTGTGAGGTCATTGTAGGGATTGTCTGGGGTGTGAGGTCCTTGTAGGGATTGTCTGGTGTGTGAGGTCCTTGTAGGGATTGTCTGGGGTGTGAGGTCATTGTAGGGATTGTCTGGGGTGTGAGGTCATTGTAGGGATTGTCTGGGGTGTGAGGTCCTTGTAGGGATTGTCCGGTGTGTGAGGTCATTGTAGGGATTGTCTGGGGTGTGAGGTCATTGTAGGGATTGTCTGGGGTGTGAGGTCCTTGTAGGGATTGTCCGGTGTGTGAGGTCCTTGTAGGGATTGTCTGGGGTGTGAGATCCTTGTAGGGATTGTCTGGGGTGTGAGGTCCTTGTAGGGATTGTCTGGGGTGTGAGGTCCTTGTAGGGATTGTCTGGGGTGTGAGGTCATTGTAGGGATTGTCCGGTGTGTGAGGTCATTGTAGGGATTGTCTGGTGTGTGAGGTCCTTGTAGGGATTGTCTGGGGTGTGAGGTCCTTGTAGGGATTGTCTGGGGTGTGAGGTCATTGTAGGGATTGTCCGGTGTGTGAGGTCATTGTAGGGATTGTCTGGTGTGTGAGGTCCTTGTAGGGATTGTCCGGTGTGTGAGGTCCTTGTAGGGATTGTCTGGTGTGTGAGGTCCTTGTAGGGATTGTCTGGGGTGTGAGGTCCTTGTAGGGATTGTCTGGGGTGTGAGGTCATTGTAGGGATTGTCCGGTGTGTGAGATCCTTGTAGGGATTGTCTGGGGTGTGAGGTCATTGTAGGGATTGTCCGGTGTGTGAGGTCCTTGTAGGGATTGTCTGGGGTGTGAGGTCATTGTAGGGATTGTCCGGTGTGTGAGATCCTTGTAGGGATTGTCTGGGGTGTGAGGTCATTGTAGGGATTGTCCGGTGTGTGAGGTCCTTGTAGGGATTGTCTGGGGTGTGAGGTCCTTGTAGGGATTGTCTGGGGTGTGAGGTCATTGTAGGGATTGTCTGGTGTGTGAGGTCCTTGTAGGGATTGTCTGGGGTGTGAGGTCCTTGTAGGGATTGTCTGGGGTGTGAGGTCCTTGTAGGGATTGTCTGGGGTGTGAGGTCCTTGTAGGGATTGTCTGGGGTGTGAGGTCATTGTAGGGATTGTCTGGGGTGTGAGGTCCTTGTAGGGATTGTCTGGGGTGTGAGGTCCTTGTAGGGATTGTCTGGTGTGTGAGGTCATTGTAGGGATTGTCTGGGGTGTGAGGTCCTTGTAGGGATTGTCTGGTGTGTGAGGTCCTTGTAGGGATTGTCCGGTGTGTGCGGTCCTTGTAGGGATTGTCCGGTGTGTGAGGTCCTTGTAGGGATTGTCTGGGGTGTGAGGTCATTGTAGGGATTGTCTGGGGTGTGAGGTCCTTGTAGGGATTGTCTGGGGTGTGAGGTCCTTGTAGGGATTGTCTGGGGTGTGAGGTCCTTGTAGGGATTGTCCGGTGTGTGAGGTCCTTGTAGGGATTGTCTGGGGTGTGAGGTCATTGTAGGGATTGTCTGGTGTGTGAGGTCCTTGTAGGGATTGTCTGGGGTGTGAGGTCCTTGTAGGGATTGTCTGGGGTGTGAGGTCCTTGTAGGGATTGTCCGGTGTGTGAGGTCCTTGTAGGGATTGTCTGGGGTGTGAGGTCATTGTAGGGATTGTCTGGTGTGTGAGGTCCTTGTAGGGATTGTCCGGCGTGTGAGGTCCTTGTAGGGATTGTCCGGTGTGTGAGGTCCTTGTAGGGATTGTCCGGTGTGTGAGGTCATTGTAAGGATTGTCTGGGGTGTGAGGTCCTTGTAGGGATTGTCTGGGGTGTGAGGTCATTGTAGGGATTGTCTGGGGTGTGAGTTCCTTGTAGGGATTGTCTGGGGTGTGAGGTCCTTGTAGGGATTGTCTGGGGTGTGAGGTCATTGTAGGGATTGTCTGGGGTGTGAGGTCCTTGTAGGGATTGTCTGGGGTGTGAGGTCCTTGTAGGGATTGTCTGGGGTGTGAGGTCCTTGTAGGGATTGTCCGGTGTGTGAGGTCCTTGTAGGGATTGTCCGGTGTGTGAGGTCATTGTAGGGATTGTCTGGGGTGTGAGGTCCTTGTAGGGATTGTCTGGGGTGTGAGGTCCTTGTAGGGATTGTCTGGGGTGTGAGGTCCTTGTAGGGATTGTCTGGGGTGTGAGGTCATTGTAGGGATTGTCTGGGGTGTGAGGTCCTTGTAGGGATTGTCTGGGGTGTGAGGTCCTTGTAGGGATTGTCCGGTGTGTGAGGTCATTGTAGGGATTGTCTGGGGTGTGAGGTCATTGTAGGGATTGTCTGGGGTGTGAGGTCATTGTAGGGATTGTCTGGGGTGTGAGGTCATTGTAGGGATTGTCTGGGGTGTGAGGTCCTTGTAGGGATTGTCTGGGGTGTGAGGTCCTTGTAGGGATTGTCTGGGGTGTGAGGTCCTTGTAGGGATTGTCTGGGGTGTGAGGTCCTTGTAGGGATTGTCTGGGGTGTGAGGTCCTTGTAGGGATTGTCTGGGGTGTGAGGTCCTTGTAGGGATTGTCTGGGGTGTGAGGTCATTGTAGGGATTGTCTGGGGTGTGAGGTCATTGTAGGGATTGTCTGGGGTGTGAGGTCCTTGTAGGGATTGTCTGGGGTGTGAGGTCCTTGTAGGGATTGTCTGGGGTGTGAGGTCCTTGTAGGGATTGTCTGGGGTGTGAGGTCCTTGTAGGGATTGTCCGGTGTGTGAGATCCTTGTAGGGATTGTCTGGGGTGTGAGGTCCTTGTAGGGATTGTCTGGGGTGTGAGGTCCTTGTAGGGATTGTCTGGGGTGTGAGGTCCTTGTAGGGATTGTCTGGGGTGTGAGGTCATTGTAGGGATTGTCTGGGGTGTGAGGTCCTTGTAGGGATTGTCTGGGGTGTGAGGTCCTTGTAGGGATTGTCCGGTGTGTGAGGTCCTTGTAGGGATTGTCCGGTGTGTGAGGTCCTTGTAGGGATTGTCCGGTGTGTGAGGTCCTTGTAGGGATTGTCTGGGGTGTGAGGTCCTTGTAGGGATTGTCCGGTGTGTGAGGTCATTGTAGGGATTGTCTGGGGTGTGAGGTCCTTGTAGGGATTGTCTGGGGTGTGAGGTCATTGTAGGGATTGTCTGGGGTGTGAGGTCCTTGTAGGGATTGTCTGGGGTGTGAGGTCCTTGTAGGGATTGTCTGGGGTGTGAGGTCCTTGTAGGGATTGTCCGGTGTGTGAGGTCCTTGTAGGGATTGTCCGGTGTGTGAGGTCCTTGTAGGGATTGTCCGGTGTGTGAGGTCATTGTAGGGATTGTCTGGTGTGTGAGGTCCTTGTAGGGATTGTCTGGGGTGTGAGGTCCTTGTAGGGATTGTCTGGGGTGTGAGGTCATTGTAGGGATTGTCTGGGGTGTGAGGTCCTTGTAGGGATTGTCTGGGGTGTGAGGTCCTTGTAGGGATTGTCTGGGGTGTGAGGTCCTTGTAGGGATTGTCTGGGGTGTGAGGTCATTGTAGGGATTGTCTGGGGTGTGAGGTCATTGTAGGGATTGTCTGGGGTGTGAGGTCCTTGTAGGGATTGTCCGGTGTGTGAGGTCATTGTAGGGATTGTCTGGGGTGTGAGGTCATTGTAGGGATTGTCTGGGGTGTGAGGTCCTTGTAGGGATTGTCTGGGGTGTGAGGTCCTTGTAGGGATTGTCTGGGGTGTGAGGTCCTTGTAGGGATTGTCTGGGGTGTGAGGTCATTGTAGGGATTGTCTGGGGTGTGAGGTCATTGTAGGGATTGTCCGGTGTGTGAGGTCCTTGTAGGGATTGTCTGGGGTGTGAGGTCCTTGTAGGGATTGTCTGGGGTGTGAGGTCCTTGTAGGGATTGTCTGGGGTGTGAGGTCCTTGTAGGGATTGTCTGGGGTGTGAGGTCCTTGTAGGGATTGTCTGGGGTGTGAGGTCCTTGTAGGGATTGTCTGGGGTGTGAGGTCCTTGTAGGGATTGTCTGGGGTGTGAGGTCCTTGTAGGGATTGTCTGGGGTGTGAGGTCTTTGTAGGGATTGTCTGGGGTGTGAGGTCATTGTAGGCATTGTCTGGGGTGTGAGGTCCTTGTAGGGATTGTCTGGGGTGTGAGGTCCTTGTAGGGATTGTCTGGGGTGTGAGGTCATTGTAGGGATTGTCTGGGGTGTGAGGTCCTTGTAGGGATTGTCTGGGGTGTGAGGTCCTTGTAGGGATTGTCTGGGGTGTGAGGTCCTTGTAGGGATTGTCTGGGGTGTGAGGTCCTTGTAGGGATTGTCCGGTGTGTGAGATCCTTGTAGGGATTGTCTGGGGTGTGAGGTCCTTGTAGGGATTGTCTGGGGTGTGAGGTCCTTGTAGGGATTGTCTGGGGTGTGAGGTCCTTGTAGGGATTGTCTGGGGTGTGAGGTCATTGTAGGGATTGTCTGGGGTGTGAGGTCCTTGTAGGGATTGTCTGGGGTGTGAGGTCCTTGTAGGGATTGTCCGGTGTGTGAGGTCCTTGTAGGGATTGTCCGGTGTGTGAGGTCCTTGTAGGGATTGTCCGGTGTGTGAGGTCCTTGTAGGGATTGTCTGGGGTGTGAGGTCCTTGTAGGGATTGTCCGGTGTGTGAGGTCATTGTAGGGATTGTCTGGGGTGTGAGGTCCTTGTAGGGATTGTCTGGGGTGTGAGGTCATTGTAGGGATTGTCTGGGGTGTGAGGTCCTTGTAGGGATTGTCTGGGGTGTGAGGTCCTTGTAGGGATTGTCTGGGGTGTGAGGTCCTTGTAGGGATTGTCCGGTGTGTGAGGTCCTTGTAGGGATTGTCCGGTGTGTGAGGTCCTTGTAGGGATTGTCCGGTGTGTGAGGTCATTGTAGGGATTGTCTGGTGTGTGAGGTCCTTGTAGGGATTGTCTGGGGTGTGAGGTCCTTGTAGGGATTGTCTGGGGTGTGAGGTCATTGTAGGGATTGTCTGGGGTGTGAGGTCCTTGTAGGGATTGTCTGGGGTGTGAGGTCCTTGTAGGGATTGTCTGGGGTGTGAGGTCCTTGTAGGGATTGTCTGGGGTGTGAGGTCATTGTAGGGATTGTCTGGGGTGTGAGGTCATTGTAGGGATTGTCTGGGGTGTGAGGTCCTTGTAGGGATTGTCCGGTGTGTGAGGTCATTGTAGGGATTGTCTGGGGTGTGAGGTCATTGTAGGGATTGTCTGGGGTGTGAGGTCCTTGTAGGGATTGTCTGGGGTGTGAGGTCCTTGTAGGGATTGTCTGGGGTGTGAGGTCCTTGTAGGGATTGTCTGGGGTGTGAGGTCATTGTAGGGATTGTCTGGGGTGTGAGGTCATTGTAGGGATTGTCCGGTGTGTGAGGTCCTTGTAGGGATTGTCTGGGGTGTGAGGTCCTTGTAGGGATTGTCTGGGGTGTGAGGTCCTTGTAGGGATTGTCTGGGGTGTGAGGTCCTTGTAGGGATTGTCTGGGGTGTGAGGTCCTTGTAGGGATTGTCTGGGGTGTGAGGTCCTTGTAGGGATTGTCCGGTGTGTGAGGTCATTGTAGGGATTGTCCGGTGTGTGAGGTCATTGTAGGGATTGTCTGGGGTGTGAGGTCATTGTAGGGATTGTCTGGGGTGTGAGGTCATTGTAGGGATTGTCTGGGGTGTGAGGTCATTGTAGGGATTGTCTGGGGTGTGAGGTCCTTGTAGGGATTGTCTGGGGTGTGAGGTCCTTGTAGGGATTGTCTGGGGTGTGAGGTCCTTGTAGGGATTGTCTGGGGTGTGAGGTCCTTGTAGGGATTGTCTGGGGTGTGAGGTCCTTGTAGGGATTGTCTGGGGTGTGAGGTCATTGTAGGGATTGTCTGGGGTGTGAGGTCCTTGTAGGGATTGTCTGGGGTGTGAGGTCATTGTAGGGATTGTCTGGTGTGTGAGGTCCTTGTAGGGATTGTCTGGGGTGTGAGGTCCTTGTAGGGATTGTCTGGGGTGTGAGGTCCTTGTAGGGATTGTCTGGGGTGTGAGGTCATTTTAGGGATTGTCCGGTGTGTGAGGTCCTTGTAGGGATTGTCTGGGGTGTGAGGTCCTTGTAGGGATTGTCTGGTGTGTGAGGTCCTTGTAGGGATTGTCCGGTGTGTGAGGTCCTTGTAGGGATTGTCTGGTGTGTGAGGTCATTGTAAGGATTGTCTGGGGTGTGAGGTCATTGTAGGGATTGTCTGGGGTGTGAGGTCCTTGTAGGGATTGTCTGGGGTGTGAGGTCATTGTAGGGATTGTCTGGGGTGTGAGGTCATTGTAGGGATTGTCTGGGGTGTGAGGTCCTTGTAGGGATTGTCTGGGGTGTGAGGTCCTTGTAGGGATTGTCTGGGGTGTGAGGTCATTGTAGGGATTGTCTGGGGTGTGAGGTCATTGTAGGGATTGTCTGGGGTGTGAGGTCCTTGTAGGGATTGTCTGGGGTGTGAGGTCCTTGTAGGGATTGTCCGGTGTGTGAGGTCATTGTAGGGATTGTCTGGGGTGTGAGGTCATTGTAGGGATTGTCTGGGGTGTGAGGTCATTGTAGGGATTGTCTGGGGTGTGAGGTCCTTGTAGGGATTGTCTGGGGTGTGAGGTCCTTGTAGGGATTGTCTGGTGTGTGAGGTCATTGTAGGGATTGTCTGGGGTGTGCGGTCCTTGTAGGGATTGTCCGGTGTGTGAGGTCCTTGTAGGGATTGTCTGGGGTGTGAGGTCATTGTAGGGATTGTCTGGGGTGTGAGGTCCTTGTAGGGATTGTCTGGGGTGTGAGGTCATTGTAGGGATTGTCTGGGGTGTGAGGTCATTGTAGGGATTGTCTGGGGTGTGAGGTCCTTGTAGGGATTGTCTGGGGTGTGAGGTCATTGTAGGGATTGTCTGGGGTGTGAGGTCATTGTAGGGATTGTCTGGGGTGTGAGGTCCTTGTAGGGATTGTCCGGTGTGTGAGGTCATTGTAGGGATTGTCCGGTGTGTGAGGTCATTGTAGGGATTGTCTGGGGTGTGAGGTCATTGTAGGGATTGTCTGGGGTGTGAGGTCATTGTAGGGATTGTCTGGGGTGTGAGGTCCTTGTAGGGATTGTCTGGGGTGTGAGGTCATTGTAGGGATTGTCCGGTGTGTGAGATCCTTGTAGGGATTGTCTGGGGTGTGAGGTCCTTGTAGGGATTGTCTGGTGTGTGAGGTCATTGTAGGGATTGTCTGGGGTGTGAGGTCCTGTAGGGATTGTCTGGGGTGTGAGGTCATTGTAGGGATTGTCTGGGGTGTGAGGTCCTTGTAGGGATTGTCTGGGGTGTGAGGTCATTGTAGGGATTGTCCGGTGTGTGAGGTCCTTGTAGGGATTGTCTGGGGTGTGAGGTCATTGTAGGGATTGTCTGGGGTGTGAGGTCATTGTAGGGATTGTCCGGTGTGTGAGGTCATTGTAGGGATTGTCTGGGGTGTGAGGTCCTTGTAGGGATTGTCTGGGGTGTGAGGTCCTTGTAGGGATTGTCTGGGGTGTGAGGTCCTTGTAGGGATTGTCCGGTGTGTGAGGTCCTTGTAGGGATTGTCTGGTGTGTGAGGTCCTTGTAGGGATTGTCTGGGGTGTGAGGTCCTTGTAGGGATTGTCTGGGGTGTGAGGTCATTGTAGGGATTGTCTGGGGTGTGAGGTCCTTGTAGGGATTGTCCGGGGTGTGAGGTCATTGTAGGGATTGTCTGGGGTGTGAGGTCCTTGTAGGGATTGTCCGGGGTGTGAGGTCCTTGTAGGGATTGTCTGGGGTGTGAGGTCCTTGTAGGGATTGTTCTGTCTGTTGCTCTCCTGAGGTGATATGGAGAACGATCTTCCCTGCCCCCGCCTAGAAGTTGTCTCTGTGTTGTATTTCAGTTATGAGATGAAATTGACATTTTGTCCGGGGTTCCCCCATCATTCTTCCTCGGGGGGGTAAATGTTCCCGGTAATGTGTCCTGTGCCGTGTCTTTGAAGAACATCCTGACCACTCCTGTATCCCGGCAAACTTTCCTGCCTGTTCTGACCACCCATCAGAGAGACCTTCCTGCCTGTCCTGACCCGTGTGGACAGCTGGTTGGACTCTGTAAGCCCCGGTAGATTCTGGTATTCAGGACATCAGAGAATCCTCCGCAGTGCGGGACCTCAGCCTCCTTCTGTTTTATTGGTGGGTGGGGCGGGACCTCAGCCTCCTTCTGTTTTATTGGTGGGTGGGGCGGGACATCGGCCTCTTTCTGTTTTATTGGTGGGTGGGGCGGGACCTCGGCCTCCTTCTGTTTTATTGGTGGGTGGGGCGGGACATCGGCCTCTTTCTGTTTTATTGGTGGGTGGGGCGGGACCTCGGCCTCCTTCTGTTTTATTGGTGGGTGGGGCGGGACATCGGCCTCCTTGTGTTTTATTGGTGGGTGGGGTGGGACATCGGCCTCCTTCTGTTTTATTGGTGGGTGGGGCGGGACATCGGCCTCTTTCTGTTTTATTGGTGGGTGGGGTGGGACATCGGCCTCCTTCTGTTTTATTGGTGGGTGGGGTGGGACATCGGCCTCCTTCTGTTTTATTGGTGGGTGGGGTGGGACATCGGCCTCC
Source organism: Aquarana catesbeiana (assembly GCF_042186555.1). Taxonomy (NCBI): domain Eukaryota; kingdom Metazoa; phylum Chordata; class Amphibia; order Anura; family Ranidae; genus Aquarana; species Aquarana catesbeiana. Next base: position 1,518,908 of record NC_133333.1, on the reverse strand, counting down.
TTCTGTTTTATTGGTGGGTGGGGTGGGACATCGGCCTCCTTCTGTTTTATTGGTGGGTGGGGTGGGACATCGGCCTCCTTCTGTTTTATTGGTGGGTGGGGTGGGACATTGTCTGCCTTCTGTTTTATTGGTGGGTGGGGCGGGACATCGGCCTCCTTCTGTTTTATTGGTGGGTGGGGTGGGACATCGGCCGCCTTCTGTTTTATTGGTGGGTGGGGTGGGACATTGTCTGCCTTCTGTTTTATTGGTGGGTGGGGCGGGACCTCGGCCTCCTTCTGTTTTATTGGTGGGTGGGGTGGGACCTCGGCCTCCTTCTGTTTTATTGGTGGGTGGGGTGGGACATCGGCCTCCTTCTGTTTTATTGGTGGGTGGGGCGGGACATCGGCCTCCTCCTGTTTTATTGGTGGGTGGGGCGGGACCTCGGCCTCCTTCTGTTTTATTGGTAGGTGGGGTGGGACATCGGCCTCCTTCTGTTTTATTGGTGGGTGGGGTGGGACATCGGCCTCCTTCTGTTTTATTGGTGGGTGGGGTGGGACATCGGCCGCCTTGTGTTTTTTTGGTGGGTGGGGCGGGACATCGGCCTCCTTCTGTTTTATTGGTGGGTGGGGTGGGACATCGGCCTCCTTCTGTTTTATTGGTGGGTGGGGCGGGACCTCGGCCTCCTTCTGTTTTATTGGTGGGTGGGGTGGGACCTCGGCCTCCTTCTGTTTTATTGGTGGGTGGGGTGGGACATCGGCCTCCTTCTGTTTTATTGGTGGGTGGGGCGGGACATCGGCCTCCTCCTGTTTTATTGGTGGGTGGGGCGGGACCTCGGCCTCCTTCTGTTTTATTGGTAGGTGGGGTGGGACATCGGCCTCCTTCTGTTTTATTGGTGGGTGGGGTGGGACATCGGCCTCCTTCTGTTTTATTGGTGGGTGGGGTGGGACATCGGCCGCCTTGTGTTTTTTTGGTGGGTGGGGCGGGACATCGGCCTCCTTCTGTTTTATTGGTGGGTGGGGTGGGACATCGGCCTCCTTGTGTTTTATTGGTGGGTGGGGTGGGACATCGGCCGCCTTGTGTTTTTTTGGTGGGTGGGGTGGGACATCGGCCTCCTTCTGTTTTATTGGTGGGTGGGGCGGGACCTCGGCCGCCTTCTGTTTTATTGGTGGGTGGGGTGGGACATCGGCCTCCTTCTGTTTTATTGGTGGGTGGGGTGGGACATCGGCCGCCTTGTGTTTTTTTGGTGGGTGGGGTGGGACATCGGCCTCCTTCTGTTTTATTGGTGGGTGGGGCGGGACCTCGGCCTCCTTCTGTTTTATTGGTAGGTGGGGTGGGACATCGGCCGTCTTGTGTTTTATTGGTGGGTGGGGCGGGACATCGGCCGTCTTGTGTTTTATTGGTGGGTGGGGTGGGACCTCGGCCTCCTTCTGTTTTATTGGTGGGTGGGGTGGGACATCGGCCTCATTCTGTTTTATTGGTGGGTGGGGTGGGACATCGGCCGCCTTGTGTTTTATTGGTGGGTGGAGCGGGACATCGGCCGCCTTGTGTTTTATTGGTGGGTGGGGTGGGACATCGGCCTCCTTCTGTTTTATTGGTGGGTGGGACATCGGCCGCCTTGTGTTTTATTGGTGGGTGGGGTGGGACATCGGCCTCCTTCTGTTTTATTGGTGGGTGGGGTGGGACATCGGCCGCCTTGTGTTTTATTGGTGGGTGGGGTGGGACATCGGCCTCCTTGTGTTTTATTGGTGGGTGGGGTGGGACATCGGCCGCCTTGTGTTTTATTGGTGGGTGGGGCGGGACATCGGCCGCCTTGTGTTTTATTGGTGGGTGGGGCGGGAGATCGGCCGCCTTGTGTTTTATTGGTGGGTGGGGCGGGAGATCGGCCTCCTTGTGTTTTATTGGTGGGTGGGGTGGGACATCGGCCTCCTTCTGTTTTATTGGTGGGTGGGGTGGGACATCGGCCGCCTTGTGTTTTATTGGTGGGTGGGGCGGGACATCGGCCGCCTTCTGTTTTATTGGTGGGTGGGGTGGGACCTCGGCCTCCTTCTGTTTTATTGGTGGGTGGGGTGGGACATCGGCCGCCTTGTGTTTTATTGGTGGGTGGGGTGGGACATCGGCCGCCTTGTGTTTTATTGGTGGGTGGGGTGGGACCTCGGCCTCCTTCTGTTTTATTGGTGGGTGGGGTGGGACATCGGCCTCCTTCTGTTTTATTGGTGGGTGGGGTGGGACCTCGGCCGCCTTCTGTTTTATTGGTGGGTGGGGTGGGACATCGGCCGCCTTGTGTTTTATTGGTGGGTGGGGTGGGACATCGGCCGCCTTGTGTTTTATTGGTGGGTGGGGTGGGACATCGGTGAGGGTGGGGTGGGACATCGGTGAGGGTGGGGTGGGACATTCTAATCGAAGGTTTCTGATGATAGTTGTGGTGGGCGAGATTGGCGGTGCAGTAATAACAGGAGATTGGCGTGGTGTAATCAGCGGTTGGTAATAAGTGCGCGGTACGGTACATGATCACTGGCGGTGTCCGGCACGCCTCACTGAGCGCGCTCTCATTAAACTCTAATATACATCCAGATTCACAGGTCACGCCAGTCTCCGGATGGGGGGAGGTAATTATACAGCCTCCTCATTAACCCCTTACATGCTCTTCAGAACCTCCATTCCCACCACGCCGGCGGCTCCTCTGAACACTAGATTTGGGGGCCTCAGCAGACAGATCTGGGAACTCGTTGTTTCTATGGCCTTCTATTCATGTTTTCATGAGGTAGCCAATCACCAAGGACTTTCCATCTAAAGAGAAATTCTCATTGGCTGCCATCAATTTCTGTGCGTTATGGCTGCGGAACAGATGGCAGAGAGCTGAATGTCTGGTGACAAATCTAGTTAGCTCTGAAATGAATGGCTTTGTTTTATATTTAATATGGTACCAGTAGACCCCCCTGCCCCCGGGCCCTCTCCTCTGCTCAGAGGCCACACCTCATCCCACCTATTTCTGGTGGGATAAGTACCCTGCAACACCCTGAGATTGGAAGTGTTGTTGGGCCTTTGTACATTCAGGGGCTCTTATATTTCGGAGGGCCCTCTCTGGACCATTCCTGAGGTAACACTCAGATAGTCCATACCCTTCCAGCCTGTCGAGTGCCTCAAATTGTTTGGCATTTTGGGTGTCAACTTTAACAAGTTGTTGCAAGACTCGGTGTAGAAATTGTGGGCAGTGGGCGGGGTCTCCTCTGGGAGCTGCCAATCATCTGAAGAGCCTGGCATCTTATTCCTGAGATGGCGTCAACTGCTGTTAATCCGCATCATTCTCCGGGGAGGTCAGATAGAGGCCAATGAACACTTCTCCAAAATCACAGAATGACGTTCTATAAATATCTGATTGTTGCCGGGACGGTGAGCGCCCTCCTCGTTCGGTTCTCTGCGCTTAGGTCATACAAGGCACAATACTGTCCTATCCTATGAAGACCTCCAATGCCCAACCAACCAGTCAGACTCTGAGGTTTCCCCTGGCCATTAATAATTAAGTGACCCAACTAATTGTGGTTGGACGATGTTTCTCCAATCCCCTTTAGATGATGGCTGATTCCTTGTCATTCATTCTGTGGTGGGATTTTCATGGTTTCCCACCACAAGAAGGTTAAGGTGAGGGAGCCCAAAATGCAGATACGTATTATCGGGTCAGATCAGATTCTAGCCTTTCTTGACCCCAACTGTGGACACACCCAGAGCCAGACAGCTGATCAGGGGAAGTGCTGGAAATATTTAATACATCAGTAAAGGGGCTTCTATTTATAGTAAAGAACTTCCCATGTGAAATATGGAATATAAACCTCAGTTCTATAAATGACTGATGAATGAACTTTAGAGGTTTATATTCCATATTCCACATGGGAAGTTCTTCAATATACTGTAAATTAGAATTATTTGTTGTACACAACCTGATAATTTCCACCTTCCCAGAGGTCTTCACTTTGGCTAGACGTGTCTTTAATGTATTTACACCACAGGCTTTCATTGAGTACGGGAATTTTCCCTGTGTGGGTAATATTGGGTCTCTGTGTTGGGTTGTCACTTCGTGAGGTCAGTCAGCAGAGGACACCGACTTCTGAATGCTTGGTGGTCACCCAATGTCCAGTATGTGTGTGTGTGTGTGTGTGTGGGGGGGGGACTTCAGGCCCATGGGAGTCCTCCACTGAAGTGCTCCATGATGGTGTCTCTCAACACTGTCATGGTGGTATCCCATTCAGTGTCCCATAGTCTTCCCCCAATGCTCTCCCCAAGGTATCCTATGGCAGTGGTCTCCCCCGGGTGTCATTGTTGCATCCAAGTAAATATATCACCCAGAACAAAGACCTAAATGGCGATTACAGATTACCCCACATGGGAAGTTCTCCAGGATTTTATCTATAAACCACCACTGAAAAGCATATGGCAAGCATACAGATGTCTTTTGACCAGAATCTGCCGTATTAAACCATCAGTGATTCTGATGGGCCCAGAGGGCTCCTAACCAGCTGAAATTCTGCTGGTTAGTGCACTATGTGTTGCCATGTTATGGTGGTCATGGGACCATGGCTTCCCTCCTGGTGATGTGACCTTTGATGTAATTTCTCTAGGATCCTCGGAATGTGTCATTTGAAGACACTGGTGAGGAAGGAATCTGCTAGGAATGGTGAAGGTAAGGTGATCAGTCATTTTTGGGGCTTATTCATCAGTGAATTATGGAACTTTATAGGTTTATATGCCAGACCTTTTGAATCTTGTTCCCATCGCTCTTCCAGGTTGACCTTACAGCAAATGTAACATTGGCCTCAGCCACTGATTGTCATGGTTTACCCATTCAGTATCTAGCCGGCATGGGACGGGCATGGTTTGGCTATGGCTTTGGCTGATTTGACCTTCGGTGAGTTATTTCCTCTTCCATTGTTTGGCTCCACCACTGGTAGTTAAATTCCCTTTGAGTTCCACCATCAATGTATAATGTAGACCAATATATACATCTAGACAATAGCTGACACAGAGCCCAATAGTGGCGCGTCTACCACCGTGTCTTTCGGAGCGTGGTGAGGACAGAGGTTATGGTGAGGTCACAATATGGAGCTCGGGGACATTTTCATAGAGGATGTATAAAACGCAGAGCCGCCTCCCCATCCTTGTCCACTGCCATCTTCTGTCGCAGTAATGCGTTCGCTCCGAAAAAAAAAAAAAAAAGCCACAATCCCAGGGAGCGGGATTGAAAACCTCCTCGCTGGAAATGGCAGCTCCCCGCCCCCATCTCCCGCGGCGCTCTGCTGTTTGACGCACCCTGAACTTTTGAACCCAGACGAAAAATTATAAAAAAACGAAATCGGTCCAAACTCCATTTTCTATCTGCGCCCCCCCCCCCACCCCGATCATTGTTATACAATAGAGTCACCCAGAGTTCATCGGCCTTTCTCACATTGCCGCTACAAAGGGGACATACGGAAAACCTTCAAAAACAATAACCGTCAGACGTATGGAGCGCGCCGGTCATGCATAGATAATGCCGAAATTTTATCTTTGTGGAGTTTTTTCGGTAGCTGCGTTCGCGGTTATATGGAATACCGCCATGAAATATGGCTTCGGGTTGACCCGTAATCATGTCAAGCCGGTCCTGAAACCAGCGCGTTCTATTTACTCAATTTATTTCTTTGTAGAAAGTTCTGGGAGTTGGTTCCATAGTTGTGTCTGCCAAGACGGATAAGCTGTGAGCGGCCCCTGGTATTCGCACAGTTGGTGTGAAGGGGCCCGGCGCAGCTGCTAGAGGTTAATTAGAGGTTCAGTCTTAGCGGCACATTAAACAATGAGGCACATTATGGTCTGAAGAGCACACTGACCCTGAACTACTTAGTGCACGCCGACCGAGACCCTGGAATCTCCGAGACACAACCACCTGCACTGACCGCCAACGCTGGCCAAGCCCGGCCTGCAGGACGGGGCTCATTGTCCTCGAATTCGGCGTCTGTCTGTGGGAAGGACAGGGAACTAGATCATTGTAACCCCCAACTCTGCCGACTAGTAGACAATATCCATCATGTAAGTACAAACCTCGGGAATATTCCATTCAATTACAATTCAGGAAAAATTCTACCAAAATTGTTTGAAGGAAAGATGAGGATTTAGAGGATTGTCGGCAATAAAAACGTTTAGAATCTGAATTCCTTATCTATTTATAGACCAACCTTGACTTTGTGAACCATTGTGTTTTTTTTCTTCTGTTTTCTCAATTAAATATTTAAAATCAATTTTTAATCGACTTTAAAATTCTTAATTCTGTTTTTGGTTCCTTTCGTTTTTTCTGCGGTTCATTAAATGCCGCAGTCTGGTCTGCGTCCGGTGATGTCATCGTGTGACACGCCGCATTGTCCTGTGAATATTCACAGCTTTGTGTTGAGGGTTATTCTTGAAGGAACGTTTATGGAGATATGTTCTCAGTTCTCGGCTGGTTTTTGGGGCGCTACTGACATTCCTTCAGGACTTACCAAAAGGGGGGGGGGGCTGTGTATAATATATAAAACGCTAGAATGAATTATTATTATTATTGGACAGTCCGAACCTCCACATCACCGTCTGAATGATATGAATTGTTCCTCATCATTGGGGCAGCTGGGAAAAGATCGTTCACATAGAATAATAATCATGATTTATAGAATAAGGATTTATAAAAATATTTTATTCTTCCATATGAAGCTGGAGATCAGAAACATGAAGTGTATGAAGACGTCACTCGGAGTCGGTGATATTTCTAGATTTGATGATTTGTTCGGCCGCACACGATCGGATTTCAGAGATATTTATACATTTTTTAGCTTCTCTGTTTAAAATTATATTAGTAAGAGATGGGAGAAATTTTCCTGGTTTAGAAGTGTGTGTGTGTGTGTGGAGGGGGGGGGGGGTTACTGATTGGCTCAGAGAAAGTTCAGATCTTTGGGCACCGCAGATATTTGGGGTGTACGCACTTTGTACACGAGGGGTGGCACCGCAGATGTTTGGGGTGTACGCACTTTGTACACGAGGGGTGGCACCGCAGATGTTTGGGGTGTACGCACTGTGTACACGAGGGTGGCACCACAGATATTTGGGGTGTACAGGAGGGGTGGCACCGCAGATATTTGGGGTGCACACTGTGTACACGAGGGGTGGCACCGCAGACGTTTGGGGTGTATGCTGTGTACACGAGGGGTGACATGGGCGGGTATCACATCTTCGGATCCAATTAAAATTCCATGTATTTGTCACAAATTTTAAATAAGATGAGAAAATGTGACACCCGCCGCCCTCTGAGATTCAGTTGCTCACCCCTCCTTCACCCCCTCCACAACCACCCCCCCCTTCACCCCCGCCACAACCGAGCTCACCCCCTCCTTCACCCCCTCCACAACCACCCCCCCTTCACCCCCGCCACAACCGAGCTCACCCCCTCCTTCACCCCCTCCACAACCACCCCCCCTTCACCCCCGCCACAACCGAGCTCACCCCTCCTTCACCCCCGCCACAACCGAGCTCACCCCTCCTTCACCCCCGCCACAACCGAGCTCACCCCTCCTTCACCCCCTCCACAACCGAGCTCACCCCTCCTTCACCCCCGCCACAACCGAGCTCACCCCTCCTTCACCCCCGCCACAACCGAGCTCACCCCTCCTTCACCCCCGCCACAACCGAGCTCACCCCTCCTTCACCCCCGCCACAACCGAGCTCACCCCTCCTTCACCCCCGCCACAACCGAGCTCACCCCTCCTTCACCCCCGCCACAATCGAGCTCACCCCTCCTTCACCCGCTCCACAACCGAGCTCACCCCTCCTTCACCCCCGCCACAACCGAGCTCACCCCTTCTTCACACTCTCCACAACCGAGCTCACCCCTCCTTCACCCCCGCCACAATCGAGCTCACCCCTCCTTCACCCCCGCCACAACCGAGCTCACCCCTCCTTCACCCGCTCCACAACCGAGCTCACCCCTCCTTCACCCCCTCCACAACCGAGCTCACCCCTCCTTCACCCGCTCCACAACCGAGCTCACCCCTCCTTCACCCGCTCCACAACCGAGCTCACCCCTCCTTCACCCCCTCCACAACCGAGCTCACCCCTCCTTCACCCGCTCCACAACCGAGCTCACCCCTCCTTCACACTCTCCACAACCGAGCTCACCCCTCCTTCACCCGCTCCACAACCGAGCTCACCCCTCCTTCACCCCCGCCACAACCGAGCTCACCCCTCCTTCACCCCCGCCACAACCGAGCTCACCCCCCCTTCACCCCCGCCACAACCGAGCTCACCCCTCCTTCACCCCCGCCACAACCGAGCTCACCCCTCCTTCACCCCCTCCACAACCGAGCTCACCCCTCCTTCACCCCCTCCACAACCGAGCTCACCCCTCCTTCACCCGCTCCACAACCGAGCTCACCCCTCCTTCACCCCCGCCACAACCGAGCTCACCCCTCCTTCACCCGCTCCACAACCGAGCTCACCCCTCCTTCACACTCTCCACAACCGAGCTCACCCCTCCTTCACCCCCGCCACAACCGAGCTCACCCCTCCTTCACCCCCTCCACAACCGAGCTCACCCCTCCTTCACCCGCTCCACAACCGAGCTCACCCCTCCTTCACCCCCGCCACAACCGAGCTCACCCCTCCTTCACCCGCTCCACAACCGAGCTCACCCCCTCCTTCACCCCCTCCACAACCACCCCCCCTTCACCCCCGCCACAACCACCCCCCCCTTCACCCCCGCCACAACCGAGCTCACCCCTCCTTCACCCCCTCCACAACCGAGCTCACCCCTCCTTCACCCGCTCCACAACCGAGCTCACCCCTCCTTCACCCCCGCCACAACCGAGCTCACCCCTCCTTCACCCGCTCCACAACCGAGCTCACCCCCTCCTTCACCCCCTCCACAACCACCCCCCCCTTCACCCCCTCCACAACCACCCCCCCCTTCACCCCCGCCACAACCACCCCCCCCCTTCACCCCCGCCACAACCGAGCTCACCCCTCCTTCACACTCTCCACAACCGAGCTCACCCCTCCTTCACCCCCGCCACAACCGAGCTCACCCCTCCTTCACCCCCTCCACAACCGAGCTCACCCCTCCTTCACCTGCTCCACAACCGAGCTCACCCCTCCTTCACCCCCTCCACAACCGAGCTCACCCCTCCTTCACCCCCGCCACAACCGAGCTCACCCCTCCTTCACCCCCTCCACAACCGAGCTCACCCCTCCTTCACCCGCTCCACAACCGAGCTCACCCCTCCTTCACCCCCGCCACAACCGAGCTCACCCCTCCTTCACCCGCTCCACAACCGAGCTCACCCCTCCTTCACCCCCGCCACAACCGAGCTCACCCCTTCTTCACACTCTCCACAACCGAGCTCACCCCTCCTTCACCCCCGCCACAATCGAGCTCACCCCTCCTTCACCCCCGCCACAACCGAGCTCACCCCTCCTTCACCCGCTCCACAACCGAGCTCACCCCTCCTTCACCCCCGCCACAACCGAGCTCACCCCCTCCACAACCGAGCTCACCCCCCCTTCACACCCTCCACAACCGAGCTCACCCCTCCTTCACCCCCTCCACAACCGAGCTCACCCCTCCTTCACCCCCGCCACAACCAAGCTCACCCCTCCTTCACCCCCTCCACAACCGAGCTCACCCCTCCTTCACCCCCTCCACAACCGAGCTCACCCCTCCTTCACCCCCGCCACAACCGAGCTCACCCCTCCTTCACCCCCGCCACAACCGAGCTCACCCCTCCTTCACCCCCGCCACAACCGAGCTCACCCCTCCTTCACCCCCTCCACAACCGAGCTCACCCCTCCTTCACCCCCTCCACAACCGAGCTCACCCCCCCTTCACACCCTCCACAACCGAGCTCACCCCTCCTTCACCCCCTCCACAACCGAGCTCACCCCTCCTTCACCCCCGCCACAACCGAGCTCACCCCTCCTTCACCCCCGCCACAACCGAGCTCACCCCTCCTTCACCCCCGCTACAACCGAGCTCACCCCTCCTTCACCCCCGCCACAACCGAGCTCACCCCTCCTTCACCCCCGCCACAACCGAGCTCACCCCTCCTTCACCCCCGCCACAACCGAGCTCACCCCTCCTTCACCCCCTCCACAACCGAGCTCACCCCTCCTTCACCCCCGCCACAACCGAGCTCACCCCTCCTTCACCCCCGCCACAACCGAGCTCACCCCTCCTTCACCCCCTCCACAACCGAGCTCCTCTGTTCTTCATACCTGGCACAACCACTCTCATCCCTCTCTATACCCGGCACAGTTGGGGTTACTCCCTTCCATCCACCCACCACAGCTGGGCTCACCCTTATTCACAGCCAGTTTTCCCTTCCACACCCTCGGCGGAGCTGGATTTGTGTTTTCCCTGTCTTAATGTTTCTGCCAATTACCGTCATCAGCGCTGACATGAGTCTTCACACCCTGCTGGCCGATTGGGGGGTGGCAGTGGGGTGAAAGGGAGTTTGCGGTGTTTTGGAGTGAGAATCCGCCTATCCGCTGAAGCGGCACAAACTTGGACTGTCAAGAGATCCGTTCCAATGAAATGAGATTTGCTGTTAATTCTCCAGCGTGTGAGAGATTCACTAATGAGATAAAACACATCTGGAGCAATCGGTGCCTGTGCTGGCTGCACCTCCGTATCTGTGTGCCGTGATCCGGAACAATGACGGGGCCTCCCCGGGGCAGATTTCAGACATAAGTGGGCCCGGGGCAGAGAAAAACCAAAAGCTTTCCGATTCCTCCCGTACGATACACGAGGCAGATGTCCCCGGGAAGGCCAGTGTACCGTACCGGTGTCAGGGTTGGTGTGTGAGAGAATTTCTGCTTCATTTTGTCCAAAGCCAGTACGGGGAGATGGGGGAAGGGCACAGTGTTGGGGCCCCACTGCCCTCCTAGGAATATCCCTTCCCTCCGCACCTTTGTGCTGTCGTAAAATTAAATTTATAGAAAATGTTTAATTTCTGTTCCTCATTACCGGTAATATGCAAGCTCCTCGGGCGAGGGACCTAACTAGGAGTATTAACACCTAAGCAGACCTCATACCTTCATCCCCATATCATTTACACAACGTAACCCTCCCGCTACAAACTCCCCATCCAGCACAGGAGGGAGAATTCAAATAACGTAGATCTGTGATTGGTGGGAAAGAGCAGACACATTGTGGCCCAGCCCACTTCAGAGGAGGCACAAGAATAAAGACTGAGGGCGTGGCTCAGGAGACTTGCTAATTTAAATATTAAAAGTCCCTCCCAGAGGGAGCACTAGTGAGAAGTTCCCCCACCTTGGGGGTGGGGTCTGAAGATTTGCCCCCTTGTTTCCGGGATGCCTACAATGCCATAAAACCATAATTTATGTCATTGTAGGCCGTGTGATAATGGAGGAACCGGACATGGAGGTTCCTAACACTCAGCACCCAATCCAGGCTCCGTATAGAAGGGCGCACTGTCCTGACAATAGAGGTTTCCTCAATATATTCTGGAAATATTTCACAGCCAAGTTTTCGGTTGGACTTGAGTGATGATAGAACTCATCAGATGTCTCCTCCTATTCCAAACACTGGAGATGACTTCCAGTACAGTACACATCACTGCCAATGTCTGAGCTGCAATTCCCATAATTCATCACTGGCCATGCTATTTCCAGTACGCAGCTGGGAGAGCCGCCATGTTCTGGGAATGGGATGCCAATAACCCCCTTTTAGAAGAATGGCCTGCTGTGTAAACGCCATTTCCCCCCACTGACCAGAAATGTAAGGGGGCCCTTCTCCCACTGACTGCCAATGTAAGGGGGCCCTTCTCCCACTGACTGCCAATGTAAGGGGGCCCTTCTCCCACTGACTGCCAATGTAAGGGGGCCCTTCTCCCACTGACCAGAAATGTAAGGGGGCCCTTCTCCCACTGACCACCAATGTAAGGGGGCCCTTCTCCCACTGACCGCCAATGTAAGGGGGCCCTTCTCCCACTGACCACCAATGTAAGGGGGCCCTTCTCCCACTGACCACCAATGTAAGGGGGCCCTTCTCCCCACTGACCGCCAATGTAAGGGGGCCCTTCTCCCACTGACTGCCAATGTAAGGGGGCCCTTCTCCCACTGACCGCCAATGTAAGGGGGCCCTTCTCCCACTGACCGCCAATGTAAGGGGGCCCTTCTCCCACTGACCGCCAATGTAAGGGGACCCTTCTCCCACTGACCGCCAATGTAAGGGGGCCCTTCTCCCACTGACCGCCAATGTAAGGGGGCCCTTCTCCCCACTGACCGCCAATGTAAGGGGGCCCTTCTCCCCACTGACCACCAATGTAAGGGGGCCCTTCTCCCACTGACCACCAATGTAAGGGGGCCCTTCTCCCACTGACCGCCAATGTAAGGGGGCCCTTCTCCCACTGACCGCCAATGTAAGGGGGCCCTTCTCCCACTGACCGCCAATGTAAGGGGGCCCTTCTCCCACTGACTGCCAATGTAAGGGGGCCCTTCTCCCCACTGACCGCCAATGTAAGGGGGCCCTTCTCCCCACTGACCACCAATGTAAGGGGGCCCTTCTCCCACTGACCGCCAATGTAAGGGGGCCCTTCTCCCCACTGACCGCCAATGTAAGGGGGCCCTTCTCCCACTGACCGCCAATGTAAGGAGGCCCTTCTCCCACTGACCGCCAATGTAAGGGGGCCCTTCTCCCACTGACTGCCAATGTAAGGGGGCCCTTCTCCCACTGACTGCCAATGTAAGGGGGCCCTTCTCCCACTGACCGCCAATGTAAGGGGGCCCTTCTCCCACTGACCGCCAATGTAAGGGGGCCCTTCTCCCACTGACCGCCAATGTAAGGGGGCCCTTCTCCCACTGACCGCCAATGTAAGGGGGCTCTTCTCCGACTGACCAGCAATGTAAGGGGGCCCTTCTCCCACTGACCGCCAATGTAAGGGGGCCCTTCTCCCACTGACCGCCAATGTAAGGGGGCCCTTCTCCCACTGACCGCCAATGTAAGGGGGCCCTTCTCCCACTGACCGCCAATGTAAGGGGGCCCTTCTCCCACTGACCGCCAATGTAGGGGGGCCCTTCTCCCACTGACCGCCAATGTAAGGGGGCCCTTCTCCCACTGACCGCCAATGTAAGGGGGCCCTTCTCCCACTGACCAGAAATGTAAGGGGGCCCTTCTCCCACTGACCAGCAATGTAAGGGGACCCTTCTCCCACTGACCGCCAATGTAAGGGGACCCTTCTCCCACTGACCGCCAATATAAGGGGGGCCCTTCTCCCACTGACCGCCAATGTAAGGGGGCCCTTCTCCCACTGACCGCCAATGTAAGGGGGCCCTTCTCCCACTGACTGCCAATGTAAGGGGGCCCTTCTCCCACTGACCGCCAATGTAAGGGGGCCCTTCTCCCACTGACCGCCAATGTAAGGGGGCCCTTCTCCCACTGACCGCCAATGTAAGGGGGCCCTTCTCCCACTGACCGCCAATGTAAGGGGGCCCTTCTCCCACTGACCGCCAATGTAGGGGGGCCCTTCTCCCACTGACCGCCAATGTAAGGGGGCCCTTCTCCCACTGACCAGAAATGTAAGGGGGCCCTTCTCCCACTGACCAGAAATGTAAGGGGGCCCTTCTCCCACTGACCAGCAATGTAAGGGGACCCTTCTCCCACTGACCGCCAATGTAAGGGGACCCTTCTCCCACTGACCAGCAATGTAAGGGGGCCCTTCTCCCACTGACCAGCAATGTAAGGGGGCCCTTCTCCCCACTGACCGCCAATGTAAGGGGGCTCTTCTCCGACTGACCAGCAATGTAAGGGGGCCCTTCTCCCACTGACCGCCAATGTAAGGGGACCCTTCTCCCACTGACCGCCAATGTAAGGGGGCCCTTCTCCCACTGACCAGTAAGGTAAGGGGGCCCTTCTCCCACTGACCGCCAATGTAAGGGGGCTCTTCTCCGACTGACCAGCAATGTAAGGGGGCCCTTCTCCCACTGACCAGAAATGTAAGGGGGCCCTTCTCCCACTGACCACCAATGTAAGGGGGCCCTTCTCCCACTGACCGCCAATGTAAGGGGGCCCTTCTCCCACTGACCGCCAATGTAAGGGGGCCCTTCTCCCACTGACCGCCAATGTAAGGGGGCCCTTCTCCCACTGACCGCCAATGTAAGGGGGCTCTTCTCCCACTGACCGCCAATGTAAGGGGGCCCTTCTCCCACTGACCGCCAATGTAAGGGGACCCTTCTCCCACTGACCGCCAATGTAGGGGGGCCCTTCTCCCACTGACCGCCAATGTAAGGGGGCCCTTCTCCCACTGACCGCCAATGTAAGGGGGCCCTTCTCCCACTGACCAGAAATGTAAGGGGACCCTTCTCCCACTGACCAGAAATGTAAGGGGACCCTTCTCCCACTGACCAGAAATGTAAGGGGGCCCTTCTCCCACTGACCAGAAATGTAAGGGGGCCCTTCTCCCACTGACCAGAAATGTAAGGGGACCCTTCTCCCACTGACCAGAAATGTAAGGGGGCCCTTCTCCCACTGACCAGAAATGTAAGGGGGCCCTTCTCCCACTGACCGCCAATGTAAGGGGGCCCTTCTCCCACTGACCGCCAATGTAAGGGGGCCCTTCTCCCACTGACCAACAATGTAAGGGGGCCCTTCTCCCACTGACCGCCAATGTAAGGGGGCTCTTCTCCGACTGACCAGCAATGTAAGGGGGCCCTTCTCCCACTGACCGCCAATGTAAGGGGGCCCTTCTCCCACTGACCGCCAATGTAAGGGGGCCCTTCTCCCACTGACCGCTAATGTAAGGGGGCCCTTCTCCCACTGACCGCCAATGTAAGGGGGCCCTTCTCCCACTGACCGCCAATGTAAGGGGGCCCTTATCCCACTGACCGCCAATGTAAGGGGGCCCTTCTCCCACTGATCACCAATATAAGGGGGCCCTTCTCCCACTGACCGCCAATATAAGGGGGGCCCTTCTCCCACTGACCGCCAATATAAGGGGGGCCCTTCTCCCACTGACCGCCAATGTAAGGGGGCCCTTCTCCCACTGATCACCAATATAAGGGGGCCCTTCTCCCACTGACCGCCAATATAAGGGGGCCCTTCTCCCACTGACCGCCAATATAAGGGGGGCCCTTCTCCCACTGACCGCCAATGTAAGGGGGCCCTTCTCCCACTGATCACCAATATAAGGGGGGCCCTTCTCCCACTGACCGCCAATGTAAGGGGGCCCTTCTCCCACTGATCACCAATATAAGGGGGGCCCTTCTCCCACTGACCGCCAATGTAAGGGGGCCCTTCTCCCACTGACCAGTAATGTAAGGGGGCCCTTCTCCCACTGACCAGCAATGTAAGGGGGCCCTTCTCCCACTGACCGCCAATGTAAGGGGGCCCTTCTCCCACTGATCACCAATATAAGGGGGGCCCTTCTCCCACTGACCAGTAAGGTAAGGGGGCCCTTCTCCCACTGACCGCCAATGTAAGGGGGCCCTTCTCCCACTGACCGCCAATATAAGGGGGGCCCTTCTCCCACTGACCGCCAATGTAAGGGGGCCCTTCTCCCACTGACCGCCAATATTGGGGACACTAAACCTTTCATTGTCTTGGTTCCTTTTCTGCCCGTTATTATTATTGTGTTGTATGGAGCAGCCAGGGGTGTTGAATCCCCCAGTACCCCACTTCTTGTACGTCACTTCCCACATATCCTGAGAGCTGTAGCTATTCTAAATTATTTGGGGGGGGGGGGGTTCCCTGAGACCTGAAGGGTTCCTCCATGTTGGAATGGTCGGGAAATGCTGGTTGAGGTGAATTCCTGGCCTGTAAACCACACACTGTGGGCAGTGGATTTGGTGAAGGGTTCCCCCTCTCTGGATATACACAGAGCTGTTCCTCCAGAACATTCTCAATAATCCCGAGACTTAGATCCAGAATGACTGAGCTATCAGCTCAGAAAAGGGTTCTCCACCCTCTCTGCTCCGACAGTAAAGGATGGGAAGTTGGTTTGGGTCTATCAGGAACAGGCGGATGACCCTGCTGGCCAGATGCTGGTTCTCGGGCTTCCATCGCTCTGATATACAGGAAGGTGGATGGGGAGGGGCAGATGATGGTGCAGATCCTCCAGGACAAAGCCTTCATCTTCAGACCATTTTAGTTCCTTGGGGGAAAGCAATGGCAGTTACCTGTGTAAACCAATCATATCACAGGAGGCAGACGATTGGTTGCTTCAGACTCCTGTATTTTCCCACATGTCGAACCTTGTACAATTCTCATCCCATTTATTTCCCCCAGCTCCCCTCCCCCAGTCACACAGCAGCCATTTTCTTTTATAAACAAAATCTTTATTGAGTTATTGACAAGAATCGCTCAGTCGTATTGGCGGTGCATACGATCGATGTACACTGATTTCCCGGGCTGGACAGTGGCTCACAGTGTTTTCATTGCTTCATCTGGGGTACAATGTAAACAAAGGGGGGCTCAGACAACAGATAGCAGGAGGGAGTTTGGGGCCCGGCTCACTGTCCACCAGGGGCCCTTAGTCCTCTATAATGTGGCATGAAGTGCTGGTGAGGGGTAGGAGACTACAGACAACACACTCACCATCTGCTCCCATAATCCTCTGTAAACATGGCTGCTGGGGATCGCTCCGAGGACAGAGGTAGCAGTCTGGAGGTCTCTCCTTTGGGACTATTGTTAGTTCTTCACACAATACCTACCTGTGGACCCCAGAGGAGGCGCAGTGATTGCAGCACCAAGTGGTGGTGTACCGGTGATGGGGGGTAACGTTGGCCGCACACACAGCGCTCATCAGACAACGGCAGCCATCTTTCCATCACACAAATAACTGAACTGCTCACGATAACCAACACCTGGATAGGACTCCAATGGTGGGAGGTTTCACTGATCTGTCTATACTTTCTTTACCTGAAAATCGCTGTGTATGTCCACCATAACTATCCCAGGGATCCGCCCACCGCGGCATTTCCCAGAACCGTCCGAGAGAGCGGACTCATCCCCCGAACCATTGTTCTCTATTCATTGTGGTTTACCAAGCGCTATCACAGGAGGACGTTATGGGTGGAGGACACATGCCTGAGCCCCAACACACAGTCATGGGGGCTCCCCAAATCTACCATCACTAGAGGACATGGAGCAGGGAGGTGTACATGGTGGGGGAGGGACTCTGCCTAGATGGTTGTAATTGGGGTGACCAATGACAGATATTCCTGAGCCCTGGGGTCACCGGATTGGGTCCTGCAATGGATGAATACAAGGACTGCGTCTGCCCAGACTCAGTGCTGCCCCCTAATGCTTGGCTCATCGGGCTGAACAGGGCAGTGATTGGTTATCAGAAGACCCCCTCGCCCTAGAGACCAGCAGACAAGTCTCTCCTCCCTCCCCCGCCCCGGGCGACACCGAACGCCCGCTCAATCTACACACTGTCCGTAGCATTGGCAACTTCACATAGACTGGAGTAAAATATAAAGCGATTGGCTGGTGCTAATGGTGGGTGGGGATTGGCTGGTGATGGAATGTGCTCAATAATAATACAGGTTAGATGATGTTCTACAAGGATTGGCCTGTAGGAGCCCATCCGGAAGACGGACACATGGCTGTCAGGACGGTGAGACTCCCCCGGACTGGGGACCAGTTCTGGGACTGGTGGGACCAGTGGGAGGAGCCTCTGCTGGGACATCCTTTGTGACAGACGTGGAAGAGCGTGTGCGGCGTGTACGACATGATGGCCTAGAGAAGCCACGACTGTCCCATGTGATTGTCACCGACTCCTAGGGAGGTGGGGGGATGGGCGCGGGGTCTGCTCACAGCGGACATACATGACAACATGGACGGTACACCCCACCCCCCCTATTCTAGATGTAGGAAGCATTGTCTCTGATTCACAATCCCATCCCCCACAGGGCAGGAGCGTGTGACAAGTGCGGTCATGTGATGGGTGGATGTCGATTGGGCGGGACACCTCATCCAATGACCGCACATATCAGTAAAGTGCCAGACTGGGATCGGCGGAACGCCAACCTCAAAATACAAACCCAAAGTGAGGCTGCTGTGCTGCGCTCAGACCCCCGCTGTCCAATCACTAGCCAGAGAGCGCCAGGAAAAGCTTATATAATAAGCTGCGCTCCGGGAGGCCAGACAGGAAGTGGGCGGCGTCTTATAGTCTGTTATCAGCCAATTGGAAGGGAACTGATGTGCCAGCAGAATGGCGCGGTCCACTTTTGTCTTTAAAAATGTGTTTTTTTTTTTCTGAGTACCGAAAGTCAAAAAAAAAAAATGTAAAAAAAACGTCAAATGGGTGTAAACAAAGTAACAGATTTCCAAACGACGACAACATTGACGACAAAACAACTTCTTTCTGCTTTGTACACTTCCCAGTTCTGTCATTCGAATCTACGGAGAGTCTCTGGAGGAAGGTGATTGGCAAAGCGGTGATGACATCATCACCATCACATGATATGGATGAAATGTCATTGGGCACGTGCCTGTAAAACGTAGAACTCACAAAACGGTTTCAGCTAAAAAGGATTTTTGTCTTTTGTTCGAACACTACGAGTCTCAGAGGCGTCTTCCTTCCATGGAAGGCCACGGCGGCTCTCATCATCATCATCATCATCATCATCTTCAAAACGAAGAGCTTTATTCCCACAAGCAACCCGTCCATTTCATGGAAATATGTCTTCAAACGTCTCTCTATACAATGAACTCACTCTTTCCCTCTCAGCCAAAGCGCGCACCCCCCCCCATCCCCATTGCAGGTTCTGCTAGGGGTCAGGTGGTACAGACGTGGGTGGTCACCTGGGGCAGCACTCTTAGAGCCCATCCAAACAGATGTCTGAGCTGATACAAGCCCTTAGTTGTACTTTGTAGGTTCATTATGTATAAAATATTCTTCATACCACCCATCTGCCCCCCCAGGATCCATCCCAGGGAAGCTCCTCCCTTTGCGTGGAACCAGCATGGTGGCTTGGGGGGAGGGGGAGGACAATATGGAATCTTCATTGTACCAAGAGGGGTTCGGGGGGGGAGGGATGGCTCGGAACCCAGGAACACCAGGAAGAGTCAAGATGAGGAAGCCTTCCAGCCATCAAACTTCCACCGACTGGATCTGGTTCATCTGTGCCCGCATCACCTGAATACTGTTGAGGATTTTCTTCTGGTGGCCGGCCAAAGTGACCCCGACCCTGAGAATGTCCCTGAAAGAGAGATACAAAGGGTTACTGACCCTCCCCACGTGATTATAGCCCCTCCCCCCCCCCCATAAAACCAGCCCAATCCCCCACCTCTTTTTTTAAATTCCTTTATTCACCAAAGAAAGTACATGTAACAGTCAAAATAAACAGTTCTTACAGAATCTCAAACCAATAACAGATAAGTAATCAGGGGCCGAGTCAGAAAACAACAGGCCCAGCATTGCACAGAGTATGCGGTCATATTAATGAATACGTTTGTGTAGATGGTGCTCAGTGCACCGCACCGGGGTGTCTACCATACATTTATATATAGGATCAAAGCCTATGCGCTTTAATGCATGAAACAGTGAGATGAACTGAAGTATCGTATAAAACACACAATGGAGTAACTTAGTTTTGGATTTTCAGGTAGTGTAGCGGGAGGTAGTACTTCCCTTGGATCTAAAAAGCCCAGGGATAGGGCTATGTGAAAGCTGAATATAAACCAGGATATACTTCATAGCTGAGGGGCGTATCCCATCACTGGGTCTCCAAAGGATAACTAAAGGGGAAAAAAAAAAAGGGGGGGGGGGGGGGGTAGGACCGGGGGAACAGCCCGAGTGGGGGTAGATGTTGGGAGTAGATGACCCCAGAGTAGTAGAAGCTAGGGGTACAGGGATAAAGGAACAGAAAGAGGACATAGAGGGCCTCTCACACAGGGAGTAGAGTCATATCCAGGAAGGCTAGCTCATTTGTGCCACCTCCTGTAAACATGCATCAGTGTATACAAAGTGGTTCCAGGGTCGCCAGGTCTCCTCCCAGTTATGCAACGTAGCTGTGAGATCCTCCATGCTTCTCAATTCGTTTACCTTAGAGAACCACAGAGATTTTGATTGGGGGTTTTCTGTAAAGTTCTAAAAGTTACTTAGCTGGAAGCCACTCCAGAAGTCCAGCGGAGGATCCACGGCAGACACCCCTGCCAAGGGGGGTGAGTTGGCCATCGGAACCCAAGAAATCGCATAAGCGGAGACGTCCGCTCATGACTAAGCGCTGGAAATGGGGATTCTGAAGGCCTGTCAGAAACTCTGGGCTGCCCAATACCGGTACCATAGGAGAGGACAGTAGTGACACTAAAGTATGTCTGAATGTATCCCTGGCCACCAGAATGCTGCCCAGTGTAGGGTGATCGGTGAGGGTCTTTGGGAGTGGTGATGGAATCCATGGCCAGCTCTTTGCTGTGCCGCCAGAGTCCTCCATCTCCATGGCCACCCAATGTTGTGCTGCTGAGTGACAGTCCACCAGCCTGGTGAGGTGTGTAGCTCTGTAATAAGCTTTCACATCTGGAAGGCCAACTCCTCCCCTACGTTTTGCAAGGTGGAGGAGCTGTAACCCGATACGAGATTTGCGGTGGGACCAGATGAAATCTCTAAACATTGAGTTCACCCTCTTGAAAACCACAATCCCCCCACCTCTTGCTATGACCAGTGCAATCCTCCAGACTGACCACCACCACAATGACCCCCCGCCCCCAAATATGACCGGCACAATCCTCCAGACTGATGACCCCCCCCATATGACATGACCAATACTCCACACTGAGCCCTCAATAGGACCAACATAATCCCTCAGACTGATGAAACCAACCCCACCCTCATGTAACCAGACAAGCCCAAGCCCAAGCCCAACCCCCCAAATGACAAGCTCAATACTCCACACTGAGCCCCCAATAGGACCAGGACGATCCGCCAGACTGATGAACCCCCCCCCCCGTGACCAGACAAGCCCAAGTCCAAACCCCCCCCCCATATGACCAACCCAATACTCCACACTAAGCTCCCAATAGGACCAGTACAATCCCCCAGACTGATGACACCTTCCCAAATGACGGGGAATAGTGACATAGGAGGGCAGGAAGAGGGAGCACCCCCCCAAAATGGATGATTGGCTCATTTTTTTTTTGTTTTTGGACTATAACTCTCCAAGTAGTAATAATTGGCTGAGCTCTTCCCATAAAGTCTCTATTGTGCCCCCCCACCCCCAACCAGAGTGGTTACAAGTGGGATTGGGAGTGGCCTAGGCAGGTCTGGAGTTGTTGTGTTTTCTTTGAGATGCATTGAGGGGCCAGCTGTGTGATTGTACGCCCGCCTGGCTCACAGCGCAGGGTAAATATTTGGTTTAGAATAGACAATGGCCTCTGAGCCGCATCACTTCTGTGTGTCTACAATACAGAAAAGCCTCCGGAATGGATGTCTGCGCCAAACCTGACAGCGGGGACGTGCGATACCTGGCAGAGGGCGGTGGGGAATTCAGAGGGCAGATGATCACCTGGATCAGGTGGAGATCGGTAACACTGTCCAGTGAAGGACCAGATCCAGATAGATTGGTGGCTCCTCAGGGGCAGAATCTGGAAAGGTTTCACTTGATGACTTTCAAGCCCCGAGAATAGTAGCTTCCATCAAAAGCTTCTGAAGAAAGTTCCTCTCCTGTATGGCTTCTTCTCTTGAAAGAGGACCTGTCACTGCTTTATCAGTCAGCACCAGAAGCTTCATA
Organism: Aquarana catesbeiana; assembly: GCF_042186555.1. Classification (NCBI taxonomy): domain Eukaryota; kingdom Metazoa; phylum Chordata; class Amphibia; order Anura; family Ranidae; genus Aquarana; species Aquarana catesbeiana. Next base: position 1,497,197 of record NC_133333.1, on the reverse strand, counting down.
CCCCCTATTTGTGTCACTTGTTCCTACTGAGGGGCCAGTTACTTATTGTGGAGTGCACCTAAAACTACATTATAGTAGGGAAGGTTGAATAAAGACAATCGTCCATCCTGTGTGTGCGTTTCAGTGTCTATAATCATATCCTTGTATATTGTGTTCACTAAGATGCACATCCAAGAGTCTTTTAAAACTATCAATACTTCCCATCTGGCCATACTTACTCCATGGTCATCTGGGAGACGACATCGAAGGATGTGAATCCGGCATTGGCGAAGCTCTCTTTGTATTGTCCCATCTTGATGGCGTCCAGCCACTCGTCCACTGTGTTGAAGCTGGTGTAATCAGGGACGGTGCGGTCCAGCAGAGGTAGGTTCACCCTGGAGGAGACAGAAACTGAGCTGACTCATCGGGAGGAGCTTCACTGGATTCTACATGAATGTCAGGGAACGGTGACTTCCAATGACTGCCTTCTTACCCAGAGGAACCCTTGAAATTCTGTATCTTCAGGTGTCAGGAAACACCTGGTAAGATCAGTCCACCGTAGGTCATTAGGAAAATGCCCCTTACATTGGTGGTCATTGGTCAGAATGCCCTCTTTACAGTCAGGTAAAAAAATCATTGGTGTCATGCTACTGGCTCTGCCTAGTAGGGATGAATCTGGAACTTTGGGGGTGTCATTGGATAGGATCAATTAGCTATACAGTCAAAGGAACCCTTAGAACCTCTGATGAACCCTGAATGAGAATGGTTGTCCTATAAAATAGGAAGATACAGACATAACAATGAGGGGAGAATCAATCCAAATAATTACAGTATGTACTAAGAGTTGTCAGGAGCCCTGAAAGATGAATCATCATCACACCTCAATGTTGGTAAAGTGGTTACTACAGATGACTGCTTGTGGCACGGCTTTATTACAAGAGCCCACACAGCACGTGTCAGAGGGATTCTAAGACCTACCACAAAGCCTGAGAGACCCACCATCATGGAGAACAGAGGGAGAGTATCTGAGGGCCAATAGACAGATTTTCTGTGTCAGATAACTCCCCACCATTCTGCATTCCATCCCTGGCGTACAGCTCATTGTAGAATGATGGCCGGATCACGACTCGGTGTCTTACCCTGAGGACAGAGGTGCCATAGCCTTCAAGCTGTTGGGATTTCGGATCATTTTGTCCAATGTGTTGACTATCTGAGCAAACTTAGGCCGGTGATTGCGGTCCTTTTGCCAGCAGTCCAGCATGAGCTGGTGAAGAGCGTTGGGGCAATCCATTGGAGGTGGCAAGCGGTAATCCTGCTCAATGGCATTTATAACCTGCAAGACATAAGAACACGCTGATGATTCAGAAACAAAATGGCGGCAAGCGCATGTTCCTGCGGCAGACAGAATCCAGGAACACTGCAATCTATACAGGCCGGGTGTCAGAAGACGACTCCTTCCAGGAACCTTTAATTGGATCTCACTGTGTGGTGGGATTAGTCTTCATTTCTGAACAATAAGATCATTAGCGGGTTCACTGGGGGGGTGACGGATCCTCCTCGTCGTTCCGTCTGCAAATCTACCTCACACCTCAAGGTCAGCGTGTTAACAAGAGATGAGCGCAGCGCAATCATGGGACGGAATTCAGGGGGCCCAACAGACTAAAGAAATCACCAACCGCCAATTAATACAAATACAACCCGAATTAAATAGATCTTAATCTCATTTACGGTTTAGTTCCCGTATAATAATGAGATCAGCAGCGACTCCACTCTCCCCACCCTCTGCGCCCCTTCAGCTGCTGGCAAAGATACTTACATCCTGATTGGTCATATCCCAGTATGGCCGCTCTCCATAGGACATCACCTCCCACATGACTATGCCGTAACTCCAGACATCGCTGGCCGAAGTAAACTTTCTGTACTGAATGGCTTCTGGTGCCGTCCAACGTATGGGGATCTTCCCACCCTGAAAGAGAGACAAATACAAAGTCAGTCCCGACGAGTCTGTCCTCATCTCCATACGTGATACAAAGTCAGTCCCGACGAGTCTGTCCTCATCTCCATACACGATACAAAGTCAGTCCCGAAGAGTCTGTCCTCATCTCCATACACGATACAAAGTCAGTCCCGAGGAGTCTGTCCTCATCTCCATACGTGATACAAAGTCAGTCCCGAAGAGTCTGTCCTCATCTCCAAACATGATACAAAGTCAGTCCCGAGGAGTCTGTCCTTATCTCCATACACGATACAAAGTCAGTCCCGAGGAGTCTGTCCTCATCTCCATACACGATACAAAGTCAGTCCCGAAGAGTCTGTCCTCATCTCCATACACGATACAAAGTCAGTCCCGAAGAGTCTGTCCTCATCTCCATACACGATACAAAGTCAGTCCCGAGGAGTCTGTCCTCATCTCCATACATGATACAAAGTCAGTCCCGACATGTCTGTCCTCATCTCCATACACGATACAAAGTCAGTCCCGAGGAGTCTGTCCTCATCTCCATACACGATACAAAGTCAGTCCCGAAGAGTCTGTCCTCATCTCCATACACGATACAAAGTCAGTCCCGAGGAGTCTGTCCTCATCTCCATACATGATACAAAGTCAGTCCCGAAGAGTCTGTCCTCATCTCCATACATGATACAAAGTCAGTCCCGAGGAGTCTGTCCTCATCTCCATACACGATACAAAGTCAGTCCCGAAGAGTCTGTCCTCATCTCCATACACGATACAAAGTCAGTCCCGAAGAGTCTGTCCTCATCTCCATACACGATACAAAGTCAGTCCCGAAGAGTCTGTCCTCATCTCCAAACACGATACAAAGTCAGTCCCGAAGAGTCTGTCCTCATCTCCATACACGATACAAAGTCAGTCCCGAAGAGTCTGTCCTCATCTCCAAACATGATACAAAGTCAGTCCCGAGGAGTCTGTCCTCATCTCCATACATGATACAAAGTCAGTCCCGACATGTTTGTCCTCATCTCCATACACGATACAAAGTCAGTCCCGACGAGTCTGTCCTCATCTTCATACACGATACAAAGTCAGTCCCGACGAGTCTGTCCTCATCTCCATACATGATACAAAGTCAGTCCCGAAGAGTCTGTCCTCATCTCCATACATGATACAAAGTCAGTCCCGACGAGTCTGTCCTCATCTCCATACACGATACAAAGTCAGTCCCGACATGTCTGTCCTTATCTCCATACATGATACAAAGTGAGTCCCGACGGGTCTGTCCTCATCTCCATACATGATACAAAGTCAGTCCCGACGAGTCTGTCCTCATCTCCATACACGATACAAAGTCAGTCCCGACGAGTCTGTCCTCATCTCCATACATGATACAAAGTCAGTCCCGACATGTTTGTCCTCATCTCCATACACGATACAAAGTCAGTCCCGACGAGTCTGTCCTCATCTCCAAACAAAACATTTGCTATATGGAGCCGCGGGTATGTTGGTCCCGGTTACCATTGGCCTCAGCTTCTTCATAGACAGTCTTGCATGGTGAGCAGAGCCAGAGAGACATCTCACCAAGAACAAAAGATAGTTGGACATTGCTGGAATGATTCTTCCCAGAAGGATCAGCATGAGGCCTGTAATGGGAACACTGGACAAGAAGTGGAGCAGAGATGGCTGTGGTGGGAATTCATTGTTTTTATGGGGGAGGAGAGCAGCTAAACACCTTCCCAGGACTGGCAGAGCATCTCCATGTTTATTCTAGAACAGGCTAATGGCAGAGGTGGGGGACTTGAGTCACATGACTTGAGGACTTGCTTGACAAAATTAAATAAATGACTTGACTTTGACTTGTCACTAATGACTTGTGACTTGACTTTTACTTGGGCTATTTGACTTGCAATGACTTGGCACCACCACCCCGAAAATATTACCCACACACTCCGCCCACCACCGCCTCTGAGCCAATCAGCATTTGCCAAATGCCATTGGAGCTGTTCAGGGTAGCGGTACGAGTTATGTCAGTCCCTGCATCAAGCGCACCTGTTGAACGTGTGTTCAGCCATGGTGGGGTGATAGTGCGACCCCATCGCTCACAACTGAGCGAGAAAGTACTTTCCAATTTCATTTTTTGCAAATGCAATGCATTTTAAGTGGCTATTCTCATCACCATTCAAGTGTCCAGATGTTGGCATTGTGTCAAGTTCAAACTTAGAGCTTAGTTATTTTCCCCCTCAGCAAGGACTACTTTTTTCAGGCTTGTTGGCCATTTAATTGCTGAGTGTTCTGCTCCTTGTCTGCTGTTTGGGCATTCAAAGTATTTCTTTAATATTCCAAGAAAAAGGCACTAAGCAGTTTTGTTAATGTTGAAAATAGAACAAAACCTTTCCTGAAAACTGACTTTTAACTAATTTAAAGGTGGAAATGGGGTAGATCAGTATTTTGACTTAATTTGTGACTTGACCAAAATAAATGACTTGACTTGCTTGCTTTTCGCCACAGTAACTTGGGACTTGCTTGTGACGTGAAGGTTAAGACTTGGGACTTGCTTGTGACTTGCACATGTGTGACTTACTTCCATGTGTGGCTATTGGTGCTCGGTGTCCGGGTGAGAAGGACAGAGGCCAATGCTGAAATTTCGGGTTCTCCTGCCTTCGGGCGATGTGACCGCACTGCATCCTGTAGGAAGGCTCCATGTACTGGGTTCGCTGCAATGCTCCGTCCTCAGCTGACAATTAGTCAGACAATTGCATGGCGATGACAGAGGGGATCAAACAGAAAACAGTTTGGAGAGCCTCTATGGAGAACACACAGAGAGACTGGGAGGACTGGCCCCAGGGTCAGCATGGGCCCCACAGTCTGTCAGTAACAGCATAAAACCGGTGGGGAGCAGGGACAGAGTATGAGAAGTATGTGAGATTCCTGTCATGCAGCCAGGGAGGAGACATCACCGAAACCTTATGTGTGAGGAACTCCACCAAACACCGGGAAATGACTGGACTGGACGATACCATCTACCACTACAGAGGGGTGTTATACTGGATCCTGCAACACCCCATCCCTCTACCTTCGCTGGAGACCCCCCACTGTTCCTATACTCTCCCAAACTCCTCTAGGAGCCCCACCAACTCTGGTAACCCCCTGCTCACGCTGGGACCCCATTTACTTTTATACCCCCACCCTTGTTAAGGCCCCCGTTGTGGCAGTGGAGAGTCCAGGACCTCCTACAGGAAATCCAGGACCTTCAGGTCAGGCTCTGTGAACCTCATACAATGGCCATCATCTCACAATGAGTGGGAAGTGTTCAGGTAGAGAAACCTCCTACCATGGCAGACAATTTCCTACTTAAGAGAACGTGTGAGAATGGAGCGCTCTGCCATCATCCTGGAGAGGCCATTCCTCACAAATCTGACCAAAGAGTTGGAGGTCTGGAGGAGATGCTGGAAACCATGGCCAATATAATTTCTGCCCGCAGAGCTTACAATCCAGACTGTGAGAATGTATTAGGTACTGACAAGGGTGAAAGCCTTCTCCCAGTTCTCATATCTGAGGTGAGGAGGGTTATGGGAAGGATTGGAACTACTGGTGACAACTTGGTGATGAGGTCTCCACAAGAAGACCAGGGGCAGCCAATTCTTGGACATGGCTTGGCAATCCAGCAACCAGGATCCGTCCTGGCACATGGTGAGGAATGGAGAATAATCCGGCTCTGAATGACGGGCCCGGACAGCTGTACAAGCAGCGGGATAGACGCCGGTTCTCTTCGCACTGCGGGAATCAGGTTTCCTGCTGGAATATGAGCCAGATGGGGCCGTGTGTATTATCGCCTGGATCTGGCTGCTGGTTAATGGGGTGTGAACAGAGGGCGAGTGTTTGTTTGTAAATTCACAGCACTTCAATTTCAGGCTCATTTTATGCCGCCATCGCCCTCCGCACTGAACATGGAAGTGGCTCCTATGGATTTCTCCACCCATAAGGCGGCGGCGCACCATCCATTCTGGGACACACCATTGGTGCCATGTCATTCGTCCCAGAACTGAAGGTGACCAGCACGGTACTCACCAAGGCGCTGGTATACGTGGGATCCGAGGTGTCGTCCTCCAGAAAGCGCGACAGCCCAAAGTCAGAGACTTTACACACCAGATTGCTGTTCACCAAGATGTTCCGAGCGGCCAGATCCCGGTGCACGTAATTCATATCCGCCAAGTACTTCATGCCCGCGGCAATCCCCCTCAGCATTCCCACCAGCTGGATCACCGTGAACTGACCGTCGTTTTGCTGCAAAGACAGAAAGGAGAACCGAGTAAAAGGAAACCCTCAGTGTGTATTTATCTCTCTGAATGTCAACATCAGGAGAAAACAGGTCCGCTCAACCGCCATCCCCAGGACACGAGCGACAGGTCCGCTCAACTGCCATCCCCAGGACACGAGCGACAGGTCCACTCAACCGCCTCCCACAGGACACGAGCGACAGGTCCGCTCAACCGCCTCCCACAGGACACGAGCGACAGGTCCGCTCAACCGCCATCCCCAGGACACGAGCGACAGGTCCGCTCAACCGCCTCCCCCAGGACACGAGCGACAGGTCCGCTCAACCGCCACCCCCAGGACAGGAGCGACAGGTTCGCTCAACTGCCAACCCCCAGGACACGAGCGACAGGTTCGCTCAACTGCCAACCCCCAGGACACGAGCGACAGGTTCGCTCAACTGCCACCCCCAGGACACGAGCGACAGGTCCGCTCAACCGCCACCCCAGGACACGAGCGACAGGTCCGCTCAACCGCCACCCCAGGACACGAGCGACAGGTCCGCTCAACCGCCACCCCAGGACACTAGCGACAGGTCCGCTCAACCGCCACCCCAGGACACGAGCGACAGGTCCGCTCAACCGCCACCCCCAGGACACGAGCGACAGGTCCGCTCAACCGCCACCCCCAGGACACAAGCAACAGGTTCGCTCAACTGCCAACCCCCAGGACACGAGCGACAGGTTCGCTCAACTGCCAACTCCCAGGACACAAGCGACAGGATCGCTCAACTGCCAACCCCCAGGATATGAGCGACAGGATCGCTCAACTGCCAACCCCCAGGAAAGAGCAACAGGTTCGCTCAATTGCCACCCCCCGTGTATGTACTTAATTAAACTTCAGTTCGCACGTCTTGGTGTGGGTCCATGTGACAGTGATGGTGCTGGATGATTGGCTGCTCAGGAAGCCCAGTGCTGTCACATGGGACAGAGCTCTCAAATGGTGGGATACAATCTCTGACCCATAGAACTATACGGGTGAATCGTAATCTAGGCAACCAGCTGAAGACAGAGGAAGAACTCCATGGTGTCTCCTCTTTTCTCCATTACCGATTAAAATCTGGAGAATCCCCCCCCCCCCCCCAGAGATTTAATTTCAGATTAGTATCTGTGGTAATCAGCCGCCCTTCCCTCCCGGGGGCCCACTATGTGCAGCTGGGGGGCTGTTAGGTATAAGTGTTATGTTGCCCTGAATGGGTGAAGAAGGGGTTCATCTTAATACACCTGCTGACTAGAGATCCAGAGGACTGGAATGGTGTTTTCCCACCCAATCGGAGCATTGTTTATAACCTCTTTACAGCCTGAAGTCAGAAGATATCCCCCAATGGGCAGGTTCCTGATCTTTACTGCTTTGCGATCTGCTTACAACTAACTACAGTGGGTCAAAAAAGTATTTAGTCAGCTCCAAATTGTACAAGTTCTCCCACTTGAAAAGAGGAGAGAGGCCTGTAATTGTCATCATAGGTAGACCTCAACTATAAGAGACAAAATGTGGAAACAAATCCAATCACATTGTCTGATATTTGAAAGAAGTTATTTGCAAATTATGGTGGAAAATAAGTATTTGGTGAATATGAAAAGTTCATCTCAATACTTTGTTATATCTCCTTTGTTGGCAATGACAGAGGTCAAACGTTTCCTGTAAGTCTTCACAAGGTTGTCACACACTGTTGCTGGTATGTTGGCCCATTCCTCCATGCAGATCTCCTCTAGAGCAGTGATGTTTTGGGGCTGTCGCTGGGCAACACGGACTTTCAACTCCCTCCAAAGGTTTTCTATGGGGTTGAGATCTGGAGACTGGCTAGGCCACTCCAGGACCTTGAAATGCTTCTTACGAAGCCACTCCTTCATTGCCCGGGCGGTGTGTTTGGGATCATTGTCATGCTGAAAGACCCAGCCACGTTTCATCTTCAATGCCCTTACTGATGGGAGGAGGTTTGCACTCAAAATCTCACGATACATGGCCCCATTCATTCTTTCATGTACACAGATCAGTCGTCCTTTTCCCTTTGCAGAGAAACAGCCCAAAAGCATGATGTTGCCACCCCCATGCTTCACAGTAGGTATGGTGTTCTTTGGTTGCAACTCAGCATTCTCTCTCCTCCAAACACGACGAGTTGTGTTTCTACCAAACAGTTCTACTTTGGTTATATCTGACCATATGACATTCTCCCAATCCTCTTCTGGATCATCCAAATGCTGTCTAGAAAACCTCAGACAGGCCCGGACATGTACTGGCTTAAGCAGGGGGACACGTCTGACACTGCAGGATCTGAGTCCCTGGCGGCATAGTGTGTTACTGATGGTAGCCTTTGTTACGTTGGTCCCAGCTCTCTGCAGGTCATTCACTAGGTCCCCCCGTGTGGTTCTGGGATTTTTGCTCACCGTTCTTGTGATCATTTTGACCCCACGGGGTGAGATCTTGCGTGGAGCCCCAGATCGAGGGAGATTATCAGTGGTCTTGTATGTCTTCCATTTTCTAATTATTGCTCCCACAGTTGATTTCTTCACACCAAACTGCTTGCCTATTGCAGATTCAGTCTTCCCAGCCTGGTGCAGGTCTACAATTTTGTTTCTGGTGTCCTTCGACAGCTCTTTGGTCTTCACCATAGTGGAGTTTGGAGTGTGACTGTTTGAGGTTGTGGACAGGTGTCTTTTATACTGATAACAAGTTCAAACAGGTGCCATCAATACAGGTAATGAGTGGAGGACAGAGGAGCCTCTTAAAGAAGAAGATACAGGTCTGTGAGAGGCAGAAATCTCGCTTGTTTGTAGGTGACCAAATACTTATTTTCCACCATAATTTGCAAATTCTTTCAAAAATCAGACAATGTGATCGGATTTGTTTCCACATTTTGTCTCTCATAGTTGAGGTATACCTATGATGACAATTACAGGCCTCTCTCATCTTTTCAAGTGGGAGAACTTGTACAATTGGTGGTGACTAAATACTTTTTTGACCCACTGTATGACCTCAGACTGTCATCTCATTGTCTCCCTATAACTGGTCAAAGCACACATTGGGTGGTGGCACAGGTCGTACCCGGAGGAAGGAGTCCAGCGATCCATTCTCCATGAACTCTGTGATGATCATGACGGGAGCGCTCTTGGTGACCACTCCTTCCAGATGGATGACGTTGGGGTGATCGAACTGCCCCATGATGCTGGCTTCACTCAGGAAATCCCGCCGCTGCTTCTCTGTGTACCCTGACTTCAGCGTCTTGATGGCCACAAACATCTCCCGCTTACCTGGGAGCTTCAGATGTCCGCTGCAAACTTCCCCAAACTCCCCTGCAGGAGACACGGAGGGGACAGAGCCTGTCAGCAGCCATCTACACACCATCCTTGCCCCCCACCCCGTATGGCAGACCAGGACAGCTCTTACCTGCTCCAATCACTTGCTCAATCTTCACACAGGAAATTTCAATTTCTTTGGCAAACTCCCGCACGGCTTCATTGGGATCCTCGTATGTGAAAGGGTCAATGTAAATTTTCATCCCTGGAGTCACTGCAGGGGGGAGACTGGCATGAGAGACTCGGGAGGACAGAGAAGAGGAGGACAGAGATGACACAGAGTGGAGGAGATCATGGAGGTGGTTGGTGGAGGGTCTAGGGATAGTCTACACAGGTCATTTCATCTATTTCTACTGTGAAATGTAAAGTCTGCAGAACAAAGGAAGCACTTCATCTTCAGGGACACCATTTCCCAGGTTTTATGACCCCTCTGAACTCCAGTGACCTGGGCGGACAACACTGCACTGAAATCTCAATCACTGCTTGGCCTCTGCCAGCTCTCTGCTGCAGGACTACAGAACACTCCCTTCTATTTAGGTTATTGGGATGGAAAGGGTGGGGAGTTTTGTAGTCCGTCAGAAAAGACCTGGCCAAGGAGGTCCAGGAGGACCATGGATGGTGGGAATTTTAATGAATGAAGGATGATGAGGCTTGGCCCCGGTAGGGGGTGGTGGAGGGTGGCAGGGCTCAGCAAGTGATGGATGATTTTTATGGGTTTGTGGATACATTACGATCTAAGGGAACAAATTAGGCAACGAACCAACGAGAGAACGCGGCGCTAGAGGTGGAGAGGGCAGTCGGTACGTACTGTGTCCACTCGTGTAGTGCTGCAGTTTGTCGGTGTACTCCGAGTCGGCCCGCTCGAAGCCCCGTCTTCTGGAAGAAACACAAAAGGCACTTAACCTGCATATTGAACCCACGACACCAAATCTCACACCTTGGAAAGTCCATACACTGTAACACCAACAGTGTCTGTAGTGCTGCACAACGGGATGTCATAACTCAAGTCTAGAAATGGTGTCGGAACAAGAACCCCCCAAAGATAAAAAACAGGCAATTACCGATTCTGACCTTTATAAAGAACCCCCTCAGTGCCAACTCTACAGCAGACCAATAACTGCCATTGTGTCATTATTAATGGCAGATATCGAGGACTTTACCAGTCCCGCGAATGGCTGGAGTCCACATGACAACAAACGTCCACTCCAAGCTACTCTACCTGTTGCAAACGATGATGATGACCACCAGGGCGATGAGGAACACCAAACCTGCGGCAGACGAGCCAATGATCAGCGGCAGTTTTTCCTGGAAGCTGCTCTGGTATTCGGCTGTGAAGAGGAAGAGGACGGGTCATGGATTAGTAAAGCTAAGTAATAAATACCAGAAGACGCGGTGAGAGGAGGAAGAGGACGGGTCATGTATTGGTAAATCTGAACAATAAGTACCAGTAGACGCGGTGAGGAGGAAGAAGAGGACAGGCCGTGGATTGGTAAATCTGAACAATAAGTACCAGAAGACACGGTGTGAGGAGGAAGAGGATGGGCCGTGGATTGGTAAATCTGTATAATAAGTACCAGAAGATGTGGTGTGAGGAGGAAGAGGACGGGCCGTGGATTGCTAAATCTGTATAATAAGTACCAGAAGACGCGGTGAGAGGAGGAAGAGGATGGGCCGTGGATTGCTAAATCTGTATAATAGGTACCAGAAGATGTGGTGTGAGGAAGAGGACGGGCCGAGTATTGTTAAATCTGAACAATAACTACCAGAAGACGTGGTGGGAGGAGGAAGAGGACGGGCCGAGTATTGTTAAATCTGAATAAGTACCAGAAGATGTGGTGTGAGGAAGAGGATGGGCCATGGATTGGTAAATCTGAACAATAAGTACCAGAAGACGTGGTGTGAGGAAGAGGACGGGCCGTGGATTGGTAAATCTGAACAATAAGTACCAGAAGACGTGGTGTGAGGAAGAGGATGGGCCGTGGATTGGTAAATCTGAACAATAAGTACCAGAAGACGTGGTGTGAGGAGGAAGAGGACGGGTCATGTATTGGTAAATCTGTATAATAAGTACCAGAAGATGTGGTGTGAGGAAGAGGATGGGCCGTGGATTGGTAAATCTGAACAATAAGTACCAGAAGATGTGGTGTGAGGAAGAGGACAGGCCGTGTATTGGTAAATCTGAACAATAAGTACCAGAAGATGTGGTGTGAGGAAGAGGACAGGCCGTGGATTGGTAAATCTGAACAATAAGTACCAGAAGACGCGGTGAGAGGAGGAAGAGGATGGGCCAAGTATTGTTAAATCTGAATAAGTACCAGAAGATGTGGTGTGAGGAGGAAGAGGACGGGCCGTGGATTGGTAAATCTGAATAATAACTACCAGAACTGGCAGTGTGAGGGGACAGATTGTGGTTCAGGCCCCTCAGACGGGGACACAGATCATGTGACTGGATGTTATGAGCCACACGACGATACAGAGGGGAAATGGATCATGGGAGATATGATGAGACCATGGCACACACAGGCTTGCACCCAGCAGTATATACACGATGGGTATACAGAATTCCGCTCACCTTCTGTCATGGTCTGGAAGTACATCTTTCCACTATAGCGTCCATAGCCGGCCACTGTCCTCGCTCGGACCTGGAAGACGTAGATGGTCCCAGCTTTCAGGCCGGGCACCGTCACAGTGTTGGTGGGACTTTTCACCACAGAGGAATTGTGTTCCGTCAGGTCCTGGAAATACAAGGCATGGTGTTTATATAATCCAAGGTTACTGCCATGACCCCCTCCCCCCCATACTGCCAGCTCATTATTGCCCCCACTGATCAGAAGTAACAATGGCGTACGACCAACCAATCAGATTGCAGTGCGAGGACCACTGGGGGACTATGAGGTTCTCGCTCAGATAGATTACGGATCCTAATGCAACCCTTCTCCGGCCGGCCTCAGTTCTGTAGATCAGAGACAGGTCCTCTGGATCTGCACACCGAGGGGCCTCTGTAAAGGGAAGTCTCTATTCCTATTGATGGGAGTACTACCAGTGCAATGAATACACCCCATCCCCCTCATTCTATACAAGTCCTCTTCCTTTTACTTATAAATGAAGCATGCTGGGATGATCTGTGAGGGAAGGTGACTTGTCTCCCATCACTGACACCTTTATACCTCAGTGGTCATGACCGGTGAAGAGCAGATTTATGGGACACCAGCTGGCAGAACGAACGATCACCCAACACTCACATGGCATTATATCAGCCCACCAGCTACCCCTGAGACCCTCCGAGTGACCTCTACCTGGAGGATGGAGGCAGCACATTCCAGCAATCTTCTCCAATCCATGTAGGTGGTCACTCATCCCTCCAATCCCCACTATAGAAAAATGGACGGTGGGAGGTCTTTACCCTTGTATGTGACACCCACCAGAGGACTGAAGGGACTGAGATGGAATATGGTCACCCATAACTATGGAGATGGGAACATGTGACATGGCAGGGTGGTGACACCCATTCCTGACCCTTGTATGTGACACCCACCAGAGGACTGAAGGGACTGAGATGGAATATGGTCACCCATAACTATGGAGATGGGAACATGTGACATGGCAGGGCGGTGACACCCATTCCTGACCCTTGTATGTGACACCCACCAGAGGACTGAAGGGACTGAGATGGAATATGGTCACCCATAACTATGGAGATGGGAACATGTGACATGGCAGGGCGGTGACACCCATTCCTGACCCTTGTATGTGACACCCACCAGAGGACTGAAGGGACTGAGATGGAATATGGTCACCCATAACTATGGAGATGGGTACATGTGACATGGCAGGGTGGTGACACCCATTCCTGACCCTTGTATGTGACACCCACCAGAGGACTGAAGGGACTGAGATGGAATATGGTCACCCATAACTATGGAGATGGGTACATGTGACATGGCAGGGTGGTGACACCCATTCCTGACCCTTGTATGTGACACCCACCAGAGGACTGAAGGAACTGAGATGGAATATGGTCACCCATAACTATGGAGATGGGAACATGTGACATGGCAGGGCGGTGACACCCATTCCTGACCCTTGTATGTGACACCCACCAGAGGACTGAAGGGACTGAGATGGAATATGGTGACCCATAACTATGGAGATGGGAACATGTGACATGGCAGGGTGGTGACACCCATTCCTGACCCTTGTATGTGACACCTACCTTCTCATAATACATAAGCTCATAGTCCAGTATGACCCCATTGGGTTGGTCCGGCTGAGACCAGGACAAGGTGATGCTGTCCACGGCACGGCTGACCTGGTGCATGATGGAGACGGTGGATGGGGCTGGAAGACAGAAGAGAGAGCGGAGTGAGGCCCCATAATATGGAAATCACATTTTCTGGGAAGGGAGATTACTGGAGCGGAAAGTTCACCTCTCCCAGTGACGGGCCGTTGACAGTCCGGTTGGCGGCAGACTCGTGGATCGGCACACAGGAGCTGTCAGATCTAATCTCAGCGCCTGGCCTATTTTTCCAGGTCGAGTAGCACCTCGCCTGGATGGGTGACCCACCGTCTCCTCGCTGACCAATCAAGGCACTGTAGGGGGGTCCGACCCTCGGTAAGGCCCATTGAATGGATGGAGGGGGGAGGGGTAGTTGTATTGTGTTTTCTTTGTATGGACTTCTCACTTATCTGACATCCAACGGCCATCAGGACCCGGGGCTACATACTATATACGGCATCCGGGACCTGCTAATTCTCTGAACCATCTTCTGCAGCCACAATCCAGACAGAACCTCACAGGGTCACTGGGAGTGCCATGTGACTTCCTCCCTCCCCAGTCCGGTTCAGGTTGGTACATATAAGGAACTCATTACTAACGCTCTGATACATGAGGTATTGGGATGTGAGAAGCCTGCAGTGGGCGTGTCTGGGAATTCCTCTCCTGTATCACAAATGAGTAAAAATGGGTTCCCAGATCCCCAGCAGAAAGGCGAGCGCAGGGATGGCTGTACACGGGGGGGGGGGGGGGGGGGGTTGTCTGCACTGACCAGGGATAGCTCTGTACACGGGGGGGGGGTATGTCTGCTCTGACCAGGGATGTCTGTACACGGGGGGGGGGGGTGTCTGCTCTGACCAGGGATAGCTGTACACGGGGGGGGGGGGAGGGGTCTGCTCTGACCAGGGATGTCTGTACATGGGGGGGGGGGGGGTATGTCTGCACTGACCAGGGATGGCTGTACACGGGGGGGGGGGGGGGGTCTGCTCTGACCAGGGATAGCTGTACACGGGGGGGGGGGGGGGGTCTGCTCTGACCAGGGATAGCTGTACACGGGGGGGGGGGGGGGGGGGTCTGCACTGACCAGGGATGTCTGTACACGGGGGGGGGGGGGGGGTATGTCTGCTCTGACCAGGGATAGCTGTACACGGGGGGGGGGGGGGTCTGCTATGACCAGGGATGTCTGTACACGGGGGGGGGGGGTTCTGCTCTGACCAGGGATGTCTGTACACGGGGGGGGGGGGGGTCTGCACTGATCAGGGATGTCTGTACATGGGGGGGGGGGGGTCTGCTCTGACCAGGGATGTCTGTACATGGGGGGGGGGGTCTGCACTGACCAGGGATGTCTGTACATGGGGGGGGGGGTCTGCACTGACCAGGGATGTCTGTACATGGGGGGGGGTCTGCACTGACCAGGGATGTCTGTACATGGGGGGGGGTCTGCTATGACCAGGGATGTCTGTACACGGGGGGGGGGTTCTGCTCTGACCAGGGATGTCTGTACACGGGGGGGGGGGTTCTGCTATGACCAGGGATGTCTGTACATGGGGGGGGGGTCTGCACTGACCAGGGATGTCTGTACATGGGGGGGGGGGGGGTCTGCTCTGACCAGGGATGTCTGTACATGGGGGGGGGGGTCTGCTCTGACCAGGGATGTCTGTACATGGGGGGGGGGGGTCTGCTCTGACCAGGGATGTCTGTACATGGGGGGGGGTCTGCACTGATCAGGGATGTCTGTACATGGGGGGGGGGGGTTCTGCTCTGACCAGGGATGTCTGTACATGGGGGGGGGGGGGTCTGCACTGATCAGGGATGTCTGTACATGGGGGGGGGGGTTCTGCTCTGACCAGGGATGTCTGTACATGGGGGGGGGGGGTCTGCTCTGACCAGGGATGTCTGTACATGGGGGGGGGGGGGGGGTCTGCACTGATCAGGGATGTCTGTACATGGGGGGGGGGGTTCTGCTCTGACAAGGGATGTCTGTACATGGGGGGGGGGGTCTGCTCTGACCAGGGATGTCTGTACATGGGGGGGGGGGGGTCTGCACTGATCAGGGATGTCTGTACATGGGGGGGGTTCTGCTCTGACCAGGGATAGCTGTACACAGGGGGAGGGGGGGGGGTCTGCTCTGACCAGGGATGTCTGTACATGGGGGGGGGGGGGGGGTCTGCTCTGACCAGGGATGTCTGTACATGGGGGGGGGTTCTGCTCTGACCAGGGATAGCTGTACATGGGGGGGGGGGGGGTCTGCACTGACCAGGGATGTCTGTACATGGGGGGGGGGGGGGTCTGCACTGACCAGGGATGTCTGTACATGGGGGGGGGGGGGGTCTGCTCTGACCAGGGATGTCTGTACATGGGGGGGGGGGGGGGGGGGTCTGCTCTGACCAGGGATGTCTGTACATGGGGGGGGGGGGGGGGTCTGCTCTGACCAGGGATGTCTGTACATGGGGGGGGGGGGGTCTGCTCTGACCAGGGATGTCTGTACATGGGGGGGGGGGGGGGTCTGCTCTGACCAGGGATGTCTGTACATGGGGGGGGGGGGGGTCTGCTCTGACCAGGGATGTCTGTACATGGGGGGGGGGGGGGTCTGCTCTGACCAGGGATGTCTGTACATGGGGGGGGGGGGTCTGCTATGACCAGGGATGTCTGTACATGGGGGGGGGGGGGTCTGCTATGACCAGGGATGTCTGTACATGGGGGGGGGGTCTGCTCTGACCAGGGATGTCTGTACATGGGGGGGGGGGTCTGCTCTGACCAGGGATAGCTGTACATGGGGGGAGGGGGTTCTGCTATGACCAGGGATGTCTGTACACGGGGGGGGGGGGGGGGGGGGGGGGGTCTGCTCTGACCAGGGATGTCTGTACATGGGGGGGAGGGGGGTCTGCTCTGACCAGGGATGTCTGTACACGGGGGGGGGGGTCTGCTCTGACCAGGGATGTCTGTACACGGGGGGGAGGGGGTTCTGCTATGACCAGGGATGTCTGTACATGGGGGGGAGGGGGGTCTGCTATGACCAGGGATGTCTGTACACGGGGGGGAGGGGGGTCTGCTATGACCAGGGATGTCTGTACATGGGGGGGGGGGTCTGCTATGACCAGGGATGTCTGTACATGGGGGGGGGGGGGGTCTGCTATGACCAGGGATGTCTGTACATGGGGGGGGGGTTCTGCTCTGACCAGGGATGTCTGTACATGGGGGGAGGGGGGTCTGCTATGACCAGGGATGTCTGTACATGGGGGGGGGGGGTCTGCTATGACCAGGGATGTCTGTACATGGGGGGGGGGGTCTGCTCTGACCAGGGATAGCTGTACACGGGGGGGAGGGGGGTCTGCTCTGACCAGGGATGTCTGTACATGGGGGGGGGGGGGGGGTCCAGGTGAGACACTGATGACTGCTGATAAATGAAGGATACAGCGCTGCTACTAACAGGCTCCATACATCAAGCAGCACAGATTGTACCCCCACCTCACACCTCACACCTCCCGACACCATTTTCGGTTTTTCGGTTTGTTTTTTGCTGTTTTCCATGAGCTGCTGTAAGTTTCCCCAATGGTGTCACTTCTAACCTGGGGCTACGGAGGTGTCGGTGACAACGGGGAGCGCCCAGCTGGAGGAATATCATTCACATGAAAATATCAGCAATATGGCGTCTAAAGAGAATATTTTGGGTGGAGGTCTTGAATGTTCGCGGCAGAAATGGGCCAACAGTCATTTTGCAGAAAGTAATAAAGACATGAAAGAGGAAGAAGAGCGATCCCGACACCTCTCTTGCCCCTCGGCATCTTCCCACATTGCTCTGGGCACATCTCTGAATATTTTACACGGGGATTGAGATGTGTGCTGGCCCAGCCGTTTATTTAGAGGAAGCTCTGTAGATTTTACAGGGATCCTCACACGGCGGCACGTTGCTGGGATGTATGTTAGCAATTACCGTCAAACGCTGCCAAAAATTCCCCCTACGTGCCGCCACACAATTAGGAGAAGGTTTCCTAAACAGTCGGGATGTGAAAACATTCCTTGGAGCAGTTTGGGGCTCATGACAAATAACCTGCGCACAAATATGGCAGACGGCGGGGGCGGGGGGGGGGGCACACCTGGAGGCAGGCAGATTACTAGGATGCTTTTATACAGCATTGTCCTTCGTGATGCACATAGTAAGTTCTCAGAGTCTACAGATCACCTGTAGCAGCTTCATCACGTTGTTACAATCAATATTTCCCAGGAAAAATCTCCATCTGACGTCCTGTAAGCTTTGCCTGAACACGTGACCTTCCACCACAGAGCCGCTCACGTGACCTGGAGGCGCTCATAGCGTTGGGGAAAAGCAGGGAACACCTTCACCATTATTACCGTTCACTGATTTCTCAATCAATAAACACCGACACATCCAACTTTGAAGAAGAGATTTTTATTGAAGAAGAAGGTGTTTAGGTGGAAAAAACCCATCATAGCTGGAGGCCACATCCTGCGGGAAGAGCTGGAAGAATGTCAGAAGATAATGGCGGCACAGAAGATTCTAGCAGTGGAGAGATGGAGGTCATCAGATCATTCTGGAAGGAGGTTACAGGATTCCAGCACAGCACTCATGGCAGAATATTCTGCTCCTCCTTATAAAGATCACCAAACACCTTCTGACATGTGCAGCAAAACTAAAGGAGGCGGGCGATGGCGTGTGCGGTGCTGGTGGAGGAGGCGGGCGATGGCGTGTGCGGTGCTGGTGGAGGAGGCGGGCGATGGCGTGTGCGGTGCTGGTGGAGGAGGCGGGCGATGGCGTGTGCGGTGCTGGTGGAGGAGGCGGGCGATGGCGTGTGCGGTGCTGGTGGAGGAGGCGGGCGATGGCGTGTGCGGTGCTGGTGGAGGAGGCGGGCGATGGCGTGTGCGGTGCTGGTGGAGGAGGCGGGCGATGGCGTGTGCGGTGCTGGTGGAGGAGGCGGGCGATGGCGTGTGCGGTGCTGGTGGAGGAGGCGGGCGATGGCGTGTGCAGTGATGGTGGAGGAGGCGGGCGATGGCGTGGGCGGTGGAGGAGGCGGGCGATGGCGTGGGCGGTGGAGGAGGCGGGCGATGGCGTGGGCGGTGGAGGAGGCGGGCGATGGCGTGGAGGAGGCGGGCGATGGCGTGGGCGGTGGAGGAGGCGGGCGATGGCGTGGGCGGTGGAGGAGGCGGGCGATGGCGTGGGCGGTGGAGGAGGCGGGCGATGGCGTGGGCGGTGGAGGACCCGGGCGATGGCGTGGGCGGTGGAGGAGGCGGGCGATGGCGTGGGCGGTGGAGGACCCGGGCGATGGCGTGGGCGGTGGAGGAGGCGGGCGATGGCGTGGGCGGTGGAGGAGGCGGGCGATGGCGTGGGCGGTGGAGGAGGCGGGCGATGGCGTGGGCGGTGGAGGAGGCGGGCGATGGCGTGGGCGGTGGAGGACCCGGGCGATGGCGTGGGCGGTGGAGGAGGCGGGCGATGGCGTGGGCGGTGGAGGACCCGGGCGATGGCGTGGGCGGTGGAGGAGGCGGGCGATGGCGTGGGCGGTGGAGGAGGCGGGCGATGGCGTGGGCGGTGGAGGACCCGGGCGATGGCGTGGGCGGTGGAGGACCCGGGCGATGGCGTGGGCGGTGGAGGACCCGGGCGATGGCGTGGGCGGTGGAGGACCCGGGCGATGGCGTGGGCGGTGGAGGACCCGGGCGATGGCGTGGGCGGTGGAGGACCCGGGCGATGGCGTGGGCGGTGGAGGACCCGGGCGATGGCGTGGGCGGTGGAGGACCCGGGCGATGGCGTGGGCGGTGGAGGACCCGGGCGATGGCGTGGGCGGTGGAGGACCCGGGCGATGGCGTGGGCGGTAGTGGTGGAGGACACGGGTGATGGCGTGCGGTACAACAACAGGAGCAGACAGGTGGTGGTGTATAGTAGAAGATGGGTGATGGCATGAAGGAATGCTGAAGGAGATAAGGGACAGCATGTAGAAGTATTGGAGGAGAAAGGTAGTTTTGGAGGATGGCGAATGGTAGAAATGGGTGATAATGTGCAGAAGAACTGGTGAAGATGGGTGATGATGGTATGTCGTATAATAAAAGGAGACGTGATGGCGTGTGGTAGTATGGAAGGGGATCTGTTATGACGTGCCATACAACGGGAGGAGAGAGCTGATAGGGTAGAGGATGGACATGACAGAACTGGAAGGTCACCTGGAAAAATTTTGGAGGCTGGTGTGAAAGAAATAAAGATGTAGCAGAAGACACGAGGGACAGAAGTGGAAGGTCTCTTGTAGAAGAAGATTGTGACAGAGAAGATGAGAGCAAAGTTGAAAAGTGGAAAATAGGAATGAGAAATTGATTTACAGGACAAGATGTGTAAATTGTACAGGAAGACATGACACATGATGGACAGAACTGGAGGTGTAGAGAAAAAGTTTGGAGATAATGGACAGAGCTAGAGGAGCTGTAGAGGAAGAGATCAGGGATGATGGACAAAGATTGAGGAGACGTACAGGAATTGATATTGACTGATGGGCTGAGCTGGAAGAGATGAAGAGGAAGAGATCAGGGACAATGGGCAAAGTTGGGGGGAGACATAAAAGTGATAAGGAATGGTGGGCAGAGCTGGAAGCAATGAAGAGATCAGGGACAATGGAGAGTTGGAGAAGACATAGGAAGAGATAAGTAATGATGGACAGAGATAGAAGAGACTTAGAGGAAGAATCAGAAATGACGGAGGAGATGAAGACGAAGAGATCAGAAATGATGGACAGAACAGAAATGGACAGAGATGGAGGAAGAGAGCAGAAATGATGGACAGAGATGGAGGAGAGGAAGAGATCAGGAATGTTGGACAGAGATGGAGGAGAGGAAGAGATCAGAAATGATGGACAGAAATGGAGGAGAGGAAGAGATCAGAAATGATGGACAGAGATGGAGGAGAGGAAGAGATCAGAAATGATGGACAGAGATGGAGGAGAGGAAGAGATCAGAAATGGACAGAGATGGAGAAGAGAGAGAGGAAGAGATCAGGAATGTTGGACAGAGATGGAGAAGAGGACGAGATCAGGAGTGATGGAAAGAGTTGGAGGTGATGTAGAGGAAGAGATCAGGTATTATGGACAGAGCTGGAAGGTCATCTGATGGGGGTTGTGAGAAGATGATGGAGACTAGACTGAAGGAAGGGAAGAAAGTGGCTAGAAAATGATTATAATAAGGAATTATGATCTGAACTGACACAGGAAGTACGTTCAGAAGGATTATTTCTAATAACACAACTCACAGCTGTTGAAAAGATAACAAATGGATTTGGTGAACTACTTTGATGTTGCATTGTATAGAGATTGGGGAAGAGGAGATGACTTAGAAGGTAGAAGCCACTTAGGGGGTTAATCCACCCTAGGAGGACCCTCCTCAGCCTGGTCAGACCAAACTGCCATCACCCGATATGCAGGGAATGGGGTCATCTTCTTGCCCTGTGATCTCATTCCAGGCCGTAGTGTGGAGAATGACTTTGTTCTGCCTGTGTGACAGCAACGAAAATCAATCAAACCTGGAAAATTTCCCTAAATCCCCAGCGTCACGGTCCAATCATGCCATACATGGGGAACTAAATGCCCCCCTACAGACAGCTCAGAGCAATCTCCATCCAGGAAGAGATCCTGTCCAGCTCCTCTCTCTATGGAAAATCTCAGAGGACAATCCCACCTCTCAGGAACATACAACGACAAGTGATGGGAGGACCCTGGATGTGTGTCAGAGGGATGGCAAAGACACTGGAAGTCTAATGTACGGAGAATGGAAGTAGCAGTAAGATCTTTCCTGTATGTGACAAGGTGGCTGGGGCCCCGTCTTGTCTGGGCCCCCAGGATGAGACGTGCGCTCAGTGTCTCGCTGTGATTGATGTGGAATGGCAGCCCGTGCCTAGAGGGTTTGCATGTAATCAGCGCAGGTTGTGGACATGGCCTGTCAGTCGGGCCCCGGGGCTTCTCTCTGCCTTGTCCAGGTGTTCACTTCCTCACCTGCCTGTAATTATGGCTGGAAGCCGAGACAGCTGAGCTCCATGCATGGTGTGCAGCGAATGACCCCCAGAGGCCGCAGACTGCACAATTGTTACAGACGGGATTTTCACCTTATCTCCTCCATCTAACAAACCCAGCGAGAAACACACAAAGCAGCCGGGGCACTTTCTCAGGTTTCCCCCATGATCCTCTCTGTCTGCAGGGTGATATAACACTGCTCCAGAGTGCACATTAAACTGCGTCCCCCACCCCCCCCCCCCCTTCCCCGCAGCTGGTGCAGACTCCCTCCACCAGCGCCTGTGCGGCCGTCCCACCGACCCGACCCACCCGGCACCAGATATTGGAATGGATTCTATTAAATTACACCCTAGAGAGAACAGACACAAATCTGACAACGGTTGTCGCGCTCACAGGGAGACCCCCGGGGGCGGCGCGCTCACAGGGACACCACCGGGGGGCGGCGCGCTCACAGGGACACCACCGCGGGCGGCGCGCTCACAGGGACACCACCGCGGGCGGCGCGCTCACAGGGACACCACCGCGGGCGGCGCGCTAACAGGGACACCACCGCGGGCGGCGCGCTAACAGGGACACCACCGGGGGGGCGGCGCGCTCACAGGGACACCACCGGGGGGGGGCGGCGCGCTCACAGGGACACCACCGGGGGGGGGCGGCGCGCTCACAGGGACACCACCGGGGGGGCGGCGCGCTCACAGGGACACCACCGGGGGGGCGGCGCGCTCACAGGGACACCACCGGGGGGGCGGCGCGCTCACAGGGACACCACCGGGGGGGCGGCGCGCTCACAGGGACACCACCGGGGGGGCGGCGCGCTCACAGGGACACCACCGGGGGGGCGGCGCGCTCACAGGGACACCACCGGGGGGGCGGCGCGCTCACAGGGACACCACCGCGGGGCGGCGCGCTCACAGGGACACCACCGCGGGGCGGCGCGCTCACAGGGACACCACCGCGGGGCGGCGCGCTCACAGGGACACCACCGCGGGGCGGCGCGCTCACAGGGACACCACCGCGGGGCGGCGCGCTCACAGGGACACCACCGCGGGGCGGCGCGCTCACAGGGACACCACCGCGGGCGGCGTGCTCACAGGGAGACCACCGGGGGCGGCGCGCTCACAGGGACACCACCGCGGGGCGGCGCGCGCTCACAGGGACACCACCGCGGGGCGGCGCGCTCACAGGGACACCACCAGGGGCGGCGCGCTCACAGGGACACCACCGCGGGGCGGCGCGCTCACAGGGACACCACCGGGGGCGGCGCGCTCACAGGGAGACCACCGCGGGGCGGCGCGCTCACAGGGACACCACCGGGGGGCGGCGCGCTCACAGGGACACCACCAGGGGGGCGGCGCGCTCACAGGGACACCACCACGGGCGGCGCGCTCACAGGGACACCACCGCGGGCGGCGTGCTCACAGGGAGACCACCGGGGGCGGCGCGCTCACAGGGACACCACCGCGGGGCGGCGCGCTCACAGGGACACCACCGCGGGGCGGCGCGCTCACAGGGACACCACCAGGGGCGGCGCGCTCACAGGGACACCATCGCGGGGCGGCGCGCTCACAGGGACACCACCACGGGGCGGCGCGCTCACAGGGACACCACCGGGGGCGGCGCGCTCACAGGGAGACCACCGCGGGGCGGCGCGCTCACAGGGACACCACCACGGGGCGGCGCGCTCACAGGGACACCACCGGGGGCGGCGCGCTCACAGGGACACCACCACGGGGCGGCGCGCTCACAGGGACACCACCGGGGGCGGCGCGCTCACAGGGACACCACCGGGGGCGGCGCGCTCACAGGCAGCCCTTCAAAGGTGCATTTCTTCTATTTTACATAACTGGTCACCCAGCTTCTGAAGACGCTGATCATTTACAGAACCCGATGTCTCCGGTCGCCACACACCCTACAATCCAATTGTACAATTTACATTTAGATTTACCAATAGTTATATAGTTTGGGGACCTGACTGGATTCACATTGGAGGAAGGATGTTTAGATCCTAAAATCACATTGTAATGTGTGTGGTCGGGTTTCTGGTCTATGTGAAGATAGTAAATACCACAACAATGTATCTGGTACCGGTGATGCCGATTGGGTGACATCGGACGGTCCTAATACTGTAAAATGAGGATGAGAAAAGTTTTCTCATCCCAAGAAAAACATGCAGAATTTCCATCTCTCCCACCGAATTTCCCGGCGACATCGATCGGATGAAATTGATAGTA
The DNA here is from genome assembly GCF_042186555.1 of Aquarana catesbeiana. Taxonomy (NCBI): domain Eukaryota; kingdom Metazoa; phylum Chordata; class Amphibia; order Anura; family Ranidae; genus Aquarana; species Aquarana catesbeiana. The sequence goes on along the minus strand of NC_133333.1, from coordinate 1,473,150 downwards.
AATAGGTTGGTTGGTGAGTAAACGTCCTCTGACTGGACAGAAACGTCGGGCCACAGAAGTGGCAGCTGGACCCCTCGTCCCCCTCCGCACTCCTCTCTCATCATCAGCAACTTGAAATAAAAGAGAGAGAACAGCTGCCGGGCCTTCAACCTCCTCGCCGGATCCCCCTCTGACACCATCCGCGTCCCCCAGGTGTCTGGTTACCAACCTGGGAGAAGACGGCGTAATACCAGCCACCAGCCGGGAATTCTGGTATTTTTCAATTACTTCTATAAAAGAGAACGCAGAGATCAGGAGAACAGGGAAGTCTGCAGGATGGACAGGCCCAATACAAGGAGGAAACATCCAGAACATGAAGGAAAATGACCAGGAGGAAAGGACAGAGACGGCACGGGATCCAGGGGAAGGGGGACTCGAATCAGGAGGAGACGGGACCAGAAGTGGGAGGAGAGGGGAGAGGAGACGGGACCAGAAGTGGGAGGAGAGGGGAGAGGAGACGGGACCAGAAGTGGGAGGAGAGGGGAGAGGAAACGGGACCAGAAGTGGGAGGAGAGGGGAGAGGAAACGGGACCAGAAGTGGGAGGAGAGGGGAGAGGAGACGGGACCAGAAGTGGGAGGAGAGGGGACCAGAAGTGGAAGGAGAGGGGAGAGGAGATGGGACCAGAAGTGGAAGGAGAGGGGAGAGGAGATGGGACCAGAAGTGGAAGGAGAGGGGAGAGGAGATGGGACCAGAAGTGGAAGGAGAGGGGAGAGGAGATGGGACCAGAAGTGGAAGGAAAGGGGAGAGGAGAAGGGAGGAGAGGGGAGTGGAGAAGGGAGGAGAGGGGAGAGGAGAAGGGACCAGAAGTGGAAGGAGAGGGGAGAGGAGAAGGGAGGAGAGGGGAGGAGAGGGGAGGAGAGGGGATAGCAGATGGGACCAGAAGTGGGAGGAGAGGGGAGAGGAGATGGGACTAGAAGTGGGGGGATAGGGGACCAGAAGTTGGGGGAGAGGGGACCAGAAGTGGGAGGAGAGGAGAAGGGAGGAGAGGAGAGAGGAGATGGGACCAGAAGTAGGAGGAGAGGGGAGAGGAGAAGGGAGGAGAGGGGATAGCAGATGGGACCAGAAGTGGGAGGAGAGGGGAGAGGAGATGGGACCAGAAGTGGAAGGAGAGGGGAGAGGAGATGGGACCAGACATTCAAGGAGAGGGGAGAGGAGAAGGGAGGAGAAGGGAGGAGAGGGGAGAGGAGAAGGGACCAGAAGTGGAAGGAGAGGGGAGAGGAGACGGGAGGAGAGGGGATAGCAGATGGGACCAGAAGTGGGAGGAGAGGGGAGAGGAGATGGGACCAGAAGTTGGTGGAGAGGGGACCAGAAGTTGGGGGAGAGGAGAAGGGAGGAGAGGAGAGAGGAGATGGGACCAGAAGTGGGAGGAGATGGGACCAGAAGTGGGAGGAGATGGGACCCGAAGTGGGAGGAGATGGGACCCGAAGTGGGAGGAGATGGGACCCGAAGTGGGAGGAGATGGGACCCGAAGTGGGAGGAGATGGGACCCGAAGTGGGAGGAGATGGGACCAGAAGTGGGAGGAGATGGGACCAGAAGTGGGAGGAGATGGGACCAGAAGTGGGAGGAGATGGGACCAGAAGTGGGGTGAGAGGGGGAGAGGAGATGGGACCAGAAGTGGGGTGAGAGGGGGAGAGGAGATGGGACCAGAAGTGGGAGGAGAGGGGAAGGGAGGAGAGGGGAAGGGAGAAGGGACCAGAAGTGGGAGGAGAGGGGAAATGACCAGAAGTGGGAGGAGAGGGGAGAGGACCAGAAGTGTAAGGAGAGGGGAGAGGAGATGGGACCAGAAGAGGGAGGAGATGGGACCAGAAGAGGGAGGAGATGGGACCAGAAGAGGGAGGAGATGGGACCAGAAGAGGGAGGAGATGGGACCAGAAGAGGGAGGAGAGGAGAAGGGAGGAGAAGGGAGGAGAAGGAGAGGGGAGAGGGAGAAGGGACCAGAAGTGGGAGGAGAGGGAGAAGGGACCAGAAGTGGGAGGAGAGGGGAGAGGACCAGAAGTGGGAGGAGAGGGGAGAGGACCAGAAGTGGAAGGAGAGGGGAGAGGACCAGAAGTGGAAGGAGAGGGGAGAGTAGAGGGGACCAGAAGTGAGAGTAGAGGGGACCAGAAGTGGGAGGAGATGGGACCAGAAGTGGGAGGAGATGGGACCAGAAGTGGGAGGAGAAGGGACCAGAAGAGGGAGGAGATGGGAGAGGACCAGAAGTGGGAGGAGAGGGGAGAGGAGAAGTGGAAGGAGAGAGGAGAGGAGATGGAACCAGAAGTGGAAGGAGAGGGGAGAGGAGATGGGACCAGAAGTGGAAGGAGAGGGGAGAGGAGATGGGACCAGAAGTGGAAGGAGAGGGGAGAGGAGATGGGACCAGAAGTGAGAGGAGAGGGGAGAGGAGATGGGACCAGAAGTGGGAGGAGATGGGACCAGAAGTGGGAGAAGATGGGACCAGAAGTGGGAGGAGATGGGACCAGAAGTGGGAGGAGATGGGACCAGAAGTGGGAGGAGATGGGACCAGAAGTGGGAGGAGATGGGACCAGAAGTGGGAGGAGATGGGACCAGAAGTGGGAGGAGATGGGACCAGAAGTGGGAGGAGATGGGACCAGAAGTGTAAGGAGAGGGGAGAGGACCAGAAGTGTAAGGAGAGGGGAGGGGACCAGAAGTGTAAGGAGAGGGGAGAGGACCAGAAGTGTAAGGAGAGGGGAGAGGAGATGGGACCAGAAGTGTAAGGAGAGGGGAGAGGAGATGGGACCAGAAGTGTAAGGAGAGGGGAGAGGAGATGGGACCAGAAGTGTAAGGAGAGGGGAGAGGAGATGGGACCAGAAGTGTAAGGAGAGGGGAGAGTAGATGGGACCAGAAGTGTAAGGAGAGGGGAGAGGAGATGGGACCAGAAGTGTAAGGAGAGGGGAGAGGAGATGGGACCAGAAGTGTAAGGAGAGGGGAGAGGAGATGGGACCAGAAGTGTAAGGAGAGGGGAGAGGAGATGGGACCAGAAGTGTAAGGAGAGGGGAGAGGAGATGGGTCCAGAAGTGTAAGGAGAGGGGAGAGGAGATGGGACCAGAAGTGGAAG